>NC_090934.1:814444444-814750859 GCF_040938575.1 Ambystoma mexicanum | reverse complement strand
GGCTTCCCCCTGAAGCTAATGGTCGAGCTTCACAGGTGTCTTTGTTGCACCTATCAGCCCAAGGGTGTAACCACAAGTATCCCATTACTACAGATTGGCCTATTGAGGAAAAGAGGTGCTATACTTTGAAAGAAGCGATTCAAAAGATCAGAGAGCCTGCCATGAAGGAGGCAATTCACGTAGATGAGCCAGGACACATGGGGGTAGTGCTGCTTTCAGTTTCAACCAGAAATATGGTGATAAGAACTGCCCCACCCGCATACAAAAGTGTCATCATAACATTGCTTGTAGATATGACGGGAAGGTACAACATCCTTTCATCGCGGGACGCTTTTCTGCTGTGTTTATTACCGCAAATCTTTTATCGGAAAAAACCCACACAATTTTTTGGGGGGGGGTTAAAAAATTATATATATGGGATGTGTGTTTTTGGTAATAGATATAAACTGAAAGGGAATTGGGGGTTGTAAAAAATGTAAAAAGAATTCGATGGGTTTTTTTCGATAAAAAAAATCATGGTAAAAAACCCCATGAAAAAACATCCCGCGATGAAATGACACGGAACCGACGGGAAAACCCACTGATGAAGTAGTGGATGCCATCCGGCAACTGGCAGACTTGGGGGAATGGGACAAAAGTGAAGAGAAGCCACAGGAGAGAGAGAGGGGCATAGCAAAAGAAGAACTGAAGGTAGGAGGCAAGATAGTAGAGTTTCCTGAGTGCCAAGAAAGGATATGTTTTTGGCCTTGTTGAAAGATGGTGTGCCACAAGAAGAGATTGATGTCATTGAAACAAGGGCGATGTACGAGCTACACACAAATGGAGGGCTTGCAACAAAAAGAGAGTTATATACAGGTTAAGAGACAGGTGGTGACTAAGCAACAGATGGATACCTCACCTTCATCTCCTCCTGCGAAGGAACAGGAAGAAGGATCTATGGTGATCCCTTCCCCATACCAGCCAACATATGCTGATTTGAGGAAAGTGGTGAGTGTCGTGTTAGAGTCAGTGTAGGGATACACTCATTCGAAATTTGGCTAGGATTACAGCCAAGCTCCGGCAGCGTCTGCTCGCATAAAAGTTGATAGGCGACCACATGTCAATGTTAAGATTTTTTGGGGGCCTGGAAATACACAAGAGGTGTGAGCATTGAAAGATACCGGCGGAGGCCACTTTGATTTATGGAAATCCAACCCGATTTAAAGGTAGACACTTTACCATTACCAGGCTTGGGGAGAAGGAAACCCCAGCAGTACACACAGGAGTGGAGATGAAAATAGGCAATTTGACAAGGCAGAAATACCAAGTGTTGATTGTCCCTATTCCTGAGTACATAATTTGGTTTGACATTTTGGAAGGGTTGACTCTGGGACTTGGAGGTAAAACCTATCAGTTTGGAGTGAGAGCATTGGTTTGTACACAAGGTACCATAGGCAAATTGAAAATGCCCCCAGTGCATGTGCCTTTGGCAACCAAGCGTCTGTAGATGAAGTAATACTGCATACCAGGGGGGCATAAGGAAATTTCAGACACCATCAAAGAGTATGTAGAGGCAGGAGTGTTATGCCCTGTGACTACGGCTTGGAACAATCCCCTTTGGCCTCTTAAAATGGGGGATGGAAGCAGGAGGATGACTGTGGATTATCGCAAGTTGAATAAACACACTCCCCCTTTAGTGCCTGCAGTCCCAGATGCCATTACTTTGATTGGGAATGTACACAAGTTTGAGGGAACCTGGCATGCAGTGGTAGACTTAGTCAATGCATATTTCTCTGTGCCAATTGCTGACGAGTTCCAAGAGCAGTTTGCATTTTCTTGGAAAGGGTGTCAGTACACCATCACAAGATTACCTATGGGGAACATACATAGCCCAACCATCTGTCACCGACTGGTGGCAGAACACTTAGACAAGATACCAAGTAAACCTGACATACAAATCTCTCACTACATTGATGATATTTCGATTAAGGGGAAAGATGAGCAAAGTGTGTGGTATTCTTAGGAATTCAGTGGTATAATGGGTATCGAAAGATGGTGCCAAAGGCCCGACAGAAAATCCTTGAGTTCACCACTCTGATGAACAAAAAACAAGCTCAGCAGTTCATAGGGCTGTTTGGGTTTTGGAGACAGCACATACCGTATCTAGGGCAGATACTGGCCCCCTTCTACAAAGTGACACGAAAGAAATATGAATTACAGTGGGGGGAGGAGCAACAAAGAGCATTTGATTTGGCAGAATACACTGTGCAGCAGGTGCTTGATTTGTGGCCATTGAAGGAAGGCAAAGTGAAGTTAAATGTGTCTTTACAGGACAGTTATGCTTACTCGAGTGTGTGGCAGAAACAGGACAGAAAAGATGTTCCATTGGGATTCTGGAGTCGTAGGTTTCCCAAGGCTGGTAACACATACACTCCGCTTGAGAAGCAGTTGCTGGCATGTTATTGGTCTTTGGTCGATACTGAGCAAATGACAGTGGGACATGATGTATTAATGAGGCCTCAAATTCCAATTATGCAATGGGTGTTGAGCTCTCCTAAAACACACAGAATAGGACACGCTCAAGAAGCCAGTAAGATCAAGTGGCAATGGTACATTCATGACAGAGCCAAATCAGGAAAGGATGGAGTTGCAAAATTACATGAGCAAGTGGCCAACATACCACTCACAGATTACCTACCACAGGAAGTGACTGGAATATGTGTATCTCCCGTGAAATGGGGAGTACATTATGGTGATCTGACAGTAGAGCAGACAGAACATGCCTGGTTTACCAATGGCTCGGCTCGCTATGTGGGAACCGAGTGATACTGAAAAGTGGTGTCATACATTCCGAAGACAAAAAAGATTTTGACAACATCAGGGAATGGAAAAAGCAGTCAGTTTGCAGAACTCTATGCAGTTTACCAAGCTTTCAAACAGGAGAACCTTGGTCAATGTCATTTATACACAGATTCATAGTCTGTGGCGAATGGGTTGGCAGAGTTGTGGGGAAAGGAACTTTGGCAAGATATTGTGGAAATGTTATCACAAAGTGAAGTCACTGTGTATCATGTAGATGCACATTTTGCTACAGATTCATTAGAATGTTGGTTTCATTCTGTTTCAGAAGAACACACCAAGATTTCAACTTTGGACGCAGAGACTCAGGGGGACGATTTGGAGGGTCTGGCCAAGTGGGCTCAGCAGAAATGGGGCACTTTAGAGAAAAAGCTACTCTTAGGTGGGCACAAGCACGAGGGATCAGTATCCCCTTAGAGGTAGTGAAAAGTTACCAGGGAAAATCTGGCAGATCGATTATATCGGTCCTATGCCAACCAGCAAAGGCTGTCAATATGCATGCACCAGTGTGGATACATACTCTGGATATTTGATGGTATTGCCGTGTAAACATGCTGCCCAACTGAACACCATTAAGTTGTTGGATCAAATTACACTGTATTATGGTGTACCCTTGCAAATTCAGAGTGATAACGGGTCACATTTTAAAGGTAAATTGATTCAGGAATATTGTCAGGAAAAGAACATTGAGTGGGTGTACCACATTTCTTACCACTCAGAGGCATCAGGTTTGATTGAAAGAATGAATGAGTTGTTGAATGGGTTGTTGAAAGAACAGCTGCGCAAATCTTGCAATGGCAGTTTAGCAGGCTGGCATGATCGAGTGTTTGATGTGGTACAGGTGTTGAATAATAGACCAGTAAATAACCATGAGATCCCACATTCCGGCTAACATTTCTGGAGGTCCATGTGCCTTAACACGATTAGGATTAACGATGTTTCCTTTACACCCAGCAGTATATGGAAGCAAAAGATCAACTTTCGAATCTGTATGGCTATCCCCAAATTGTGATTCACATGTGCATTTTTCATCAGAGGCCGAGGTATTAGCGCTGGCCTATACATTAGTGGGAGTTTGGGGTAAGCTGCTGGGGGCTATAAATCTTTAATCAAATTTGCATATTGAGTAGTGAAAGGACTCAATCACACTTTTCAGGCGTTAGAGGAGTTGCTTCTTGATACCAAAATTATTAGAACGGCAGCTGGCAAAACTGAGTTGCCATTAATTATTTGTTGCTGAAAAATAACTTGGGGGTTGTTTTAATCTGAGCGATCATTCACAATCCATTGAAAGCCATGTTGAAGGTTTGTAAGACTTGATATCCCTAGTGTATCAAGATCATACTCGAAATTGGTGGAGTGGCTATTTTCATGGATTCCTTATATTGGGGGTTCTCTGTGTTACGCCTTTGCGTGCATTTGCGTGAAACTAGCTATTATAATTGCTTGTTGCTGTTGGATTCAATGCATTCCCAACTTAGTTATAATGATTCGGCAGTTTCAGAAACCGACTCCAATGCCACTGGGCTATGGAAGTCAAATATCCAAGGGTGGATTGTAATGCTTTGAGCTAAAATAAGGCGCTGGTGCGCAGTGCATTCTGGTGCACCCAGAGCCATAATGGATATTTGCACCATGCCTCAGTGAAAGATGCACTTTCCATGAACTGTACACAGAGTTTCAGCACTGTTAGCATTATTTTATTGGAAAACATGGTTTCAACATTATTCGTTGCTTATGTTGGTTTGTATTGCTCATCCAAGGACACGGGGCGGGAGAAGACGGCGATCCGCAGGCACAGGCTGGTACCTGATAAGGTCGCCATGGACACTGTCAAAGTTGAGGGTGAGTTACAGGGTTGTTTTCTTTGTTGTTTTGAGAAAGGTAAGAGCTCTGGTCCTTGAGGTTACCATAGGTCACTCCGGCTGGGGGCAAGTGGTAAACCACCAATGCACAGAGGCTCAAGCCAGAAGGTTCGAGAAAATTTCACCACGCCTCTACGGAGGGCTTATAATGCGGTACGCTGGAAAGGTCAGACAGAAAACAAATGCTTCAGTCGGAGGGGGGACGCATCGCTCCAGGGCTGTTGGTTAATGTGCTCTCTGCCTGGCTGTTTCTGTAGCTTTCCAGCCGCTTCTGACAAGAAGAAGATGCTTAATGAAGTTGCACCTACTGTGATGTAGTCTCTTCAGATTACTTTCTTTTTTGTGATTTACTTCTGTTGCTGTGTATACATTTATGTATGCCTTTTATGAAAAACTAGTCGTATAAGATCTAAACTATCTTCAAACTGCATGTGTATGTGTGAATCATTGCCTACCTGTGTCCAAGGTTTGCCATTCAGTGTACTGGTGATAATAAAGATATATGTCTGTCCATCCATTTTTTGGAAAGAGAGATTGATACAAATATGAACAGTGTTAAGAAAGGGTCGGTGACCCAAATCTTGGAAAGAGAGATTGATACAAATAGTGGTAATAAAGTGTTGGTGACCCAATACTTGGAAAGAGAGATTGTAACGAATACAAACATTGTTAAAAAAGTGTCATCGACCCAAATTTTGGAAAGTGAGATTGATACAAATATGAACAGTGTTAAGAAAGGGTTGGTGACCCAATACTTTGCAAAAGGGATTGATGCAAATACGAACAGTGGTAAGAAAGGGTTGGTGACCCAGTACTTGGAGAGAGAGATGTTGTTTCGAATACAGACAGTATGAGGAAAGGGTCGGTAACCCAATGCTTAGAAAAGGACATTGATACAAATACGACCAGTGTTAAGAAACGGTCTGTGGCCCAATATTTGAAAAGAGAAGTTAATTCCAATAAGAACTTTGCTTATAAAGGGTTGATGACCCAATACTGGAAAAGTATTATTTCTTGGATGTGAGAAAGTATGAATGGAGAATGGAAAAGCTCTGGCAGGAGAGTAAACCAGGCACTGTGCGAGTGTGGGACCCACACCCAAGAAATAGAACAGTCATATCCTAGCAGGAGAGTAAACCATTTGAGAAGAAAAGTAAACGTGAAACCATGGAACAGTGAGAACGAATACAAAAGGGAAGACCCATACCCCTTTTCAGAATCAGTGATAAAGTCTCAATGCCCTGGCAGGAAAGTACACCAAGGGTAGAAAGAGGAACAGTCAAAGGAAAAGGGAAGAAACATACCCCTTCAAGATTAGCAGAAATACAGAGTGGGATGAACCGAATATTTTAAAAAACTGTGTTTTTAAAGGGGACTCAAGGGAAGAGTCTTCCTCCTTGAACTGTGATAAAGTGACATTCAAACTAGCAGAAGAAATATAGGGGAAGGGAAGACCCCTTTTTTTGGTGGAACTTTATTCTTTTGTTTTCGCCACCATAGAACTTTGTGTTTTGAACTTTTAAAGAAAGCTACAAGTTCCTAGCTTTTTACACTATAGATTGAGTTTAGTATGTAAGGGTCAGTTTAGGGTTTTGGACACAGGACGAAGGACGTCTTTTGTTTAACATCCTGGCACAGGCATTCCTTAGCTTCACTGAGGCAAGGAAACCCCTCTAAGGATTAGGGATAGATAGGATTCCTCCCAACCCCCTTATTATTTAGTGATAAATACAAGTTCATAATCAACACTTAACATGCCACTGTGTTCGAGTCTTATTCTTGCTCCCTTACACCCGGCTGACAGCTCTTCATGCTGCCCAGGTACGTTACTGTGTACGGGCCTGTCTGGTCTGGCCCCGGGGTGGAACGACAGCTGTCTCTGCCCAGTGGGCACCCTGACTATTCTGGGCATTCAGCCCATGCCTTCAGTAAGTTAGTCGGTCACTCAACTAATACAGTGCCCAGTGCTGAAAATATCTTTGGGCCTATGGGCCTCATTTAAGATACTTCTAAATGAGTTGGGTACTACCCTCTGGCAGGGGAGTTACTAGGTCTGGAAAAGACCCGGGGCTACGCTGATGTTGGAACTGTTGGGACTGGGGGCTAGCTAGTCTTTTGGCTGTAGCTCCTGAGATTCTATCCGGGGCTACAACCAAAAGATCAGGGACTATAGCCCCTTTAGCCCCCCCTAGCAACGCCCCTGCCCTCTGGTCCCAGCCAGATTGGGGGTGTCTAACCAACAATCCATCTTGAATTTTAAACATCCTCTGAAACTTCATTAGTACACTCTATACTTCCTTCCCCTGATGATGTTGTTAAGATAGGGGAAACGTTTACAGTGTCTTGCGGATATTGAGAACATTTTCCAATAATGGATCTTCCCTTTGAGCAGTGTCAGATATTTATTTTGTGATTATACCTATCACTTCGTGGTATTTTTATTATGGTGGTATAAGGCGTTTTTTTTATAATTCTTGGTGGTATATTGTGGTAAATCATTGGGGTATTTCTATGGTGGTGAGACTATTTTCAGAATATTACCTAATTGTTTTTACCAGGGTCACTAACTACAACAGGATATTGGACTTGATACTGGGTAGATAGTATATGCCCCCTGCTCGTGGTATTTTATGTACAATACCACACTATGCCCTTGTGGCTGGGTTTCAACAATTGTAAAACATGCACATTGAAATACTGTACATTCATACAGACTCTGTAGCTAAATAGCTGACTTTATTTTTTAATACCTCTTGTTACACTTCCGTCTTTTTATGCATGTCAAATAAAAACACTAAATGCAGCAATGTAATGTTTTCTGTTTCTTTATCATGAAGTAAAATATGCAAGTTACACAGGATAACAGCTTTGCTCACATTATATCTAAGCAGTGTGAACGCATTTCATTATTTTTCATTACCTTGCCTGTGCCAAGTCTTTCCGACTGCCCTTGGCACAGGGAACTTGTCAAAAGAAATATACTTCGAAACAAAACGGAAAGAAACACAGCAATGGCATTCACATAAATGCTGGAATACATGCATGTTTAAACATCAACAGCACTTAAAATGAAGTGGCCTATTTCTCTGACTAACTGACCAACAGTCAGACCAGCAATTCCTCAGTTAGACTGATATTTACCCAGATATGCTGACGATATTTCTGACTCGGCATGGAAATCTTCATCAGATTTCTCGCCTGTTCCACTCAGGTTTGCTTAGATAAGGACTTGCTTCAACATCAAACGGCTCCCAGCACTGGATTCCGTCTGCCTGCCAGCTCCCTGTCACCTTGTCTCCGAGCGCCCGAAGATATCTGACCAGCTACTCCCTGTCAAACCCATTGTATTACTTCTTCCTACCACTCAAGGGCGATACCTCCCCCTTGCACAGATCATACCACTGAAAATGCCACGTGATTTCATTTTTGGATGGCAGAAAAATACATCTCTTCTTGCTTCCTGCTTCAACAATGAATTGTTTATTAGAGAAGATCATCACATTTCCAGCTACCACACAAACCCAGCCTGCGCATTTAAATTCCCATTTTACAAAGCATCATGCATTTTCCAAATCTATCTTCAGACCACTTCCACATAGACTCATTTGCACTGAATGTTATTAAGGGATTCAGTTACATTTTATTGGGGTGGGGTTAGTATGTTAATGTATATTAATATTAGGTTTAATGCAACTCAGTCAATTGACATATTATCCTGAAATAATATGCAATTTTAAGCATGTGCTATGTGCATTTTGAATCATGCACCTTGTGCATTGGTAATGATGTGCCTTGTCCATTTTCATAATTCTGCCCGAGACTCATACTCTTGAGTCCAGAACTGAGTTATCAGCCACTGATCCCCTATTGCAATTCAAACCCACGCTAACATATGCTTGCTAAAACGATGACCTACATGTGCGTGCTAAAATGATGAGCTACCATTGAAAGAGTTCAGAGCAAAAATACTGAGCCGCCCCTACAGCTACTCCAACACTCCCTCCTTTTTTTGCTTTTGGGATACAACCCGAAATCACTGCAGGAAAAACAAACCTGAATGTTCTAAAACACATGTGCTGCTCCCAACTGAATCTTCTCCCTCCCCATCGTCATCAAAACCAGTACCATCAATTTCATCTTGATGATGAGAACAATCAACCATATCAAAATAATTAGCATTGGAACTGCCAAAATGACCAAACCTTTTTCCACCCAGGTCGCCCAATTGAACATATCTGCTTCTATCAGGCCTAAACTGCTCACAGTAATGTTATATTTATTTAGATTCATTCTAATCGTATGTATGCTTTTATGTTTCAGTAAGAATTGAATATCTGGATCAATAGGAAACACATTTTTCTGACAGAAATCAATGTTCTCTACCTTCCCCTCCCACAGATCGCTATCAGCAAGAAACAGGGTCAATCCACCCACCGACACCACCGTATCCTTAGGAGATAGATATGCAGAACACACTATGCTGCAACTGTTTCACAATAAAAGACCCTAAGGAGAGTAATTGTGTAATTTGTCATTGAAGTACTCACTAACCACCTGTCCTTAATCAATTTGGCATGGGCTAACTCCTCAACTTTGGTATTACTTATAATCACTGTGCAACCCTTAGAACCCCCACGGTCTGAATTCAGTCCACAAATAGCATCCGCTGCATCAGGTCTTAAAGCTTGCCTGGACATATATAATTCTGCTCCTCGAATTCAAACAGGTATTTAACTTTGGGATTTGATATATATCAGGTTCCCATGTTTGAAATGCTATCATTTCTGGAGTTACAATCTTAACATATTTGTCACCCTGCCTAAAACCTACATTATGTACCAACTTAGTTTGATAGATCAACTCTGGGACAAAAAACGGAATGCATAGTAGGAAACCTATTTCAATTCTCTCAAAATTAATGTATAATGGTATTGCACTTCCCATTTCAAATGTAATTTTTTGTTGGATAATCTGCACTTCCCTTTGTGTGATCCGTGCCATCATTTGACAGATAATATCAAATGACAGAAAGTACAGAGGTATATGGCCCTGAATCAACTGAGAAACTGCATTTTGGACTTCCCGTAAATATTTCGTCAACACTTTTTCAAATGGAATTATCACATTTAAAATATCATGTAGCAGTTTATCATGTTTAACAATGACATTGGTACTATGCTCTAATATTTTGGCTTGCTCATTAAGGACTAAAATTGTCTCATTCACATAACAGATCGCTTCTTTCTGCCCATCTTTGAGCACATCTAACGTTTGTTGCAACGCCTTTAAATTATAGCTCAATTAATATGCTTTGTAACTTAATGTTCCTGCAGATACAGCACTGGCTGTAGATATCGTTGTATCCACCACCGTGCCAATTATTGTCAGCACGATTGACGCCACCAATAAACCAGCCATCCTTTTCCCCCTCCTTTTCTTAACACCAGATGAACGTATAAAAGTATTTTCCAACTGTAACATTATTTCCTTAGTTGCCCTCCGAGATTCTTCTTTACGAGGTTGCACCCATTCCGTCACTTGCTCTGATTTTATTTCTAATCCATTAAGACATTTTTCAGTGATTAAATCAGTATCTAGGCTAATATACATATTCTGGTATAACTACCTTCTATTCCCCAAAATAAAGCCTGGTGCTTTTTCTACTGCAATTCCTGATGCCGGTCCAGGCTCTATCAGAACTTGTGCTTTCACAACCATGGTACATGGAGCATTCATGACTGCTAACACCAAGAGTAGCCAAAAGATTTCCTTTTTTGCTCTACCACGTGGAAAGAAAACAGCCAGTCATCCTCTCCGGTCATCATTTGCGCATCTTTTGGGGTCATCATCTTCATCCCCTTTTTCGGTCTATAGGGCTTTCCAGGGGACTCAAATCCAGTGGTATTCTCCAGTGATCCGGCGTTCCAAGGATCCAGCGCTGACGAGGAAAAAAAATATTTTTCTAAAGTAAAAAGAAAAGACAACTTAAGTATCAAGCACATCAAACCTCTTATTGTCCTTTCTCACTGGAGCACCTGAAACCAAATTTAGTTATGCACACGAATACAAATTATAGAAATAACATGAAATGCAGCTGAGACATTTTCTCACTATATACATATATACATTTTCTTTCTATCATTTTCAACCTCCTTTTGATATCTTCACACTAGTTACACCTAACCACTTTCTATGGCAATTCAAATTTTTTTTGTAAACTTTTTTTTACTCTCTGTTAGTTTCAACTCGCTCAAGTCTTTTCACTTCATGTTTCCGGTGAAAAGTCTTAATTTGATTAACATGGACAAACTGTTCCACTGTTAATTCTCCCTCTTTTTTTTAAGCAATTCTGTAGACTACAGGTGAATCTGTATCTACAATTTTACATGGCCTTTGCCATGTTGCAAGAAATGTAGAGTTTTTATGTTTCCCTTTCCCGAAGTTAAATTTGTACACCTGGTCTCCTATTTCATATTCTCTCACAGATGCCTTTCTATCATAATATGTCTTTGCACCTTCAGCAACCTTTTCCAAATTTCTCTGCGCAAATGCAAACGCATGTTCCAAGTGCTTTTTCAATTCTTCCACATATTCATGAATTGTGGACACATTTACAAGCACCTGTTCATTTGTTCTGTAAAGTAAGTGTTGTGGCAGAACCATTTTCATGGGGACTGAGATTAGTTGATTTAGAGGCGTTGACCTGATAGCCATCAGTCCCACTGGAAGCCGCAAATCCCAACTAGATCCTGCTTCAGCTACAAACTTTTTCAACATGTCAACTATTGATCTGTTACACTGCTCTACTCCGCCTGAAGAGGAGGGCCGGTAAGACATGTGTTGCTTTCTTTTCACACCCATAATTTCCCATATATTTGTCATCAATGGACTAGTGAAATGACTTCCACGAATTGACTCTATTCTTTGAGGTAAACCAAATCTTGAAAAAATATGATTTACAAGTAATGTGGCCGCCGTTTGTGCACTGCAATCTGGAGCTGGAATGCACTCCACCCATTTGGGCATTAGACAAGTTATTGTCAGCATGTATCTGTTTCCCATTGCTGATCTTTTGACGGGCCCGACATAGTCGATTCGTAAATCAGACCATGGGAGTGTCAATCCCTTTTCATCAATGGTGCTCTATGAGTGGGTGATGCATGTTGAAACTGTGCACACACTAGACACCCTCTGGCGTAGAGCTCAACATCTTGAACCTCTGTGTCCTGCAGTTATGGCATTGTGGGCAATTTTCTTTTTGTTTTTAAATACACTCTCAGTTCCTCTTTGCCTTTGCAAACCTCTTCAGTGGGTGGATTTTGTTCTGCATCTAATACATGGTTATAAAACAGACCTAGAATCAGGTCTTCCTTTTGGGCTTTGATCAGGTCCTGATCTGGAGTATCAAAACTCCATTGTGCCACAGGCTGCTCAACTGCTTTTGGAGTTTTGGAACGTGTTATCTCATCTACCTGCATTTCACCAAGCAGGTGTTCAATAGGAAATAACTCCCCCATTACAGCTCCAATTTTGGCTAACTGATCTGCCTTAGCATTTCCTTCTTTATCCTCACCTGTTGTTTTCAAATGACGACATATTCTCCTCCAATGGATTATCAGGTCATTTTCTGACACAAACTTGTCTATAGCTTGAATCATCTTGCCATCTTTAAGTGGTTTCTTATTTTAGGTGAGCATGCCTTTCACTTTCCAGCCAGGTAAATACTCTACAAAACTATTTCACACATAATCAGAATCAGTTACCAGAACTGTTTCTTGGAGTTTATTTTATACTTCGGTAGATAATGCCTTATAGATAGCAGCCAATTCTGCCAATTGACTACTTCTGGGACCTATCCTTGTGCTTACTCTTGGAATGTTGTCACATTTAAACCATATGTTTCGTATTCCTGATACTATCTCTTTTTCTATATCATTTTCTGTATGGTATGCACTTCCATCTACATACACAGTTGGTAAATCCTTATATGTTTCTTCATTGAACGCTTTGTGTGGGGATTGCTCTGATTCATTCAAACATGCTTCTACCTCTGTGTCATCAGGTGCACATACAGCTGCACAATCATTCATCTCTGATTTATTTTTAAATTTGTTTATTGACATTTATTATTGTACAGCTTTTGCATAACATTCAGGTGTGCCATTAATTGTAAAATTATCAGTGTCTTTGTAATAAAACAGTAACATTCTAAACAAAACAACATTAACTGTCTCCATGTTTTGTCCATATATATCAGTTCCATATTTTCCAGCAGGGGGGTTAGCTAGGCAATGGGGGGGTGGGACCACCAGGGACCCGTTCGGGTTCGCACGGATCTCTCCTTGGTTGTCTCTGCATTGGTTGTAGATCAACGTTGTATGGGTCGTTTTGTTCATGGGGGCTTATCATCTGAGGGGTGGAACATGTTTCTTGTGATTTCCTTCCATGCCTCTAGTACCATACTTGTATTTTGTATTTGTATTTTATTAAATTTTATATAGCGCTTCGATCCAAAGCGCTTCACATAAGAACATCAAAGATACAATAGAAGCAATATGAACAAGTCACGAGTCAAAACAACGAGAACAGTATGTGGAACAATTTGCTGAGTACATTAGATTAAGAATCTGGGTTCAGGGGGGGCAGGGAGGAAGTAGTAAGAGCAGTCAGGAGGTATGTGAAGAAGGTGGGATTTTAAGGAAGAGCAGAAGGAAGAGTAAGAGGTGATGGAGTGGACAGGCAGAGGTAGAGAGTTCCACTGGAGGGGGCGAGGAGCTGGAAAGAACGGAATCGGGAAGGGGCACAAGGAGGAGGAGGAACATTGAGTAGGAAGTGGTAAATTGATCGGGGGGGTGAGAGGGAGAATAGAAGGAAAGGAGGGAGGTAAGGTAGGGAGGGGCAAGATTGTGAAGAGCTTTAAAGACAAGACAGAGGAAGTTGAATTTAAGTTGGGAGTGAAAGGAGAGCCAACTGAGAGAAGAAAGTGAAGCCAAGATGGAATCATGAGGAAAGAGGGAGCAGAGAGTACGGATTGCAGAGTGGTAGAGGGATTTGAGGGGGGCCAGGTGAGAGGCGGGGAGATCGAAGAGGAGAGCTGAACAGTAGAATAGATGAGAGAAGATGAGGCAGGAAATTAGGGGTTTGGTGGCATGGAAGGTGAGGGAGGAGTGAATTCTACGAACATTGTAGAGATGGAAACGGCAAGCATGGGAGGTTAGAGAGATGTGGTGAGTAAAGGAGAGGTTAGAATCAAAGTGGAGGCCTAGATTGCAGGCAGAGCCAGAGAAGGGGAGATGAGAAGGGGGAAAGAGGATGGAAGGGGGGGAGAAAAGGGAGGAAGGGTGTTGGCGGGAAGAAATAAAACCTCTGTTTTGTCAGTATTGAGGGTAAGTTTTTGATAGCGATAAGACAGGAAGAGAGTTTGAGATGGATATCAGGAGAAAAAGAAGAGAAGGAGAGAAAAAGGTGAGTGTCATCAGTGTATAAATGGTAAGAGATAACGAACGAGGAGATGACAGGAGCTAGAAAAGTGGTATACAGTGAGAAAAGGAAGGGGCCAAGTACAGAGTCTTGGGGAACACCAAAGTCAAGGGAGTGGGTGGGGGAGGATCGGCCGCCCCAAGAGACAGCAAAGGAGCGGTTGGAAAGGTAGGAGGAGAACAAGTTCAGGATTGAGCCTTGATCTGAGCCTGAGACTGGATCTGGCGACACTGTCCTCCCATGCCTTTGTTTCGGCGCTCACCCACTGCTCCAGCTCATTGTACCATGTATTGTATTGTGGCCCTGCAGGCTTTTTCCAAGACATTGCGATAGTCCTTTTAGCCAGTATGCACGTTATGTCCATAAGTCTTACCACATGTTTGAGTTTGGCTAGTCTGGGGTAAATTCCCAGAAGGCATTCATCCGGGTTCCACTTATACCTGGTCATGCCCACTTTTTCACATGTCTGTCTTATTCTATCCCATAGGGAATGTGTCTTGGAACATTCCCACAGCCTGTGGAATCAGTCTGCCATCTCTGCCCTGCTCCAAACGCAATTGGGTTGTATTTGCTTGTTGAATTTTGCCATTTTGCATGGGGTTAGATATGTGCGGTGTAGTACGTTCAGCTGTATCATTCGGAATCTATGATTTCTAGACACTTCTTTAGGAAACGTTAGCACTCTGCTCCATTCCCCATCTGTCATTTCTCGTCTTATATCTGCCTCCCACTTGTCTTTCATTTCCATGCTTCGGGGGTTGGGAATGTCGCTAAGGTGGCTGTATATTTGGGACAACGGTTTCCATCCCTCTCCTAAATTGTATAACAGTGTCATGAAGGGGTCTATGTCAAGTTCCTCAGGCCAAGTTTTCCATTTGTTTTGTGCTGTTTTGCAGACCCTTTGGTACCATAGGAATTGGCCAGTGTGGATGTCGTCCTTTTCTTGTAGTGATGCAAACTCGCTGAAAGTGCCCCCATCGTGTAGGTCTCCCCAGGTGTAGACCCCCTTCTTTTCCCAAAGTCTGATGTGCTTCAGGTCATTGTCAGTTGTACATACATCTGAGATCATTGGTACTTCTGGTGAATATGGATGCTTTAGATGGATAAGCGTCTTCGCTCTGTGCCATATTTTCCTTCCCATGGTAGCCAGTAAGGGTGCATTTCTCAGCAGGTATTGGGGCGCCCAAATAAGCTCCTTTAGTTGTATCGGGAGATCATGGTTTGCAGTAGGGGTGTCTCAGATGTGGTTTCATCCGCTAGCCACTTGGTCACAAAGCTAAGTTGGGCTGCCAAGTAATATTTTTCTAGGTTCGGGAGATGGATTCCACCCTGTTTGTATGGTAGGACTAATGTGGAAAGTGCCACCTTATGTCTGCCCTTCCCCCATAGGAACTCTCAAATTATTGTCTCAAGTAAGCGAAAGAAGGGGCTGTTAATGTAGTAGTGTACATTTTGGAACCCATATAGAAATCTGGGGAGGACAATCATTTTGATTATTGAGGCTCTGCCCATCATTGATAGGGGGAGTAGCCCATTGACTTGAGTAGGGGAGTGCTGCCTTTGTGTTGTGCTCGTGCATTTATTCAGGGGTATGCATTATTTGGACCCAGAGGTATCGAAATTAGGTGGTCTTCCATTGTATTCCTACCGAAGGAAGTTCCTCTGTGCTCTTGTCTTTTAGGCCTGCCAGGGGGAATAAACAGGATTTTGCCTTGCTAAATTGCATGCCTGAAACCCTGGAGTAGTTGTCGAGAACTTCTAGCATGGTTGGTACATTTAGGTGTGGGTCTCTGACATACAAGAGAACATCATCTGCGTAGAGTGAGATGATGTGGTTTACCCCTCCCAGCCGTATTCCTGCATCAAATAATTATTTCCTAAAATAAATGGCGATGGGTTCTAGTCCCAGTATGTAAAGCATGGGGGATAGCGGGCAGCCTTTGGTTTGGTGTAGAGTATGTTGATCCATCTGATGAACCTTGGCCCAAAGCCAAATCCTTCGAGGATATCATGCAACTCTGATAGTCCTTGAACAACTGGGCTCTTTTTATTTTGTCCATATTTCACTTCTACAAGAAATACCTGAAGTGCTAATGTCCAGGAACTAATTCTTGACTGGGCCAAATTCCCTCATCTGACTCTCTTACTCTGCAAAAACTTTAGAGGCTGGTGATTTGTTTCAATAATCAACGGCTCTTCTTGAATTATGGGATGGAAATGTTGTAACGCCGAGACAGTGGTCAGAAGTGCTTTTTCACATTCATTAAATTTGGTCTCTACCTGTGACAACACTTTGCTAGCATATGCAATAGTTTTGTTATTCACATCATGTTTTTGATATAACACAGCTGACATGCATTGATCGGTGAATCCTATTTGTACAAAGAAATCCTGTTTTTTTATTGGACATGCCAAACATGGTGATTTCATTAGAAACACTTTTAGCCTGGCTACTGCCTCACTTTGTTTTTTTTCTCGATTTCCAGGGTACACCCTGTTTCAGTAATCTTGTTAAAGGTTGTGTAATCTCTGCATAATTCTCAATACATTTCCTGTTGTAACTTGTCATTCCTAACAAACTCTTTAGACTTTTCAAATTAGTGGGATCTTTTATTTTATGAATTGCCTCCACCTTTTTCTTTTGTGGGTTTATTTATTTATTTGTATAGCACCGAAAAACCCACAGGTATCCTGGCGCTGACATGAACACAAAATAGACAAACATAACAACGAGACACGAGCAAAGTAGAGTCCTCTAGATGGATTGTTTAAGGCCAAGGTGCCAAAAGATTTAACTGAAGAGGTGTGTCTTCAATGGTTTTCTGCAATGGCTCAAATTTGAAACCTCTCTCATAGACAGACAGGAGTTCCAGAAAGATGAAGCCAAGGCCCAGAAAGATCTACCTAGACCTCTGGTTCTTTTAATTCTGATTCCTTGCAATAGGGTGTGGGCAGAGGATCGCAGATCTCTGACTGGCTTGTAGGGCATGATCATAGTTTTTAGATTTTCTGGTGCTTTTCCATGAAGGGAGCAGTGAATCAGAGAGCCCATTTTGAACGTAATACGTTACTGCACTGGTAACCAGTGCAATTCTCTCCTGGTATTAGTAATATGAGCTCTTCTTGGAATGGTCATTGCTATATGGACTGCATCATTCTGAATGATTTGGCATATCCGGAGATTAGACTGTGATGCTCCACACAATAGGATGTTGCAGTAGTCTAATCGTGATAGAATCATGTCTCGGGCTATTGCCACCGAATTCGTTTTATTGATGAAAGGCGTTTATGGTTCGAAGAAGCCTCAGGTGGTAGTTGCATGTTTTTCGAAGATTTTGCACCTGGGAATCTGAGTTCAGGGATGCCTCCAAGACTGCCCCCAGTGTTTAGTTTAGTTTAGTTTAGTTTAGTTTATTCATTTATAAAGCACACCAAACCCTCAGGTATGTTTTCACTTTGGTTTGTGTTATGATCTTGTTGCCTTGCAGTGTAAAATAGGCATAGGCAGAATTTAGTTTGGCTCAGGCCCGTGGTGATCCAAATACAAGTAGCTCGGTTTTATTACCATTCAGGCAGAGCCAATTTGAGGACATCCATCTCTCAATGGCATCATAGAGGTTCTTTAATATTAGTTAGTCTTGATGGTAATCACCACTTAGCTCAGTGACTAGTTGCGCGTCATAAGCATAATAGTAAAAAAGACCCCTAGCTCCTCCAACAGTGTGCAGAGGGCCCGCATAGATAGATTGAAAAGGAGAGCCGATATTGATTCTTCTTGAGGGACTCTGTATTTTATAGGAGAAACCGGAGATGTGGCTGTGTCCCATTGTACATTGGATTAGTGATTGGATAAGAATGACTTAATCCAGTTGACCACCTTCCACGAGCAACCCCCCTGCTGTTGTAAGCACTCCAAAAGGCACTCGTGATGGATGAGATGAAATGCTGCCGATAGATCCAAAAGGATCAGCATCCCTGTTTTCCCACTGTCAACGATATCTAACATGTGGGTCTGCAGATCCAGAAGTGCGGTCTCAGTGCTGTAGGCCGGGTGAAAGCCGGACTGCCTACTGTGTAAATTGTTGTTATTTTCTATAAATGTCAGTAGCTGGGAGGTGGCAGCCTTGTCCAATATTTTTAAGAGGAATTGACTTTGTTATTGGCCTAAGGTTGCTTGGGTCCATGTGGTCCAAATTCAATTTCTTGGGAATTGGCGTAATGGTGACTTTCTTAATGTCTAAAGGAACTTGCTGGTCTCAGAAAGAGGCATTAACAAATTGTGTGATTAAAGGTTCAAACAATTTTCTGTGTTCCAGTATAAGTTTGGATGGTAAGATGTTTAAAGGACAAGCGGCGGGGTTCATAGAAGCTAGCAACAAAATCTTTTCGGTTGATGAGATGGGTGCAAACGAGAAACCCAGATAAGAGGGAGAATCCTCTGACTCATTATTGGAAAGCCCCGGTATGATGGTAGAGCTCTGAGTTGCTAGGATTTTTATTCCTTGCTTTGGAGATTTCCCTTCAAAAGCTAGCGCTATTCGAGCACAATCCTGGTCCATGATTGATATTGGGAGCTCAGAGGTTTTGGGTTTTTCTAGTAATTTTAAAACACTGATTAGTTTTCTTGTAGAATTAGACGACTGCTCAATCTGTGTATTGTAGAGGTTTTTCTTAGTATCTATTATTAGTGTTCTGTAAGATTTGTCCAATTTCTTCCATTCTTGTTGGGTGGTATCAGAGGGGTGTTAAGTCGACATATGTTCTAGTGCCCTTTTTTTCTTCTTCATCTAATCCAGTTCTGGTATGAACCAGCTATGTTATCTTAGATTTTCTCTAACTGTTTTAGTTTGTATTGGGCTATGTTATCAAGCATTTTTATGAATGTATTATTAAAAACATTCATCATGCACTCAAAATGATCAGTCGGCTGAGAATTAACCATTATGGCTTCAAGTCCATTCTGGATGTCAGTGGAGTACACATTCTTAAAATTACGACCTCTAACAGCTTTCAATGTATGGGCTTAACAATTGCCGTTGGGATGTGAAAAGTAAAACTAATCATGGAATGGTCCGACCATATGCAAGGTGAAGTATCAATGTCTTTTGTGTTAAGATTCTTAGTGACCACCCACTCCAGGATATGGGTGTTCCCAAATGTATTGTTGTTATTTATGATTGCAAAGCCACTATCTGTTAGTCCGGTTTCTAAAAGTATTGGTTCTTTTTCCCCTATGTCTCCCTTCCATCGATTGAGATCGCCCAAAAGATGGTAGATGAGTTTGGGCTACTAAAATTGTTTATTGATCCCATTACTTCTTCATTGAAGTCTGGCATGTTGCAGGGTTGATATATCAACAACATGTTAAAACAATGATGGTAGGTCAGTGTTATTTTGAGATGTAAGAACTCACATTTGGTACAGGAGATAGTAGCTGGGAATAGGCCTAACGTGGATCTGGAAATAATGGCAACCCCCGCACCACTTCCCTCTTTACTGTCTGCATTGTAAAATGGGGAAAGGCTTTAGAGATGAGAGGTCCACTGATATCTTGTATCCATGTCTCTGTCACACAGAGGATGTCTCATTACAACTCTGGCGATAGCCATGCCGGTAAAACCGGCAGGCTCCCCCGGAGTTGTCATTTTTTGCTGCACCTAACTTCACAGAATCCCCAGGGCATTACAGCCCCAGTGGTCCGTGAAGTCAGGTGCCCGACCTGGCGGGCGGGACTGAAACCACTCACAGAACTCGGAGTGTGCCGGTCCGGCAACAACAGTGCCAGTACGCCTTTACCGGCACCGTTGTTACCGGACCGGCACACTTGTAATGAGGCCTGATGTCTATTTTATTGTGAACTATGTAGTCATGGAGATCTTGTGCATGTTTTACCAGAGATCGTGTATTGATGAGGGCGATTTTAAGTGTATTTGGGCATGCCTCATTCTGGGTCTGTGGGAGACCAGTGTATTGCTGATCGGTTTTACTGGCAGCCGGTAACACTCTGTTGTCAGTGGTGTCGGTAGTTAGGTCAGGCATAAGTCCCACCATCATACTCTCCTGTGTTAGAGGGTCACTTTCCTTCCGGTCACTTTCCTTCCTGTTAAGTGTGGGAGCTAGTTCCTCGTGTAAGTGGCTAGAGGCGGAAGGTCCGCTTAGTGCTCCTCTCTCTTCTATGTTAGCCGTGTGACTATCTAGGATAGTCCTTTTAAGTCTGAGAATGAGTGCCAGACGGTTTAGGCGTAGTGTCATCAAAGATATGGGTTCCTGTTTAATAAAGCCCATCATGTTAGACTTACTTCAATGATCAGGGGAGAGGCGACTGTGGAGCAGAAAGGACTCGCAGCCGAGTAACAGCGAGGACTGGCGAGGACTAGCTTGGCCCAGAAGCGCCGGTGCTGACGCGCCTGACATTTCTTTAAGAGCCGAGCCTGGGAGTGTGGGACATGTACTCCCTAAATCTGAGCAAGTTTTGCTGCTAATTTACAAAGGTCGTTATCTGACCTGATCTCTATTACTTTCTCTAACTGTTCCCAAGCAAAGACAGTTATGCAGTTCGAGATCGCAATGCACACAGATTGGCTACAGTGACAAAATTAAAGTTTTACACGATGATGTTAGGAGGCTGCTTTAAACAATTCACAGCCTGCCAGTGGAACGTTGCTAGGTCTTGGCAGGGTACATTTACAATTGAAATTTCAATACTGATTTCAATACAAGTTCTTACTAAGCTCTATGAAGTTAGACAGATTAGAGTAAGTACTTACAGATTAAATGCTGTCAGCGTTCTGCCTCAATAAACTCTTAATCCATATTCTGTCACCTATGAAGTATACCTTTTTTTACATCACTGTTCTTTCCGTAAAGATACTTTTGCCCCAGCCTTTTGACCCAGTCTTTTGCAGCTGATTAAGCACATGTCTAATCTCCTTTAAGTGGCTCCTCAGATCTTCATTTTTGATTAGCACATCATCCACATAAACTATTGTCCCCCTTTCAGCTGCATCCGGGAGTGCCTTGCTCAGGAATATCCAGAACTCACTCCCACTATTGAAATACCCAAAAGGTGTCCAGGACCACGCGTATTGTGATTTGTCAAAAGAAAATGCAAACAAATGTTGAATGTTGAATATCTTCAGCTATTCGCTCACAACAGTTTCCAGCTGTAAGGTCTAATGTGGTAAACACCTTTGTTCCGTGAACCTGTGCAAGACCTTGATCAATAAATGGAAGGGGCCACCTTGAAACAGGTACCTTTTTGTTTAATTCTCATTGAATTGACCACAAGTGCCATTGCCCTTTAGGTTTTAGCACACCTAATATAGGGGTATTTGATGTACTATGAATAGGCCTAATGATTCATCTAGATTCTAAATGTTTAATTATTTCATCTAGTGATTCCAAACATGCCTGTGGTAACCTATATTGTTGCACAAATACTGGCACCCTAATATGTCCTTCTGGTAGTGTGGCAACATGCAAATCTGTTAACCCACAATGATATGCATCTTTGGAAAAAACCTGTTTAAATTCCATACATATCTTTCTCAATTGGTATTTCTCTTCTTCACTTGTGCAAGCATCTGCAGCCTGACTTTGCTCTTCTACCGTTTTAGAAAACTCTGGGAAGTACTCCAAATGAGTAACCCCTTTACTTTCCTCTAATCGTGTGGCATTATCTCTTTGGAGGGTCGCTACATTTAAATATTTTGGAACACGGACCTCCATTTCAGTATGCTGCTTTTCTCTTTTAGATTCACTTAATTCGAATAGAATACAATCATCTTGATGACAGCACACTATTTAGTTTGGCTCATAAGGGTACACAGACTGAACTTTAAAGGTTTTTTAGGCTTAGAATCCAAGGGTTCTGGCAACTCACCCTGGGCAGTCACATAGCTTTTAGGCATGTTCCAAATTATTATGTTACTGAAATCGGCAGTGTACTAAGGTTTCTGTATTGCCATTCCTATTGCTGAATTCTCTTCCAAATGTATGTCTTGACACCCTTTATTGTCCACCAGAATTTGAATTGGTCCATCCCTAATCTACACCAGTGGTGTATATTCACATTCTAACTCTTGTTGCCTCATGGATTCATTTAGCCATACAAATGTGTCAGAACCTTTTATCTGCTGTCCCTTTCTGTATTTTAACACTACTGCAACTTGTCTGGTTCAAATGCATATGGTGTCATTTGGGCACAATGGTAAGCTTTTCATTTGTCTTCAAATTCAGATGCTGCTCTACCCAACCTGGACAAAACTTTTTGATTTAGAAAGTCTAATACCATACACATTCTGTGCATGATGTCATTTCCCAAGTAACATTTATTTTGTGTCCCGCTCACAATCCACACATTGTGATGAATACTCTTAGGACTAATTGCAATCTTTAAAATGCATCTTACTACAATTCTTTGCCCCGACTTGGGATCATCTAGGCCAAAAGTGTGTTGATTCGTTATTCTGAACTTTGGGATCTCCTCCCTGTCAATTATTTGCTGGAGTACCTTCTACTTAATTAAACTTCTTTCATGTTCAAGTGCTAAAGTGGCATCAATCATTTCAGGCTCCCCATTCACATGGATAGGAAAGGGTTGAAATGTGTTTTTCTCTATTTATCTCTGGAGTGACATTTGGTTTGCATTTTTCTTCATTTAAATAAAAACGCAATGGGCCTCATTACACGGTAGGCGGTGAGCCATGGCGCTATTAGCGCCATGGCTCATGCCGGTAAAATACCGGCACCGCCTTGGCGGAAAGGGGATTTACCGCCCCATTCCAAGGTTGGAGGGGCGGTAAATCCCCTTTCCGCCATTGCCCTTCCCCATTCCCATTTCTGCCCCATAGGGCTCTATGGAAATGGGGAAGGCGCTAATTACGGCACCGCAATTTTGCGGTGCCGTAATTAGCTCCGAGGTCCTTTAGCGGGTTGGATTTTAACGCCTGCAAGAAGCAGGCGTTAAATCCTCCAACCCGCAAAGGGACCTCGGAGTACGGCGGTAAGGGTTAACGGTCACCGTTGCCATTAACGGTGACCGTTAACCCTTACCGCCGTCCGTGTAATGAGGCCCAATGTGTTTTAATCTATTTCTGTTTTGCCATTTTTTCATGGGTTCCAAATAAATCTCCAAAGACTGCCTCTCTTTTTCTCCTCACATTTCATCCTGACACAAGTGAATGACAGACACGCTGGTTACACAGCCATTCTGAAGATATACTTCTACTGCACTTTCTGATTTAGCAACGGTATGGCATTCTTTTACACTATTGCTTTGTGTCATTAATTTGTTAGGTCTCAATGGTTTTTTAGCTAAGGACCACAATACTCCATTTACCCCATCAATGGTTATATTGGTGAGGGACATTGTTTGTATTTTGTCTTTCATTTGGTGGGAATTGTCCCTTATGCTGGTTTCCATTTTCAATGAATCTATCCGCATATCTTGGTCTTTCTAGGTGGCCATACACCATTGTATTAGGGTTAAACCTACTCTGATCCCTGCTATGGGCCATTGTACATTTGATTTTGATTGTTATTTAGGCCTGACATACAGTGGTGAAATCCTACTCTGGGAGAATAACACAAATATCTAGGGCTGAAAAGGAATCCCCATTGCTGGGATCAACGGATTGGAACACAGTGGGTTGGGGTGATGTCCTCTGTGGAGGCATGCCTCTTTGGCTAGGTGTCAAGTTGTTTGTGGTCTGATCCAAGCAGCATCTTTAGAGATTGTACTTCCATAATCGCTGGTGCAGGTTCTTTGCACTTTGGTTTTGTCTCCTTATTCTTAGGTCCTTCCTCTCTCTGACCAAATATCACTTCATATAGCTTGGCCCCCTGTTCTATTATCCATTCTAGTGGTTTTCCCTGTAAAATTCACGAATTAACTGGGATACAATTTCTTTTTGGAGCATTAAAAGTATGCAGTCTTAAATTCTACACAGTTAGGGTTAAAGTCCACATAAAAGTGTGAAAATGCTCTTTTCAACTTTTGAAGGTATTGGTGAGGGGACATATCTGGCTTTCACCGTCATAGTGTAAACTGCTTTTTGGCATCCTCTATAGACTGATAAGGTGAGAACTGATGTCTAAACTCTTTCTCAAAGTCCGCCCATTACCCATTTTCCTGTTCATTGAGACCCTGAATGACACTAGCAGCTGCTGAATCTAGTGTTAGGTGAACGTGTTGTTAAGAAGGATTTCTGAACTCTGACCTGCAGGGGCAGAGGTTCAGAAGGCCAAACTAGTTTCTTGGAACAGGGTAACCTCTGGACAATCAGGCTAGCTATGGCAGGTGGTCAAGACTAAGTCTCAGGAGGGGTGAGGGTGACTGAAGGACCTCAATGAGCACACAGAGCAAGGACACTTACAAATTACTCCAGACAGGTGTTATATCAAAAATATAGACACATTTATTACAAGGCCTTTGTAACATAGACCATAGCAAAAGAATCACAGTATCACTCGGTAAACCAATACATCACACTCAATACAATATATATATACAAGACCATGGGGGTGCAAAGGGGTGACTGCACGGAATATGTCGACAACCTAGATGGGAAGGAAACAGGCAGTACAGTTAATCTTTAGGCCCAGTTCAACATCAATTATTCACCTAACTAAGAGGCAGTCCAAGCCCTATGAAGAGAGGAGCCTTGTGCCCAATAGTACATGCATGCGCTTGTGCCAATGGGCGGAATAGGGTCTCTTCAAACGTCTCTAGCAGCTCAGGAAGGTGGATGAGGCGATGCAGAGCACGTTCCCACTATTCAAGAAGGACCTCCACTTGGAGGCAGAGGCAGTTTGAGAGTGCGGGATGGAGTCGCTATTTCGCAATAGCTGTGGAAAAGAGAAGGGCCCCCAGGGGCCACTTGTGCATAAAAATAGGCTCTTGTGATAGGGGCCACAGATTGGGTTAAGGAGTACTTACTGGTCCCTGACGCAAGCAGACCCAAACTTCACCAGTTCAGTCCACTTCGCTGGCAGGTTTGAATGCGGCAAAAAGGACGTCTGGGCACCTTTCAGTTCCTGAGATACAGCGATGACTCCCAAAACGGGATAGTGGTGATTTCTCCGCTCCGGGAGGACAATTCGACCCAGTTTCACTGCAGCAGGCTTCATGGGGAAAGAGGGTCACAAATACAGCGAATTTGCACAGGTTGTTGCCACGGCAGGGCAACACGGTAACCACACTTACTCTGGTCCTGGCGCACTCGTCTCACTTCAGAACTGGGAACCCTAAGTGTACGAAATTTGGTGTGAGGGTGCCGGGGACACAGAGCTAGCAGTATACCAAGTTACGAGGGCCTCCTTGAAATGGCAGTGGTGACAGAGCAAAGCAACTGGGTAAGCTGGTCAGTCCACTGATTGGCCCAGGGACACGTCTGAGAAAGCTTACTTGCAGGGTTTGATGAAGGGGCCGAGCACAGTCGGTCCCACTGTTCCAATGGGTCGAAGCGTCTTCGCAGACCTTCTAGGACGACCAGATGCAGAGGGGTCCCACGGGACGACAGCGGGCTCAGGGTGCCAAACCTTCCAGCGGGTCACCAGCGGTTCCCCGACTCAGGTTCATAGTTGCAGGATACTTGGATCCTATCCTTTGTTCAGTGAGAAGTCAGGAGATCGACCTGGTAGTGGTGTTTCCAGCCTCCTCTTATCCAAAGGTCCCTTTGCAGCAAAACAGAGAGGACCCAATGGGAGAACTGCTCACAAGCACACACGCCATACGTGGATCAATCACAGAACACGGTGGTCCCAGGCATTCATGTCACTCCAGACTCTCTGGCACCCAGGATGTGTATTGGAATCAGACACTCCAGCCCACATCCTGGAGGCACACACACAAGGCATGCAGACGCCCGTAAAAGCATTGGGATTCGTGGGAAAGCGCATGACCAAATAAGGACTGGCCCGGGTTGACTCGACCTGAGGAAGGTGAAGGGGCAAGATGGCAAAGGACAGGACAAAGAACCTTGTGGCATGGCCATTTTGGAGCCAGGCCACCTATTTGTGCCAAACACGGTTAACGCGGTTAACATGGCAGGAAAGGGTTAAAAAGAATGCAAAGAGATAGCTGCCACCAGTCCTGTCCATGACACATCTGCACAGTTCATAAAAAGTCCAGCGAGAGTATCTAGGGCCTATGGAAATGACGATAGACCCAAGTGTGCTGTATGGTGAGATACATTGCACTTGTTACATGTTGCACAAAAGCTGCAACATGAGGAACGGACTAAGGGAAATAAAGTCTCCCAGTACCGGCTGTCTTAAGGGCATGTCAGTTTCCCCAAAAAAAGTGAACGAAAGCCCAGAGGAGTGCAGCTGAAGGCTGTGCCTCTCTGGCAAAGTCGGTCAATGGTGTCTAAACAGCAGCAAAAAGTTTGGGGGTTGACATATGGAGGGAACATTACATACTACTATGAAATCTTTCCTAACAGGTGTCTATATTGCTCCCTTGGTATCTGGAGGGCTTTAAATATATTGTGAACAGTTTCTAAATGGTCTTCCATGCAAAAATCACCTCCCTTTTTGAATGGTTTAATCAAGGTCTTGATAGATTTCATATTTTTTTTTTTTAAACTTGTATTTATTAGTTTTACATAGATATTTACATGAGAAGAAGCAAGAACAAAAGGAAAAAACAATATAACTTTGAATCTTATAACATTCCCTTCCCCCTCCCCCCTCCCTCCCCTCGGGTCGGATAGAATCATTTTGTCCAGGGTTCCTGTTATGCGTTGAATATGTCTGAGATTTTTATGTTGTGGGGGCACCATTGTTCCATAAAGTCTGACTGGAGGTATTGCAGGGTCTCTTCCCATTCGTTTACAAATTTGTCTCCTGTTCCTTGAAGTTTGTGAGTAATTTTCTCCATTGTCATATGGGCCCATACTTTCTGTAGCCAGGTATAGGTCAGTGGGGTATTTTTGTTTTTCCAGTTCTGCGCAATGGTGGTCCAAGCTGCTATGAGTAGTCCCATGAAAGATCTCCATTGCGTTTTGCTGTATTGCCTTGCTGTGTCGTCTCTGATTCCGCAGAGCCACACTTCCTCCCCCATCAACCCCACATCCGGGAATATTTTGCCCATCTCGTTTTTCACTTCCTCCCAGAAGGGTCTAATGCCTTTACAGTCCTGCCATATGTGTCTCCATGTTCCCACTTTGTCACATCCTCTCCAGCAGTGGTTGGACGTGTTGGGGTACATTGAGTGGAGCCTCTCTGGTGTGTAGTGCCACTGTGTCATAACTTTGACCCACATCTCCCTAGTTTGTGCCGACCGGGTCATTCTGGGGATCTGTTTCCATAGGTCCTCCCATTGTTTATCCGTTGGTTCCACCCCCAGTGTTCTGCCCCATTTTATTCTGTATGACCACTTAATGCTTTCCCCTTGTGAGTTTATGTATTTGTATAGAGTTGATACCCACTTTTTTTCCCCCGTGTTGGATATGATGTATGTTTCGAACCCTGTAAGGTCCCTGGTTGCTGCCTCGGTGATTATTGGAGAGTTTAGCCAGTGCTTTAGTTGTTCATACCTATATCTATCGCTCTTAGGGATTTTCGTACCTGCCAAGCACGACTCCAGGGAGACGATTTCCTTGCCCTCAAACATCTCGCCTATTTTAGTAATGCCCGCCTTCTCCCAGGTGTCATATGCCCCTTGTTCCATCCCCGGTGGAAATAGTGGGTTTCTACAGATGGGTGTAAAGGGTCCAACTGCCGTGGTCATTATGCCTTTTTTTGTTTGGCTATCCCATGCTTCCAGCGTTGTTTTCATAATTTCGCTTAGCCTTAGATTTTCGTGCCTGTGCTGCCTCTGTTTCCAGAGAAGTTCTACTAGTGGGGTCCTTGCTACTGCTCTATCTTGTTTGGCCCATATCTGTTGCGGATCCTCCCCCACCCACTCCCTCAGAACTTTAAGCTGTGCTGCCTGGTAATATTTTCTAAAATGGGGGAGCGCCATTCCTCCTTCTCTGGTTGGGGCCGTGAGTATCATCCTGGCTATTCTCGGTGTTTTCCCTTTCCATATGAAGGACGATACTATTTTTGTTAGGGTTTTGAAGAACGTGTCTGGGACCCCCACCGGGAGCGCCTGAAAATAATATAGTACTTTTGGGAGGATGGTCATCTTAATTGATTGTATTCTACCCCACCAGGATATCTGTAGTGGGTTCCATCTATTTAATTCCTTTCGGATGTTGGTAATTAGCGACGGGTATTTTGATTGGGCTACATGGTACATTCTGGTGTGTGTCATTCTGTCGCTTGTTTCTGTTCTCTTGTGGGCTGAAATGATTGTAAATATTTGCCGGTGATTCATACCCCCACCATTGGGCTATAACCAGGTTTGGCCACAGGAACAGCTGTTGGTACATTGTTTCCTTGACCAGAGCTGTGATGGATTTCAATTCCATTGAATGTAGTGCCTTGTCACCTTTCCTGAGACGTAAGACTAACTATTTGCTGTTCTAAGTTCTTGCAATGTCCATGAAGCTGTTGTGCCTCGTGACAGAGATCAGAATTTTCATCCCTGACCTTATTGAGTATTGCTTGCAATTCATTGATTTGCACCTGACACTGATTAAGTGCTCTGTCCTTTTTGTCATTTCCTCTCAGTAATTTGAATATCTCTGGTTCAATAGCATGGAATTCTCTGTCTTTCTCCCTATTGTTTTCTCTAAGGGTTTGTATTTCCAAAATAGCAACATCTTTGACTTGTCTTATTTCTTCTAAAATCGCTTTTAAGTGCATTCATTCATGCCCACTCTCATTGAATTGTTTCGCATTCTGAGCCAGTTGGGTAGACATATTACTGCAGTTAGCTTGCAATTCCATATCTAGAGCCCTCTGTTTTAATTCTGCTTTTAAATGCTGCACCTGATCACATTCATTGTCCAAACTGCATTGTAACTTGTTAATAACTTCAGTGTCATTTCCCTGCATCCTTAGCGAACTATGCAGCAAAAATCATAACTTTGCGCACAATCTGATAATGCAGTTTTTCTCCTCCTTGTGGTCTGATGCTCTGAATATTCTCATGAGGCACACCTGCACAATGCTTCCTTCATTACATTTTTTTTCAAATGCCTCCTTTTCTACCTCTGTGGTAATTCTGTCTTTCCATATTTTTGTATTTTCTGAAGACCAAACAGCATGGGGAAAAAGCTTTGCCTCAAGATAGTTTGCCAACTCAGAAAACCCAGCCTGGATTTGGGACATGGTGACACTATTGTGTGAGTAAAGTGATCACACAGTACTGCACCACCTCACAACGCTAATTCAATGAATGAGTGCACAATATGGTTATGCTTTAGAATGCAATGCCACACTCATTAACTGTTTTAAAGTTTTCCAGCCAACGCACCAAATATGTCGGATATCTATTTTGGGATTTTACCTATCACTTTGTGGTATTTTCTATTATGGTGGTATATGGTAGTATTTTTTTATAATTCTTGGTAGTGTATTGTGGTAACTCATTGGGGTGTTTTTATGGTGGTGAGATTATTTTCAGAATATTTCCTAATAATTATTTTACCAGGGTCACTAACTACAACAAGATACCGGACTTGATACACTGGGTAGATTGCATATGTGCCCTCCTCATGGTATTTTATATACAATACCACACTATGCCCTTGTGGCTGAGTTTCAACAATTGGAAAACATGCAAATTGAAATACTGTACATTCATACAGACTCTTTAGCTAAATAGCTGTTTTTATTTTTAGAAACCTATTGTTACACTTCTGTCTCTTTATGCATGTCAAATTAAAAGCCTAAATGTAGCAATGTAATGTTTTCTGTTTTTTTCTCATGAAGTAAACTATGCAAGTTACACAGGATAACAGCTTTGCTCACATTATATCTAAGCAGTTTAAATGCTTTTCATTATCTTTCATTACCTTTCATTACACTTTAAAATCTGCAAGGAGCTGGCCAACCCTGCTGCAGTCTCTACCTTTCCTGTTGCCTCCCATGCCCTTTGTACGTCCCTTGCCTCTCATTTAATCTAATAAACCAAGGACATCCTGTCCACCCTCTCATTCTCTCCTCCTCTTCCTCCTACTCTTTCCTCTAACTCTCGTCCTCCTACAGCCGCCCTCCTCCCTCTTTCTCTTCCTTTCCCCTGTTCTTCCCTGATGAGATTTCCAGAAAAGTCTGATCTATTAAAGTCTCGTCAAAACAGGTTCTTCCCTGTTAGTCCAAAACCATCAAGCACCACATTGCCACCCTTGCTCCTGCTCTGGCTGACTTCTGTAACCTTTCCTTCACCTCTGGAGCCTTCCCCTCCCCTCTGAAGCACTCTCTTGTGCACCAGCCTCCCAAGAAACCCACAGCCGACCCCTCCTGCCCGCTAAATATCGCCGCAATCTCCATCACTCCTTTCCTAGGCAAACTACTGGAAAAGCTGGCCATCTCCAAGCTTAATCTCCACACCGATTCTGTTGGTTGTCTCCATGACCATCAGCCTGGCTTTAGAGCTGCCAGAAGCACGGAAACTGCTCTCCTGAACATCCGAAGACCTGCTCTCCAACCTCGATTCTAACATTCCCTCTGTCCTCATCCTACTTGATCTCTCCTCTGCCTTTGTCAACCATGCCATCCTGCTCAACTGTCTCCGTGATAACCTGGGTATCATTGATCAGGCCCTGGCCTAGCTGACCTCATCCTCTCTGGTCGACCCTCCCAGGTCCAACTTGGGTCTTTCCTTTCCTCTATCTCACTCTCTACCTGTGGAGTTCCCCAGGGGTCTAACCTCTCTCCCTGGCTTTTTAACCAATACCTGGCACCCCTTGCCCACTGCATTTACGCTCTCTGCTCCAACTTTCAGTGCTATACGGATGACACTCAGCTCATTTTTAGGCTTCCCTCTTCCACCTCTTCTCCTTCTCTCCTCTCTGACTGTCTGTCTGCTATCTAGGAGTGGTGTGCCACCAATGATCTCTGCCTAATGCCAGTAAGATGGAGATTATCATCCTCGGCACACCTATAACCTCCTTTCCTGTCACTCTCTGGCTGGCCTCCCTTGGCCCTCTTCCTGCTCCCACCTGTGAGGCTAGGAACCCCAGAGTCATCTTTGACTCCACACTCTCCTTTTCTCCTCACATCTCTGACATCTCTAAGAAGTCAAACTACCTACTGCACCTCCTCAGAGGTATTCTTACTTTCCTCTCCATCCCCCAGAATCTCACTGTCTCTAGAGCTCTGGTTCTCTCTAAGCTCGACTGGTGCAACAGCCTCTTTCTAAATCTGCCTGCTTCTACTCTCCACCCTCTGCAAGTCATCCAGAACAGGACTGTGAGACTTGTCCTTGGCCTCAAGCCCTGGGATCGTATCTCTCCAGTTCTGAAATCTATTCATTGGTTCCCAGTGGCTGCAAGGATTAAATTCAAGACCCTCTGCATTGTCCACAAGGCTTTCTGGGGCCTGGGTCCATAATAACTTCAACTCTCCCTCCCTAAATACCTTCCTATTCGAGCTCTTCGTTCCTCCACTTTGAACCTGTGTACCCAAGACTAGGCCCTGTAAGACGAGGTAGCAATACTTTGAGATAGATGGAGATGCAGAATATACTCAATCATCAATAAACAGACTGACTCAGGAAGTTGGCAAAGTATGTCTTAATATTTTTTAATATCAATTATATAAAACAGGGAGTTAAGTGAACATCAACGAACATCCGCTTGATCTTCTCACTCAACGAATTTCATAAAGCATACAACATTGATAGTAAAAACTCATCATCATTGACGTTAATCTACGTGGCAAACTACAAAAACCTACTTGGGAAAGTGATTGGTTTAACGGGAACATCTAGGTATACTTTCCATACTTGTTGGTAAGGTGATTGGGTCGCTAACATCAGATGGGGCAAATAAGCCATCCTCAAGTGCAAGTCACTACGAACATCATCAAATACACGACGTCCCATTGGTTATACAAACTATATGGCTCTCTATTAGTGTCCCTCTACAATTGGTTGCCACCCTTCCACCCCTCTGTACTATTCCACACATGCTAGCAGCACCAGGCTGGCACCCAGGTGCTGGTGGACTGGTCATAACCATTGATTCCCATCTCATTAGCCTGTCATCTATCATAACTCTTGCGGTCTGCCAGTCAATTAGCCCTTTGATCGTTGGCCTTGGAAATGTTTTCTGTGCCTGAGAATAAAAAGGGAGTAGAGGCATACTCTGTCTCTTGGTTTCGAAACAGCTTCAGTCAGTATCTTTTTTCCTCCATCCATGTGACAAGAGACCATGTTTCAGAACTTTTCGGTATTTGAAATACTATTAAATGATGAACCTCTGACGTCTTCAATATGCTTGCTCCTCACCTCAAATGGGAGCTTGTTCTTTTCACACGTTTTGTAGCTACTGAATGAACATCCAAGCTCACAGTGACCTTGACTTCCTGGTACTGGGCCAGCCAAGATCTTCTTGAATCTACCTCTGGTATTTAGTCATTTTCCAACTGTGCCACCCTGAAAAAGCATGTCTATTTACTGGGGTCAAACTCTGCTAAAGTGCATTGTGGAACATCCATAGTCAATCCATTCTTACGCATATACGTTGGCGCATTGCCACAATCTATGCACTACGTAGGCAGCCTTTAAGAATACTTTGTCTACTTGCGTTACTGCATCTGTACAGTTGTAAAATGACTTGATGTTTTCTTCATTGTTTCTGTAGCATGAGCATCTTCATCTCGAGCCTCCTCTTTAGATCTTCATAGAATGCTTATATTCTTCAGCCTCTTGTCGCTTCTCTGGATACGTCAGCTCTGCTTCGCATGACATCATCAATCTTCTCTTTTGCTCGTTTTTCCACTTCTTCTGGGATTTCATTCAAATGTCCATCATATTGTCGGGAGTGCACATATGGCTTTCTCAATGGGTATCTTAGTTCCAGGATTCATTTCTGTATAGGTACTCTCACTAGTACTGCACGTGTCTCACACTCGGGCTCCCAACATATAGGCAACATGGGGTGGAGCTTTGAGTGGGGGTACTTGGCTCCACCTCTACAACTTCTAACTCCTTCAGTGTCAGTCGCTTCTCCAAGCAACGAGTTGGGGGTAGATCTCTTTCCTCGGCTGAGGACTCCTTCTGGAACATACTCCCTGCCTCTCTGAAACTTGAGGAGAACCATCTTCAGTTTCCGGAAGCGCCGCAAGACCTTCCTCTTTGCTTCTGCCTTCGCTCTTCCTCTCCCCTGTTGATCTATCTGCTTTGCCACCGGGCACATGGTTACCCTCTGATTTTTGGGTCCAGTTCCCTGCCGACCCAGCCACACACCCACACTACCTCTTGGCAACCCTTGCACTTGGGTCTGGATCTGTTACCCTACAGTCCCCTTACCTGTATTTACCAGACACCCCCTGTCTGCGCTTCAACCTTGCACTTGCCAACTTGCTGGTTGCACTACCAGTTGTTCTTGTTTTATCCTTGCTCAGCACTTTCCACTCCTCCCCTCTCCCTTGCACTTTCTCCCTTCCCAATCCCTCTGCACTTGCGTATTCTCAATGTCACTGGGCCTAGTAAGATTGTTGTTTTGTCCTCCCTTGTTCTCCTCCCTTGCCTCGCCGTGCTCTGAAACACTTGTGTATGAGCGCGATAAAAAGAAAATATCATATCATATCAGACCTTGTCTGTGCCAAGTCTTTCCGACTGCCCTTGGCACAAGGAACTTGGTAAAAGAAATATACTTTTAAAAAAAAGAAAAAACACAGCAATGGCATTCACATAGATGCAGGATTACATGCAGGTTTAAACATCAACAGCACTTAAAATGTGAAGCGACCTATTTCCATGACTAACTCACCAACAGTCATCCCAGCAGTTCCTCAATTAGACTGATATTTTCCCAGATGTGTAGGTGATATTTCTGACTCAGCTCTGCATGGACATCTTCATCAAACTTCTCGCCTGTTCCACTCAGGGTCGCTTAGATAAGGGCTTGCTTCAACATCAAATGACCCCAGCACTGGATTCCGTCTGCCTGCCAGCTCCCTGTCACCTCGTCTCCCAGCGTCTGAAGATATCTGACCACTACCCCCTCTCAAACCCTTTTTATGAATTCTTCCTGCCCCTCTAGGGAGATTCCCCCCATTGCACAGATCATACCACTGAAAATACCACGTGATTTAATTTCTGGATCACAAAAAGATACATCTCTCCTTGATTGCTGCTTCAATAATGGCTTGTTTATTAGAGGGGATCTTCACATTTCTAGCTACCACACAAACTCAGCCTGCACATTTAAATTCCCATTTCACAGAGCATCATGCATTTCCAAAACTATCTTGAGGCCATTTCCACATAGACTAATTTGCACTAAATGTTATTAAGGGATTCAGTTACATGTTACTGGGGTTGGGTTAGGATGTTAATGTATATTAGCATTAGGTGCAGTGCAACTCAGACAATTGAAATATCATCCTCAAATAATATGCACTTTTAAACATGTGCTCGGGGCATTTTCAATCATGTACCTTGTGCATTGGCAATCATGTGCCTTATACATTTTCAATTCTGCCCGAGAATCATACTCTTGAGTCCAGAACTGAGTTATCAGCTCCTGATCCCCTATTGCAATTCAAACCCATGCTAACATGTGCATGCTAAAACAACGAGCTACATGTGCATGCTAAAATGTTGAACTACCGTTGAAAGGTAGAGTTCAGAGCTAAAATTCTTAGCCGCCCCTACAGCAACTCCTACAGCAGTTCTTAAATCGTTATTGTAAGTCTGACTACTGCATTGAAGATTGGTAAATTCACTTTCAGCACAGGATTGTGATCGAATCACTGCTGTATTTCTCCCAGGAGGTGATCCATATCAATGTATTCCCCTTGCAGAGCTCAGGTTTTGACTAATTAATCTGCCAAATCATTTTTTGTTTTTTCAGGTCCTCCTGTTTTACAATAACTTTTTATCTGTTTCCAATATACCATCATGTTGTTTGACGTCACCAAATCTATGGTTAGGATAAGTTTCCCATGTGACATTCATTTATTGTCAGAACACTGCATACCCCTGACTTTCCAAGCTTTCCAATGTATCTAGTGTTTCACAGATCAATATTGGGAATAATGATATCAATCAGTAATGTTCAACAGTTCCTAGAGTTGATGATTTACATCACAGAGGACGGCTTTATACATGGCCATTAGTTCTTCCTCCTCACTACTCTGGGGACCAATTTTAGTAATATGGTAAGAACATCCATCAACAATATGTGTGCATTCCCTGACAGGTGCTTTCCTCATACACCTCATAAGGGGAAGCTAGCACTTTATGTTAGCACTTTCTTACTGTTCCTTGTCTATTGCCTCAGATACTAAAATAGCACAATTGACGTGTAGCAGTGCACTAAAAGTCTGTCTTTGGCATGTAGCACTTTATGTCAGTACCTCTATACTGTTTCTTGCGCACTGCCTTAGATATTAAAACGGCACAATCGATGCCTAGCAGCGCACCTAAAGTTTGGATTTTAGAATTATTCATGTTCATATACATTTTATGATGTTATTGTGTGAATTGTTTTTACTCTATTGCAATTTTTGATACTAATAAAATATGATTATATAACCTAATGTTTGACTGAGCCTATTCCCCCTTTCACTCATTTGATTCAATTGTACCCTAATTAATTGTGCATTAATCCGTCTGACCACCCTTTCTTACTTGTTGAAGCTAGATACTCCTCCTTATTGTCAGTTGTTTTCAAATCTTCATCTTCTAAGCAGTTTTCTTTGCCACAGTCACGCAGGTCTGCCAATCTGTGAGTCATCAGACTCTTTTTAAGTTGGCCACATCTGATTTCTATAGGGTTGCCTTGCATAGAAAAAGTCCAGGAATTAATCCTTGAATTAGAGGCATATCCATTCACATTGCAAATATTGTAGAGGCTGGTAGGAGGTCTCAACTATAATATGTTCATCTTGGTTCAACAGATGATAATTGCTTAATACCCATACCCTTGACAGGAATGCTTTTTTGTATTAATTACATTTTACTCTGACAGGTGATAATGTCGTACTCACATATGCAATTGAATTTGAAACCTGTGTTAGCTCAGAAAACACAGTGGCATATTGGTAGACCTCTGTACTTTTGCTTGGGCTGTAACTTGTTTTTGTCACAGCCACAATTAATTTCAGCCTGATTGTGTGTGTGGTTCTGTGCTTTTGTCCTCTGCCTTAAGAGCCAAAATGAATCATCAGGCAGGGGTACCCCAAAAATACCCCATAGTGTCACAAGTCTAGGCGGGGAGTACAGGGCATAGACTATCTCTCACTGTATGAAAGTAGATTAAGGGAGATTCCGGAGACAATGTTAGCATATAACAGATTAAAGGTACATACCAATCTGTTAGTTGAAACAGGTATTCACAGGAACTGCAGGAGCAGGCTGTAAACAAAGAGACAGAGAAAAGGCAAAGACAAGCAAGTACACTGGGCAACTTGGATAGATCAGTAATAAGGGTGTACTGGAATATGATAAGGGGTCTCCAGGGATTAAGGAAAGCCCTTGGGATAGGTACCAGCATATTACTCTTAACAACAGTCATATAGCAACGTCATGACTTAGGCGTGCCGAGGAAACTGTTGTACTCAGTGCAAGGGTAAAACAGAAAGACCATATACTGAGGCAGGTATGACTTCAACGGACTAGGTGAAGGCAACAGAAGTCTTCCCTTATCTGATCTGAACGGAGACCAACCCAGGGTCACACTGTAAAACAGATTCAAGTGGAGACACCCCAGTGGACCAAGATGTATGCAAGTAGAAAGCAGCGTTGAAAGAATAACCAGGTACAGGACAGGATAGGATATCAGAAGTTAGAACAGGCAGGTTGCAAGGCAAGGAGCCCAGAGGAACAGGGCAGAAGGCAGAGGAGTGTGGCAAGGCTGCCAGGTTGGGAAGCCCAGAGGAGAAGGGCAGAAGGCAGCAGAGCGTGGCAAAGCCGTCAGGCAGGAGCCCAGAGGAACAGGGCGGAAGGTAGCGGAGTGCGGCAGAGCCGTCAGGCGGGAGCCCAGAGGAGCACGGCGGAAGGCAACCGAGTGCAGCAGCGCCGTCAGCTGAGCGCCCACAGGAGCAGGGCAGAAGGTACAGGTGGGAGCCCAGAGGAGCAGGGCGGAAGTCAGCAGAGTGCGGCAGAGCTGCCAGGTGGGAGCCCAGAGGAGCAGGGCGGATGACAGCGGAGTGCGGCAGAGTCGTCAGGTGGGAGCCCAGAGGAGCAGGGTGGAAGGCAGCAGAGTGTGGCAGAGCTGCCAGGTGGGAGCCCAGAGGAGCAGGGCAGAAGGCAGCAGAGTGTGGCAGAGCTGCCAGGTGGGAGCCCAGAGGAGCAGGGCAGAAGGCTGAAGCAGACTGGAGAGGGAGCTGCAAGCATCAACAGCAACAGGAATCAAAAGGCCAAAAGAGGATTTCCAGGAAAGGTCAAAAACTGGTAACAGGAGCACCAGCACAAACTCCCAGTGGAAGCATTTGACTGACAACTGCTTCTGTTCAAAGTGAACTTATAAAGGCCCCCCCCCCTCCAAGCCAGCAGGGTGGAGCTGATTGCAGATTCTGGCAGCTGTGTTCAATTAAGTCCAGCCCTGGCTTCAGTAGCCTGCGGCAGTAGCAGCAGTGGTTTCTAATCAAGTGCTCTCCAGCTCTCTGCAGCCTAGCTTGCAGTAGCTTGGAACAGGTGGATGCAATCAGGCCCTCTGTAGCTCTTAGTAGCTTGCTGCAAACAAATGCATTTAGTATGCCTCCTCTAGCCCTCTGTCTTTTGGACAGCATACATGTCCCAGAATGCATCTCCTGGTTTAACCCAAAAGCCGGAATGGAGCATGCAATTAGATTAGTCTGAAACTGCAGCGGTAAAACAAGGAAATAAAGGAAGAGGCGCATGTAGCAGTGCTGGGTGGCAGGCGAGCAGGATCGTGACAGTATGCCCCCCTCACAGGACCCGTCCTGGTGCCCCAAAAGAAGGCATAGTCCATTGTGTCTTTCAAGCAGTAGAAAGAGTAAAGGTTCAAGCACTAAAGTCGAAATCAATGCACAGGTAAAGGTTTTATACTCCTTCAGTGTAGTACTTCGATCAGAAAATGCAAAGGGATGATCGTTCTTCACAACCCTACCAAACGACTCGCAATGTACATCAGTATGTAAGGTGGGTGTGCAGGAAAACAGAATTGTAGACTGAAGCTCTTTAGAGGATAGGGCAATAGAGGCTGGCACAGACACAGGAATTGCAGGTTTCAGGTTATTCTTTGGATGCAGCGGTTGTGAATGTGACTCAGAATGCAAAGAAAATGTTTTGCCTTCAGATGGCTGTGGCGTAACTGAACTATCTTGGTGACTTTCAGAAAGGGTAAGTTTATTCTTTGTCACAGAGAGTTGGTTTTTTGATGGCATTACTATTCCAATAGGTAGACTTTGGCATTGAGCCGTGGATACCACACTCATGTGATTGGTTACTGGCTCGGAGTGTTCAAGTACTTGGGAAGCAGATACTGCTGAGTGCAAGGCCACCGGAGGCTTGATGAAAATCCTTTCAATGACAGGGAGTGCAGGTATCTCGTTCCACTGGTTTAAATGTTCAAGCAGCATAACACTAACAATGGTACTGATCATAAGGTCTTGAAACACTAAATCCATTACTGAACCTTCCTTTTCACTGAAGGATATGCTTTTGCATTCAAGGTAATCTTCATTAATTTCTTGTGGTTTCATTTCAGTTATGGGCATTTGGATTACTTTGGGTGTTGAAGTGGACACCGGGATAAGAATGGATGCACAGTCTTGATTCAGGTCACAGGCATGAGCAAGCATTGAAACACCGTCTTTGAAAAAGAGGGTTGTTGGACTGGCAATCTTTTCGGATACTGTAGTAATTGTGGGGCTCTAAACACTAGAAAAGTCAATTGCATTGCTGTCTGTGTGCAAGGCAGTGCTGGATACTGGCGTTGGAACCAGGGAAGGAGTTTGGGTCGAGGACAGCATTGGAGTTAGACTATGGTTAGGCTCCTGGAAAGAATGTTATACCGAGTCTGCAGAAGTGTCAGTAGAGATAGCAGGTTTAGACTCAGCCGGAGACAGAAGAGGCCTTTTCAAAGAGTCACCCAGTGAGGTACAGGAGGACAGGTCTTCACCTAATAAATCGTAGTTGGGGAAAGCCTGGCTGGCATCTCGAACAGAAAGAGAAGAGCACTCCAAGTTAACCTGCAACTGGTAAGCCTATTCCTACTTCAATCTTTCTATTTGCTCCAAAGTTCTTTCCTTTAGCTTATGCAACTCATTAGGAACCCAAATATCATCAATAATTAGAGAGAGAATGTCTGGTTCAAGGTGACTTGGGTTAGCTGAAGATGAAATGTTTCCCCCTCTTACGTTTAGCCCGTACAGTATGGCATAGTCTTCATTTAAATCCATATATTGCCTCTTTAGAGCAAATAGCTGTTTCTGGATAATTTCCAAATCAAAGACATCCTCAGGGGACTTAGCTGGTCTTTCTTTAACATAATGTTTATTGGTAGAAGGCTCAGGATCTGCTGTTATCTTCGCATAAGACTCTGAGGTTTCAGAGTAGATCTGTGGTTCAAAACAAAGTCTAGAGACATGAGTGGCATTGTTGTGGCTACAGGCTTGTTTGTCCAGATAATGTATAGCACCAACATAAAGCGTCTTGGAATCTTGCTTCATGATGTCAGCCCTAACATACTGAATAGTGACAGGGCAATAATTTACAGGTTCACTGGAACAGTACACAGTAGGAAGATTATTCACAGTGGGATACGTTGAAGCCTCACAACCGCCCTTGTCTTGGAGGGGCATGCCAAGGACTGAGTCAAATACCTATTTTCTTCCTGTAACTGTTCTACGGTCATCAAGTCGGGATTAGCAGAAAACACAGAGTCCCATCCCGGAGTACTTGGTTCGGCAGAAAAATGTGAAAGAAATTTGGCACGGAGATACCCATTCTCTCTGAGGACGGTAGTTTCATTATGGGAAAAAAGTCTCAAGTAACTGGGTTCTGGCAGTTTGCTAGGAGGATGTAGGGGTACACCAAGGGTTTTTGTTTTTCTTCAGAGGCATCTTGGAGCGAACAAGCATTGGCCCAAGAATCAAAATTTTCTTTTTGGTCAGTCAATCTGTCACAAGTCTAGGCGGAGAGTACAGGGTAGAGGCTATCTCTCACTGTATGCAAGTAGATTAAGGGAGGTTCCGGAGACAATGTTAGCATATAACAGATTAAAGATACATACCAAGATGTTAGTTGAAACAGGTATTCACAGGAACTGCAGTAGCAGGCTGTAACCAAAGAGACAGAGAAAAGGCAAAGACAAGCAAGTACACTGGGCAACTTGGAAAGATCAGAAATAAGGGTGTACTGGAATATGATAAGGGGTCTCCAGGGATTAAGGAAAGCCCTTGGGATAGGTAACAGCAGATTGCTCTTAACAAGTCATACAGCAACGTCATGACTTAGGCGTACCGATGAAACTATTGTACTCAGTGCTAGGGTAAACCTGAAAGTGCTAGGGTAAAACTGTAAAACCATATACTGAGGCAGGTACGACTTCAACTGACTAGGTGAAGGCAACAGAAGTCTTTCCTTATCTGATCTGAACGGAGACCAACCCAGGGTCACACTGTAAAATGGACTCAAGTGGAGACACCACAGTGGACCAAGATGTATACAAGTAGAAAGCAGTGTTGAAAGAAAAAAACAGGTACAGGACAGGATAGGATATCAGAAGTTAGAACAGGCAGGTTGCAAGATAAGGAGCCCAGAGGAACAGGGCAGAAGGCAGTGGAGTGCGGCAGAGCCGTCAGGTGGGAGTCCAGAGGAGCACGGCGGAAGGCAACAGAGTGCAGCAGCACCTTCAGGTGAGAGCCCACAGGAGTAGGGCAGAAGGTACAGGTGGGAGCCCAGAGGAGCAGGGTGTAAGGCAGCATAGTGTGGCAGAGCAGCCAGGTGGGAGCCCAGAGGAGCAGGGCGGAAGGCAGCAGAGTGCGGCAGAGCCGTCAGGTGGGAGCCCAGAGGAGCAGGGCAGAAAGCAGCAGAGTGTGGCAGAGCCACCAGGTGGGAGCCCAGAGGAGCAGGGCGGAAGGCAACGGAGTGTAGCAGCGCCGTCAGATGAGAGCCCACAGGAGCAGGGCAGAAGATACAGATGGGAGCCCAGAGCAGCAGGGTGTAATGCAGCGGAGTGTGGCAGAGCCTCCAGGTGGGAGCCCAGAGGAGCAGGGCGGAAGGCAGCGGAGTGTGGCAGAGCCATCAGGTGGGAGCCCAGAGGAGCAGTGTGGAAGGCAGCAGAGTGTGGCAGAGCTGCCAGGTGGGAGCACAGAGGAGCAGGGCAGAAGGCTCCAGCAGACTGGAGAGGGAGCTGCAAGCATCAACAGCAACAGGAATCTAAAGGATTTCCAGGAAAGGTCAAAAACTGGTAACAGGAGCACCAGCACAAACTCCCAGTGGAAGCAGTTGACTGACAACTGCTTCTGTTCAAAGTGAGCTTATAAAGGCCCTCCCAGCCAGCAGGGTGGAGATGATTTCAGATTCTGGCAGCTGTGTTCAATTAAGTCCAGCCCTGGCTTCAGTAGCCTGCATCAGTAGCAGCAGTGGTTTCTAATCAAGTGCTCTCCAGCTCTCTGCAGCCTAGCCTGCAATAGCTTGGAACAGGTGAATGCAATCAGGCCCTCCGCAGCTCTTAGGAGCTTGCTGCAAACAAATGTATTTAGTATGCCTCCTCCAGCCCTCTGCCTTTTGGACAGCATACATGTCCCAGAATGCATCTGCTGGTTTAACCCAAAAGCCGGAATGGAACATGCAATTAGATTAGTCCAAAACTGCAGTGGTAAAACAAGGAAATAAAGGAAGAGGCGCATGTAGCGGTGCTGCGTGGCAGGCGAGCAGTATTGTGACACATAGTCTTGCAGAAAGAGTACCCTATGTCTGCTAGTCATGCACCTAGGCTGTGGGGGGCCTTTTCCCTTGTGTGATTTTTCATCCATTGGGTTGGCTTCATTTTTACCATCCATCTTTTGGTGTGTATGTTTGTGTGTGTGCAAGTCCCATTCTTCAGCACTGGGAGCTGAAACTATTTCTGACAGGGATGCGCAGATGCCCGTCTGTACAGTGCGGATTCATTCCTTTGTGTGAGAGACCTTCCCCCAGTGCCTGGGTATGCGTGGCTGGATGATCTGCCATTGGCAGACCCCACCACCTATTGTTTTCCTTTTTTGATTTATGCTTGGGCTGCAATTGGGTGTAGTGTTCACTGGTTGGTTCCCGAGAGGGATCAAAACAAACCCCTTTTTTACAGTTGTATTTCGGAACCTACACTCTGGAAGTCCTGTGGATTGAGGAAGGGCAAAAGCTCTGCACTAGCACCCTTTGACGCATCAACAATCCAACGGCGGAGCTCTGCCTTTCCAAAGAAGACTGCTGTGGAAGCTCAGCTGACATATGAACATCTACTGCATAGGAGGCTTGTGTGCACACTGCCATCCCGGTGTAGAAAAGGTATGACCTTTGAACTAAGTAGATCATGTCCACATATAGATTAGGAGCGTCATGGGTCTCAACAGTATAATATTTCACACATAGAACAGATAGTTGTGGGTCACAGCAGGAGAAGTTCTCTCTGCATAGAGGAGGAACTTCATGGAATGGAGCAGTGTAAGAACCCCCACACTGAAAGGATACATTAAGGGCCTCAACAATGCAAGATACTCTTGCATAGAAAGGGAACAGCATTTGCACCAACAGTCAAAATTGCAGTAACAAAGAACATGCCTAGCATGGGCCTCAGTGTTTCAAGCTCTCCTCACATCGAAAATGTATAACACAACCATCACAGTGGGAGCACCCCCACATACAACAGGAACAATGAATTGCCTCTTGTGACGAATCAAGGGATTCAGTCACTCCCCCCAGGAGGGGTGCCCCTTTCTGTGAGGCTAGAGAGGTGAGCCCGCTACGCAACATTCCCCCTTGGGGTGGTGGTTAGCGGGACCTCACAGGGAGAGATTCCCCTCTTGGGGATAAGGACTCCCTTTCCCATAGGAAACTCCTTTCTTAGACATATCCCCCAAAAACCAGTACAGATTTATTAACTGACAGACAATTAAACTCCTCTTACTTGTATTATTGTAATGTAATACCAAAAGAACAACATCATCCTGGTACTGTGAAGAGTAAGAACATGAGAGTAATAAAGAGTGCTTGTCTGTCAAGTACTGGCATGAAGAAGCCAACAGGAGGCATAGTGAATATGGTGCCAGTACAAAGGAAGGACTTTCCTTGGAAGCCACGGAAGCTCCAGCAGTGCGTTATAAAAAGAGGAGGGTCAACAGAAAAAGGATGTGAGACCCATGAGTTTCATACCAGCCAGGTGGAGGAGGCAGGGGAACCGAGAGAGAAGCTGCCTTGCCTTCAAAACGCAGCTATGGAGAAGAAGGGACAAAAGCATGCTGTCTGGCCAGCAGAGCAGAGGAAATCCCTAATAGTCCCTGGAGGGACGCTCAAGAAGGGCCAGTGAAGAGCCCTATCATTGCGGTGATGGGTAGGCGATACGCCAATAACAGACCTGAGGAGGTCTGTTTATGGGAGGAGAACCCAACTGACAGACCAAAGGAGGAAGGTGGTGGCGAGGAAAGGAACCGAAGGAAAAAATCTTTCATCAGCAAAACCGCAAAAGAAGAGCAAAGCGTGCCAGAAAAGCTAATGGGAGGAACTAGAGAATCATCTTGACCAACTACAGAGGAGATAAAGAGAACACTGACCTGGTGACGTGGTCCCCCTTCACTACAGGCACAGGGGAGAGCAGAAGACCAGGCAGCGAGGCATGAAGAGTGAAGATCACTTAGGGACCCTGCATCCTTGTCCCAGTGATTGGCAATAGTATATAAAGAGTGAAGAACACTCAGACACCCTGCATTCTTGTCCCAGTGGTTGGCAAACATATATAAAGAGTGAAGATCACTTGGGGAACCCGCACCCTCATCCCAGTGATTGGCAAACATATATATAGAGAGAAGATCACTCAGAGACTCTGCATCCTCATCCCAGTGATTGGCAAAAGTAGTGAAGATCACTCCGGGACCCTGTATCCTGCTCTCAGTGATTGGAAAAATTATATAAAGAGTGAAGATCATTCGGCGACCCTGTATCCTCGCCCAGTGATTGGCAAAAGTATATAAAGAGTGAAGATCAATCGGGACCCTGCATACTCATCCCAGTGATTGGAAAAAGTGTATGAAGAGTGAAGATCATCCAGAAGGCCGACATACTCATCCGAGTGATTTGCAAAAGTATAAGAACTACTTAGGAGTATCTGATACATGCTACGATGAGTGGCAATACTGTGAGAGGAATAAAAGTCAGACAGAGACTTTGTCTACACACCTCGAGAAGAAGAAAAGTATCTGAACAAACACAGGGGACAAATACACCAGGGCCTGGGAATACCCTTTGAAAAAACTGACGGAACGATTACAAGGAATAGCAAGAGACTATTTGAAGATATCATATTGAAGAGGCTTGTGCTGAGAAGCACTCCCCAGGAGAAGGGAATCATTCTCCTGGTCTTTTGTTATTTATTAATAGTGGTAGGATCAGCTAATGCTAGTTTCTGACAGAGTACAGACTACTAAGTTTGGACATCACATCTGACGATGAGTACTCTAATTTAGTGTTGTTAGGTAGGGCATGCCATAGATTGGGGTTAGTGAGGTGTTTTCTTTATTATTCAAATAAAAGCAAGTTGAACATGGAACATAATAGTCTGTCTTGTGATGGTGCAGATAAGAGTTGCACCGGGCCTGGCCACACTCCCACCCATTCCTAAGCATAAACAAAAGTACAAGCTGAGAAGCGTTCAGTAAACAGTCAGGGTCACACAGCCGCCATGAAGAGTAGACTAGGTTGTGTGACACATGTAGGGCTAGAAGTAGTATGCATTCATAAAAAGTAGGGAAAGGTTGTAAAATACAAAGACTGGGTTACACAAGTAGTATAGACATGGGCAGGTAGGGAGAGGTTGCAGCATAAACGTGCAGGGATTAATGAATGGTGGCATGAAAGACACCAAGAACACTGACATGGCGGAGGAAGAGCATAACATTTTTCAGACCGAACCCGGCAAGGCCTCAATTCTGAAATATTGCCTCTTAACACAAAATTCCAGGCCTCACGATGCTCAGACAGCAGCCTAAGCACCAACATCAGTGTGCAAAGGGAGTTCTTCCCAAGAGTTCACACCACACCAGATAATATTTTCCAGGGTACAGAGTGAAGTGCCAAACTTTTCTTTCCATTGGTATAAATAGAGCTTCCTCGCACCTGGTGCAAGAGGACTGTATCAGTGGCAATGGGTAGTGGTTCTTGATTGTGATGCGTTGCACCATTTGGTAGTCTATATAAGTCTGCAAATCATGGTCTTCTTTGACACAAAAAATAAGGGGGATGAAACCAGAAAAGAAGAGTGCTGTATAAAACCGTACTTTAAGTATGTTGTTGTATTCTCTTAGGTACTTGTTTTCAGCCTCTGTTAACACGTAAATATGACTACAGGGTAGCACCGCTCTGGGTTCTAAATCCGGCAATCAAAGGGTTGATGCATTGGCAACATTTAAGCTGCTGTCTTGTTGAATGTCATGGTAGTACTCATACTCCTCTGGCAGTTCTACAGCTACGCTTCCAACAGAATGAACGCTAGGTTGTAGACATTGCGCAGATGGTGCTTCATGGGCCACAGGTCCTGCTTCCAGAAGATATTGGTTCCTGCAGTGGTCTGACCTGCAATGTACCCTACCTTGGGTCTCTAAGGAAGGCATGGTGTCAAGAATAGACAGACACAAGTGATCACAGTTCAAGGGTGTTTCTTAAACTGTGTAAGTAGGTTAGAAAAACACCTAATCTAAACCTAAATCTAAGATGGGTGCAAGCTACGACCATCAAATAATACTAAGGAAGTCCTAGTGTCGTTGTGTCAAATAAAAGGGCCAATACTAAGAAAAACATATTGCCAGTCCTTACGCTAAATACAAAACAGAGTGTGGGATAGGGTTCACAAGAAAGAAAGAAGTGTTCACAAATGATAAGCCAGGATGTGTTAGAGTCTCCCTTCCCCACATTTTGAGCACGGGACAAAGTAGGAGTCCTGAGCACAGCACACTCTAGAGCTTTCCCAGCACGAGACAACAGTTCTGGTTCACGTATCAAGACCTTTGGGTGTTAAGTCTCTTTTCTACAGAAAGTCTCTTGCCTCCAAGGACCTGATGGGTTTCAAAAATAACAAAGAAAAAGGAATTTCCATTCCAAATGTGCTTTGGGTGATGACTTCACCCCTGGGTCCCCCTCTTCCGGGCACGGATTCCTCAAACTGTTTTTATCAGTATCAGGATCTTCGGAGGTTGTTTTTTCCTGCGTTCGAGGACCTGATAGGTTCAAATACCAACAAAAAGTTTCTTTCAGATTACACTTGTGGTGATTCCTCTTCACCCCTGGGTCCCCCTCTTCTGGGCTTAGACCCCTCTCAAATATCAGCCTCCCTCCGTCTGCCTCACTCTGGCTTGTATCCCAAAGATTTCTCTTTTGCATTCATGTGTCAGTGGGGTGATAGCTTTCTACCTCATGGATCCCCCTCTGCTGGGCTTATACCCCTCTCGAATGTTGGCCTCCCTTCATCTGGTTCACTCTGGCTCTCATTTGCACGCTTTCACAGTTCCTTGGGTGACAACTTTTAACCCTTGATCTCCCTCTGCCCGGCTAAGGCCTTCTCAAATCTCAGCCTCCCTCTGTTGGGGTTCACTGTGGCTTTTTAAAACAATTCCACCTGTGAGACTCCCAAGTCTGTTGATACCCCTCTGCCGGGTTCACTTTCATCAACACACTGCTCATTGGGACTTCAGGCTTCACCCCGTTCTATCGGCATCCTTCTGCCATGTTCACTCTTGCAAGCCATACAACTCCTGTTCCTTTACCACTAAGTGGGATTCGTCTCCCTTAGCTTTCCAATGGTTTGTCGGTCAAAGACTTTCGACTGTACAGAGGATTTTGCTAGATCCCTGTATGACCTCTTTGACTCTTTTGCTTGCAGCTCCCAAAGCCATGTTATAATTCACCAAAACATGGGATCAACCAGAGTCTCTCGAGTGAGCACCCACGTGGTGCTGGACCCCTCTGCAACTAGCTTTCCTTCAATATTCACAGTTCTTTGTACTTTTCATAATTTGTCACTTTGCGAATTTCATTCAACACAGTTTGGTTTTCTTATCAGCTCTCTCTTCGACTCACCGACTGTGATGAACCGCTTGGCTTTACTTGTATCTGGAGTCAAGGATGGTACCAAGGTAGCAGGCATCTTCCTCTGTCTTGCTTATCAGCGTAGGCATGCTCCGTGTACCGTTAACATTTGCTGCAACACACTCTGGCTATTGTTCGCAGTCTTATGTTTCCTTCTGAAGATGCATCGTGGGTCTAGGTCGGGAAGGACAAGGTTGCTTCTCTCCTTGTCGCCCTTTCAGTTCTCACCGCCTTGCTACTCCTCTTGAAATACCGTGCTTGGATAGATCTCTTGTCGTGCGGTCTGCCTTGTTTATATTGTGCTCTCGTGCTCCACCTTTTATCCCTGTGGGGAAGGGAAAGGGCAAGGGCTATCAGGTATGTGTGATTCTGGTCAATTGCCTGACTTTGCCTGACTCTTGTATTGGGACATTTCAGGTAAACAGCTCTGGTGTTAGTCCATTGTCTTTCGTGGTGTGCAAAAGTGTTTGTGTAGAAAAAGGGGGGGGCAGTGTTTCTGAATGTCCTACATGGCAGGATGGGGAAAAGGTTTTGGAAGAAGGGGGATAGCGCCTCTCGCCATCAGTGTCCCACCTCCACTCCCTGAGGACCCCCATCCAAGGGATCCTCCCTCACTGGTCCATCCCCGGGAACTGGATCCAATAGCGATGGCCGTGTCTTAGCCACCTGGATGACAGATCCCTGGGGACTAGTAAGTGAGACACCTTCAGGTTTCTTACAGGTCCAATCCACTACGGGATTGTGTTGGCTCAGCCATGGCAATCCTAAAATGAGGTCAAACTGTGGGGCAGTGATCAAGTCACAACCAATGGTTTCTTTGTGGCTGTGATTGCTTATAAGCATAACTTCCTCTGTTTGCTCTGTAATGGGTCCCGGGATAAGTGGGAAGCCGTCTACAGACTTTACTGCCTCTGCGTGTTCCTTTATCCTGATAGGGATGCCAAATCTTGTGCTAAGCCACGTCGATGAAATTCCCGGTGGCACCAGAATCGAACATCAAGGACACTGATATCTTCTTGCCTCGATAGTGTAGCAGGCCTGGTAAAGTGACGTGGGGTACCACTTGCGCGGTATTGGCTTATTGCTGAGTTGGGGTGTTGTAGTTTGTGGGCTCGGAAGATCCGTCCACGTCACTAGAAAGGCCTGGTGTTTACCAGGTTCCCTCCTCTTTGCTTACTGGTGCATTCACGTACAAAATGATCAGCCTTACCACAGTACAGGCATAACTTCTCTCGTCGTCTTTTGTCTTTTTCGTCTTTGGATAGGGGGACACTTACTGACCCAATTTGCACGGTTTCACCCTCTGGGTTTCTCTTTGGTCCATTTGAGGCCTTCTGGTGATCTAACCATACCAAAAATTGTTTGGAGTCGCTTTTTTTCTTAGTCAGCTTTTGTTCATTCTGGTGGTGGTCCAATTGTAACACCAGATCTTTCATTGCAGAACCGTCCTCGGGCCCACCTGTGCAATTAGGTGTTTGAGTTCTTCTCGTCACCCCTGATAAAACAAAGCCACACTTTTCTCCTGAGGCCTGTCCGCTTCTACCACCAAACAATTGAACAACGTAACCTATGTAATCAGATCCCCCCGTCTTGACATAACGACAAGAATTCTCGGTCCTTAATGAGTGAAGCGGTTCGCTGGTTGAATATTTTCCCAAATTCATCGAAAAAGACATCCCAATAGTATAAGACTGCATCGTCTTTCTGGCCCAACGGCCTTGCCCAAACAGTGGTGTCGCCTCCAAGGTAAGAAATCACACAGGCGGTGCAAGCCTGCCTAGTACGGAATGCTGCTGGCTTTGTAAGTAGGTGCAACTGACAGTGTATAATGAATGTGGTGTATTTCTGGGGATCCCCAGGATATCTTTCAGGCAGGGCTAACGGTATAGGTGGTTCAGTGGAAACTTGCACCTGCACAGGGGCTGTGGGTGGTGCTCTTGGAGGCAAAGCCATGGCCTGGGCTGTTAGGGCTTGGATTTGCATAGCTTGGGTCACATAGCCTTGGTGTGTGGTGGTTAGTTCCGCTTTAAGCTCTTGCAGGGCATTCACCATATCCTCCATGGTGTAGAGTTTGTTCTACCCGAGCGCCAATTATGCGTGGATCTGTGTGTCAAACTGGATATTAAATTATGCCTCCTATTGTAACGATTGTACGTATATTGGCCTACGAGAAGTTGCTTAAAATTGTACGTGAATAACTCTCTACGGCAAGGTCTTGACCTTAGAAATTGATGTAAGCCGCCATCTTGAATCAAGCCTCCATTTTAGGTTAGAACCGCCATTTTGGGGGTTTTGTACAAAGTCACCCTGTAATCTAAAATGGCCGTCTCGTGTGCTCTTGTTCTTGTCTTAACCTCTTCAACCTCTGTAGGAGAGTTAATGTCCAACCTGCCTTCAGGCTACATGTTAGGGTCATGTAGACCTTGTCCTTTGTTGACCTCGGGAGCAGGGGATTACTTGAATCAGCAATGTTAAACTACAAGTATACAAGAACAGTAACGCTATCCGAATATAAAATGCAAAACATTTGTTTGATCTGTATTAAAACAGTATGCAAAGAGTGTAACGTTAAATTAAAGAATAATGGAGTGTGTTAGTAAATGTATTCAAAAGTAAACCGCATGCACGAGATATGTAAATTAGGAAAGTGAACCTGGCGCCACCCTAGCCCAATGTATTATTAACTTGTAAGAGGCTGGACATCATTTTTACAAATTGTATAAATATGTCGATGTCCAGCTAGGAAATTCTGTTCACTGCTCACATTGAACCCTGCTGGTGGTCTCTGTGATGTATTGACGGGTGGTCAGTCAAAATGCCGAAAACAAAATCTCGAATGACAAAAATCTCGAAAAAAAAAAATTTCAAATTATTTATTTATTTATTTATATATGTTTTTGGGGTCAGGTAAGTAAAAAAAAGGGGTAAAATAAAAAAAAATGAAAAAAGGAGGGTTGGGGGGAACCCCCCCATTTTGAAAAAAAACGCATTGAAAAAAAATTCGATATTTTTTTTTTCGGCCTTTTGTTTTCGAGATTTTTGTTTTCGAGATTTTTTTATTCGGTATTATCACTATGAACCGTATTGACGGCCAAATAGCTATTTGTGTACTTTGTTGAATACTGTTCAGTTTTGTAATAAAGATTCTGGGAATGTTTACAAGCCCGTGTCGGTGTATTTTCCTTTGCTTGGTGTAACAGCCGTAATATTGTATTTTTTCTGATTCCACAGATGGCGCCCGAATAGGGACCCTCAAGATTGACTTCGTCTCGTTGAAGGTTGGCTCGGCTATCAGACCGGGATCTGACGGTGCCAACAGAAACGGCCACTCTAGACGAGAAGCAAATTCCTCGACGAAACTGCACGTTCCGATCCCTGGACGGTGAGGTGTAGCCCGAGACGACGTCTTGACGAGGGTTCATATATTTGAGGTGGGTAAATTTGCCGAAAATCACCAGACACGTGGGTCCTTAGCATTGTCTTTATTAACCCGATCGGGCCTCCCAATCCTTTGGTCAGGTGAATCGTGTCCCGATTCTTAATCTAACCCTGACAATTTGAATTTGGAGCATTGTACTCGCGAGCACAATTATTTAACCAGGTAACACCAGAACTTTGATATGCCTGGGAAATTGTCTGCCTGCTTTAGGGCATTATTCCGCAGCGACAGACAATCTTTGGAAGATAGCCGTCCCGCACCACAGGAGGGGTCGCCAGCATGTACTATGTACTGTAAGAAAGGCTTTGGTAGTATACCATTTAATGACATTTGGCACAGACAGACCAGACATAATTCTAATCTTCGGTGGCCAACCAATGGTAGTTTTGAAATCTCTCGTATAGAATATTTAGAGTCTGCATTAGTAAAGAAAAAGGCTAGACCTGCAGCATTTGACGCATTGCACAGTTGGAAAACAGAAGCTTTGCAGCAACAAAAGAGTAGAGAGAAACATATGCGTAGACATATGACAAGTGTCGAAAAGGCACAGTTATATGATCAAAATAAACAATTGGGGTCAGTTAGGAACACGGACAGGGCATTTCAATGAGGCATTCAGAAAATCTACCCTTCAAAAGATTTTCATACGTCAGATGAATTGATTAATAAACTTGTGCATGAACGAAGGCCCGATGCCTCCGCGTTCTTCCAGCCGTCGCTCCTTTGCCTGCCCCCTTGCCTTCAACTGTTGCTATTCAGAATGTGCCTACTCTTCCTCTTCCAAGTGATTCTGCATCGCTTGTAGTAGACCAGGGAGCGAGACCAAGGGTTGTGACTGGTAATACTGTGTCCCCAGACAAAAAGAGTGAATTGATTGCTTGGGCTAAACATTGTATGGAGAAGGGTGAACAAGCCGATGTTTTTTCCACACTTGAAAATTAAAAAAGTATTCCTGAGAAAAATGTTTTTATTGAAGGATTAGGGACTCATTTGAGTATAATGTGGAATAGACTAAATGATGTAGATTTCCCACAAGGGTTACGGGATTTGAACGCCTTAGCGTTGTCCAGAGATACTGCGGAGAAGGTATATGAGCATGTTGAGAGGATTTTTGAGTATAGGAAGGAGTTGGAAGAGTTACAGAATGAGGAAGCAGATGGTGGCAGTTTAGGTATTATGTACTTACAGCAACAGTTTTCTCCTCGCCGGGAATTAAAAGGAGAGGAAGCGTGAATTTGTATAAAGGATGCGATAAAATGGATTTCGGATATGTCGATAACTCCAGATGAAGTATATGACACATATAGTCAGTATACGTTAGAAATGCAAAAGAAAGTGATACAGGTGATGGTAGAGCACCTGCAGAATGAGTGTGTAAGAAGAAAGATTTGTTGTCCCGCAGAATTGTTGAGTGTTTTGAAGAGAGCCTTTTTCGATTGATACTTCTTCGACTGCCTTAGCGTTTGACTTGGCTCTGTTGCTTAGTAAGCGTTCGGAGCTGCCTACTTCTCAGTTGCCTATGAGAGAGGTCCCTCCGACATTTGTCCCAAAGGTTGAGGTTGCGGCCAATGCTGCACAGGGTATAGTCGCTGTGAACATTCCCGCACATCATGTATCACAGTTTGTTCACGTCCCCTTTTCAAGACAGGAAGTGAACACCATAAAGCAATCTATTCCCGATATAAGAAAGAATGGGAGATACATGGGATAACCTGGTTAGGCTAGACAGAGAAAGACCAGCTGGCGAACGACCACCTCAAGTGATATTAACCTTGCCTGATAGAATTATTGTAAAATTGAAAACTATTGTTCCTGAAAAACGAATCATTTGGGACAAGCTTACGGCCTGTGTCCAAGGAAAGTCTGAGGGTGCTACCGATTTCTTCAATCGGTTCAAGCAGGTATTCTCAGATTTCAGTGGACAAGACTTAGGCACAGAGTCAGGGAAAAGGCTGTTTGTCGACAAATTTGTACATGGATTTCTGTCTGACATCCAGTTACAGATTATGTCTTCTGAAAGTGCTTGGCAGGCGAAGTCTCAATCAGAAGTACTGCATATGGCTCAGTACTATGAAAATCGTGTAAATACTGAAAAGGAAAAACTTGAGAAAAAAAAGGGTGACCTGAAAACTAAAGTTTTATTACAGCAGACTGTTAGAAGCCCTAGAGGGGGTAATCAATTTAGAGGTCAGTACATTCCGCAGGGTAGTGCGCCCTTGGCTCCGGTAACCATTAACCAGTGTGCCTATTGCCGGCAGGAAGGCCACTGGCGCACACAATGTCCGACCTTGCAGCAAAGGTCATTTGGGAACATGGGTAGACAATCCAGAGGTCGCCCAGGTGCAGGGGGCCCTGGCAGAGGTCAGTTTGCACCAGAATCACAGCAACCTCCTTCACAAGATAAGCAAGTTTTGAATGTGGATAATAGAAACATTTTTGATCACCCTTCTGCCGCGTACCTCTCTGAAAAGCTTCCTTTTGATAATATTCTGTTTCGCTAGGATTGCCCGAAGCAGGATTTGGAACCTACGCCTATTCCTGTTCATCTGAAAGGCCCCTACGTTGAGATGGCGGTGGGAAATAGGAAGCATCTATTTTTAGTAGATACAGGAGCACAGAAATGTTCCATTGATCATTCACGGGTTCCAAATATTCCCCTGTCACGGCAGTCCAACGTTTCCATAGGGTTTTCAGGCACACCTGTGGTTTGTCCGGTCTCTTTGCCGGTACCGATAACACTGGGTCCCTTCACGGAACAGTGTCCATTTCTACTTACCACAAACTGTGGGGAGAACTTGCTGGGGCTAAATTTGTTGAAGGCATTGCATGCAGTAATACATTGTTCTCCGGACGGGGTTCGGTTAACAATTTCACCTCAGCAATCACTCGCCTCTCAGTTTTTGACTCTACCTTTACCGCCAGAATTTAGTAATGTTCCAGAATGCTTATGGGCAATTGATGATAATGATGTGGGCATTCTTCAAATTGAACCTGTTAAAATTATTTTGAAACATGGACTAAAATTGCCTTGCATCCCGCAATATAAGATCTCAGTTGAAGGCGAACAGGCTTTGAAATGTATAGTTTCTGATTTTGTACATTGTGGGGTAATTGAGGAGATTACGGGTAGCATATCTAACAGCCCCATTTTGCCAGTATACAAAAAAGGTGATAATGCGATTCCCTTTCGTTTTATAATTGATTTACGCGCTATTAACAAAATTGTGGCTCCTCAATTTCCTATTGTACCTGATGTTACAACGATACTAACCATGATTCCGGCTTCTGCCACTGATTTTAGTGTTGTTGATCTTAAAAACGCGTTTTTCAGTATTCCCATACACAAGGATAGCAGGTATTTGTTTGCGTTTATCCTAGGTGGACGCTTGTTTACATTCACTCGTGCACCACAAGGGTACACTGAGAGTCCAAGTATTTATAGTAGGGCATTGAAAGAGCAGCTTGATACTCTCGAGTTGCCTACTACTTGCACATTACTGCAGTATGTAGATGACCTCCTCTTGGCTGCTGATTCTGAGAGCGCCTGTAAAGAAGGCACTGTGTTGTTGCTTTGTCATCTAGCAAAACATGGGGTCACAAAGCTTCACTTAAAAAATTCCAATATTGTTGTCAGGAGGTCGCCTATTTAGGCTACCTCCTGTCAAAGGAGGGAAGACGGTTGACACCTGAACGAATAAAGACTATTTCTGGCTTGTCTGTCCCAAATACGCAAAAGGAAGTTAGAGCCCTCATAGGTATGGCTTCTTATTGTAGATTGTGGATCCCTAACTTTTCGTTAACGATTAAACCAATGTTGGTTTGACAAAGAAGGGCAGTTCTTTGCCATTGCCATGGACTTTGGAACACCAGACAGCATTTGATTTGCTCAAATCCGCTCTGTGTTCAGCGCCGGTTTTAGGAACTCCGAATTATGACAAGGCCTTTGTGTTGTTTGTGCATGAACTTGATGGATGTGCTTTGGCTGTATTAACGCAGGAGCATGGAGGGAAGAATAGGCCGTGCGGTGACTATTCCTCCGCCCTTTATCCTGTAGCATGCACTTTGCCAAGATGTTTGTGCGCTGTTGCTGCTGCTGCTGTGTCTGTAAAACAGAGTGAGGGAATGGTCCTGGGTCATGCGTTAACCCTAATGGTACCTCACTCTGTAGATATTTTATTCACTAGTACTCAAACGCAACACCTCACTTCTGCACGATTGACAAGATACGAACTAATCTTGTTTTCCCCCTACATTCAAATTCAGAGGTGTTGTGTATTAAATCCGGCTGAACTTTTACCTTACTCACAAAAAACTGTTGATGGTGACGATACATCACACGATTGCCTTTATATGACAGAACAAGAGACTAAAGGCAGAATCGATCTGAAAGACACACCTTTGAATAGCCCACAAGGAGAGCTATTTTGTGATGGCTCTTGTTTTAAACTTCCAGACGGTATATCCACGGCTGCTTATGCTGTTACTACTTTAAGCACAATTGTGGAAACTAAAAGAATTATGCATAACACTGCGCAGGCCGCAGAAATTATAGCGTTAACTCGAGCTTGTGAACTTTCTGAAGGGCTTACAGTGAATATATATACCGATAGTCAGTATGCTTTTGGGGTGGCCCACAATTTCGGTAGACTTTGGAAAGAACGAGGTTTCTTGACCTCGCACGGAATGAAAATCCAGCACGGCACTTTAATAGTGCAATTACTTTCAGCACTCGCACTCCCTGTTCAGTTAGCTATCATAAAATGTTCAGCACATCAAAAGGTTACAGATGATGTAGGAAAAGGGAATACTTTCGCCGATCGGATAGCTAAACAAACTGCCACTGATTTCAGTTCAGAAATGTATGCTGTAAAAGAAATTGTAAACGTTTGCACTTTGGGTGAAAGTATCGATGCTGTAAAAGATATTCAAGCAGATGCTACCATAGAGGAAACTAAGAGATGGATCGAGGGTGCAGGGAGATTGGATGACGATGGGTGTTGGGTAGACAATATTGAAGGGAAATGGTTACTCCATGACGCCTACATTACAATGATGGTTATTATGGCTCATGGTCCGACACATGTTTGTGCGCGAAAATTGACTAAAATGTTACACAGTGTGTGGGCCAATGATAAGATTTTCAAAACTGCGGAGCGTTTTGTCCAAAGCTGCATGGTTTGCTTGCAGCACAATGTAGGAAAAGGTACCTCGACTCCTAGAGGAAGTTTCGCTCCACCTTCTGTCCCGTTTGAGGTTATTCACTTTGATTTTATTGAAATGGAACGTTGTAACAATCTTAAATATGTATTGGTTGTTATTTGTGCCTTTAGTAAGTGGATTGAGGCTTTCGCGGTTAGAGATGCAACGGCCATAACCACGGCAAAAACTCTGTTGAAAGAGTTTTTTCCTAGGTTCGGGCTGCCGAGAGTCATCTGGTCAGATAATGGGCCACACTTTATTGCCACTGTAATCCTACAAATTTGCAAAGGATTACAGATTGACAAGCGGTTCCATTCAGCCAGACATGCCCAAAGTGCCGGATTAATGGAAAGGCACAACAGCATTATAAAGAACAAACTCGCTAAGACGTGTGCTTGGCACCAAGCTAAAATGGCCGGACGCCTTACTGATCGTGTTACTGTCGATGAGAACAACCCCTCAAACTAAGACTGGGCTCTCTCCCTTTGAGGTGGTAATGGGGAGACCTGCTAATATTTGGGGTATGCCAAAAAGTTGCTTATTGCGGGACATAGAAAATGTGCTTCTTTCAGATTACTGTAGCCAGTTGACTAAAAATCTGTTTTCAATTTATCACCAGGTGCGAGAGGCATTACCTGTGTGCTACGAGGGTCCTGGTCACAGTCTACGACCGGGGGACTGGATCCTCACAAAGGTTATTGAGAGGTCGTCTTGCCTTGCACCTTGGTGGAGGGGTCCCTACCAAGTCCTGCTAGTCACCCAGACTGCTGTGCGGGTAGCGGGTCGTAAAAACTGGATTCATGCGATGCGCACCAAACGGATCCCACAGCCTATGCCATACGATACAGAAGACACAGAATCCCTTCCCACTGTTGTAACTAGTGTACCTGAAACAGCAACAACCAACAAGGGAGAATCGGAGACCGCCTCAGAATCCGCAAGGCCAGACAAAACGGCCATCTTGTCTCCGCACTCCCCAACAGTGGAACTTCCGGATCAATCCTTTTCTGATCCCATTTCTGCCCATTCGCCACTTCCAGGAGGAAGTGACGTCACTTTGTCCTCACCAGAAACTGCAAAATATAAATTGCGCCCAAGGAAGTAAATGTACAGCATGGTCTGACTGTGCGATTGAGAAAATCATTTGAGGGCTTGCCGACTGTACGGGAAGATTCTGTTGGCTAAGGGTTGTGGGAAAGACATTAAGAAGACGTGCGACTGGAGTCGCCAGCAAACAAACAATTGGTGTTTTTTCGGTTGAAGACGACAATGCCTGCACCCGCTACCGCTCGTTCCAAACTTTTAGATAAACATTTGACTAGCAGAGACAATGATCAAGCATGTAAGGGGACCACCAAAGTGTATTGTTGCCTTTTTGTGATAATTACTGGATTTTTAGTAACTGTTGGGTTTGGGTTATGGTATCTGGAGGAAGCATATCCGTTAGAGGACTTTTTACCTATTGAAAATGTATCTGTCATTCCCACTCCTTCCGTGCAATTGCATACTTTGTCGCCTAGAGATTCTTTGCATAGAAGGAACTATCAGAATAACACTCTTGTTAATAATGAATGCCACTCATGCAATTATTAATAAGACCAATTGCTGGATCTGCACACAGCTACCGCAACATGGGGATAAGGGGCTAGGTTGGTATATTTATCCCTTACCTTTGACAACTGCCTGTTACGCTTCTCTTAGAGCACTATTTTTTGGTCGATGGAATGACAGCATCTCAGGGAGCTTTGATGGTACAAATTTAAATAGTTTTGAAAAGAATGTTTTGATGCCCCTGGGATGCTCGCTTTTTGCAAATAGAAGTAAGCCAAACGTTGCTTCTGTTAGGCCCTCTGATAGATTGTCTCGTCCCTTTCAGTCTTTAATATCTTTCAAAATGGCTCCTATGGGCAATAAGGATGCCACGCCTCCATCTTATTCTGTTAATCATAGCCCCAATTCAGTATCCTTCTGCATACAGAGGAATGGAACACAGTCAATGGGTAATTTTAGAAAGTGCGCCAACGTTGCGAATTTGACTAGTGAAAACAGACCTCTGTACGTAGGCGAACCTGTCTATTTTGTTTGCGGTAATGTGGCATTTCAATGGTTGCCCAGGGATTGGCAAGGAACCTGTTATTTAGGGATTCTATTACCTGGGGTATTTATTGCCAGTACTGTAGAAATTTCGAAGACTCGTCCACGACAAGGTGTGAAAGGGGATACTCCAGCGCAAACTCTAGGAGATATTATGAAATCTTTTGTGCCATTTTTTGGGCAAATTACGAATTCAGAAGATATCAGGGGACAAGCGAGAGTATTGAAGATAACCATCAACCGGACCACTGACATACTCTATAATATGACGTTAGAGCAGAGATCGATAAGATTAGTGGCTCTTCAGAACCGGATGGCATTAGATGTCATCCTGGCAGAGCGAGGAGGAGTATGTAAATTAGTGGGGTCCACTTGCTGCGTTTACCTACCAGACTCCTCTCCGACGATCTTTAGGGCTATCCAAAATCTATATGCTCTTAGTTCAGAAGTACATGCTCCTGAGGGAAACTGGAAACTTAGTACATGGTTTTGGGACCTCCTACGGTCGTGGGGATGGAAGTTGTTTTTCGGCCCTGCTGATTATCTTGGGAAGTTTTCTGTTTCTTTGCTGTTGTATACAGTGTCTCCCTGGTATATGCTCAGTATTAGGGGGATGTTGCGCGCAAGCAACAAATGTATTAGGGCATAAAATATACGCCCCAGATAAGGTTTCCAAAGAGTATGAGTTAAAAGAAACTCTGGTGTCAGACCTAATGGCAATAGATATGTCAGACAATGATTCAGGGTGTATGGACGATGACGTATGGAGTTACTTGCAAGGAGATCAGAAGTAGTGTTAGCACTTGGCATAGGCCAAAATGAGGGTTTGTCAAACTGGATATTAAATTATGTCTCCTATTGTAACGATTGTACGTATATTGGCCTACACCAAGTTGCTTAAAATTGTACGCGAATAACTCTCTGCGGCAAGGTCTTGACCTTAGAAATTGATGTAAGCCGCCATCTTGAATCAAGCCTCCATTTTAGGTTAGAACCGCCATTTTTGGGGTTTTGTACAAAGTCACCCTGTAATCTAAAATGGCCGTCTCGTGTGCTCTTGTTCTTGCCTTAACCTCTTCAACCTCTGTAGGAGAGTTAATGTCCAATCTGCCTTCAGGCTACATGTTAGGGTCATGTAGACCTTGTCCTTTGTTAACCTCGGGAGCAGGGGATTACTTGAATCAGCAATGTTAAACTACAAGTATACAAGAACAGTAACGCTATCCGAATATAAAATGCAAAACATTTGTTTGATCTGTATTAAAACAGTATGTAAAGAGTGTAACGTTAAATTAAAGAATAATGGAGTGTGTTAGTAAATGTATTCAAAAGTAAACCGCATGCACGAGATATGTAAATTAGGAAAGTGAACCTAGCGCGACCCTAGCCCAATGTATTATTATCTTTACAAATTGTATAAATATGTCGATGTCCAGCTAGGAAATTCTGTTCACTGCTCACATTGAACCCTGCTGGTGGTCTCTGTGATGTATTGACGGCCAAATAGCTATTTGTGTACTTTGTTGACTACTGTTCAGTTTTGTATTAAAGATTCTGGGAATCTTTACAAGCCCGTGTCGGTGTATTTTCCTTTGCTTGGTGTAACAGCCGTAATATTGTATTTTTTCTGATTCCACACGTGCTACTGTCACATCGCAGCTGACTCTCACAAGGTGGCAGCACAAACTCCTATTTACCCCCAGGAGATGTGGCACCTGAACTTCTTACTATGCAGGGATGCCACAACCCCACATGGAAAGAGGGTTAAGGTCTGTTGTTTGGATAGGTTAGGGGTTTGTAAGGAAGCCAGAAAGAGGGTACAGGGAAGAGAATGGACAGGTTAGGGGAGTTATGGAAAGTTTCTCCTCAGCTCCTTACTGAGTCCACACGTGCTCTGCGTGTCTCTCCTCATGCACAAGTTCACTCTGCAGTAGGTACCACCTTGGCTACCTTGTTCACCAGATCATGCACATCAGTCATTGGGCCTCATTACACGGTAGGCGGTAAGGGTTTACCGGTACCGGTATTTTACCCGTACCGGTAAACCCTTACCGCCCTACTACGAGGTCCCTTTGCGGGTTGGGGAATTTAACGCCTGCTTTTTGCAGGCGTTAAAAACCAACCCGCAAAGGGACCAGGAAGCTAATTACGGTACCGCAATTTGCGGTGCCGTAATTAGCGCCTTCCCCATTCCCATAGAGCCCTATGGGGCAAAAATGGGAATGGGGAAGGGCAATGGGGGAAGGGGGAATTACCGCCCCACCAACCTTGGAATAGGGCGGTAATTCCCCTTTCCACCAAGGTGGTGCTGGTATTTTACCGGCATGGACCAAGGTGCTAATAGCACCTTGGTCCACCGCCATCCGTGTAATGAGGCACACTGTATATTGGATCCCAGATACGTCTCTGGTTCTCACCCTGACTGTCGTGGCCCAGATAACTCTCTGGTTCCCGCTACCTTGTATAGTGCTTGTGGTGCGCTCAAGGCCTCAGACTCTTACATTGCCCCATGCAAGATTCCCCCAGTAGATTCTAAAAACAACCATATAATGTGTACACACAGTTAGAAAACAATATTAGCCACTTAGCTCTAGGTATGCGTTTTCATTCTGTTCTGTTTTTTCCCATGTTTTTGCGGGATTGTTCTCTCTGTCCCTTCCCTCAGAACGTCTGAGGAAAGAAAACAGGGTCAGGTTCACTGCTTTTGCAAGTGCTGGTCTAAGCAGAGTCATACATCATGCACTCATGCACGTTAGTCTACGCTTTGTGTTCTGAGAAGCTAATGCTTGTTAGCAGCACATGCTAAACCGGGTTTCAATAAGTGTTTGTAATTCGAACAAGAATGAGGCTGAGCCGCCTAACTTATCTTGCCAGAAGTGGGGCCTGTCTAAGATGCAGGCAAGGGAACAGCCCTGTGAGAGATTGTCAATGGGTTCGTTCAGAGCCTCGAGACGTGTGTCCTTTCTGTTTGCAGTTCAGAGCACGGACGCTTCTTTGGTCTCTTTGCACGCTCATGCACATTTGTACAGGTGTGTCCTAAGCCGGTGTTGTGTGCTGCCCAGATCCCTGGGAATTGAAGTCCATCTGTGTTTTCCGTCGGTACTGCCTCATTCTGCACCTACAATGTGGACAAACATGCCGTTGCTGCATGCTGGGTGCTTATGTGCATGTTTGAAGGTCACAATGCTGCATGCATCAGCGCCACAGCCCCTAACACTGACACTAGGGCCACAGCCCCTGACACTCCTGACAATAACAAGCAGCCACAAATGTGCCATACACCACAGGAGCAACACCGCATTGTGCAGCAGATGCCTCAGATACAGCAGCCACAAGTACAACAACAATCACCAAATACATTACAAATGTAAACACAACAGTCCGGACAGTGGGAGAGGAACATATTGCCACAAACACCAGTGCCCATGTCAAAGGGTGTTACAGTGGTGAGATGTACCCCTTTACGGGAACAGGGATAAGCATCTACCCTCAATAGGACAGCCCACAGACAAGCTTGATGTGGCCAGTGCTATCACTAACTGCCGATCTGGAAGAGGAACCCCGGGTAAGGGTGACAACAGGAGGTAGGACATTTTCCTTTTTAGTTGACACCGGAGCAACAACATCTTGTGTCAGGGAGAGAAGGTTTTCACTGTCAGCAATAACGATGACTGCACAAGGGTTCTCTGCGGCTATGACAGAGGTTCCATTCACAGAAGAGCTACCTATAACATTTGGAGAAAATATGATGGCTGGACCATTACTGTGTTCCCGAAAGGCACCAGATATCTTATTGGGAAGACATTTGATGAGTAAATTAAATATGACAATTTCATTCACTGAGGAAGGGAGAACAGGTTCAACACCAGGCATTCATTATGCAAATACGAGAGAGTTCATACAAGCATTCTAATGTCAGAAAGCATTGCGAGAAATGCCTTTACATTCAGAATTGTTCCTTCATGGACTACAAGTATTGTTAGGATGGCTTCCGCGAATGCAGGATCAACTATTAAGATTACCCACAGAGTTTTCGTTCAGAGCAGAAGTACCTTGGATGTGGCAGAAGTGGAGATAATAACAATACATTTAGAAGCAGCAGTGGTAGGAGAGGACAGAGTAATGTTAATGGAACAGATAAGGAAGGTGTTAATTGTCGCAACACAGCGGTTGAGTGAAATGACAGATGATGAGCTATTCGAAGAAAGTGATACAAATAATGAGGTCGTTTTAGAGATTTGTATTCCATATCAGTAGCCGATACAGTACAGGAAAACACCTCAGATAATATTATTGGTTAAAAAGGTACCATCTTTTATGCAACAAGATCTGACAAAGGAACCAAGTAAACGGTGGACTAGTGGTAGAGATTGGAGCGATACAAATAAAACTGAAGGAGGGAGCAATCTTGCCACGAGTAAAACAGTATCCCATGTCAAAAAAAGGCAGATGAAGGCATTTATGAAACGATCGCCGCCTTGATGCAACAGGGTATCATTGTGCCATCTGAATCCCCATGCAACACAGCAATGTACCCTGTGAAAAAAGCAAAAGTAGGGTCTTGGAGATTTATATAGGATTTACTCCCTTCAAACAACATTGTGGAGTTCGAATTTACAGTTGTGCCCAACCCGGCTAAAATTTTGTGTAACATACCACCTAATGCTACACACTTCACTGTCATTGACCTAAAGAACACCTTATTTTCCATACCATTGCAGACATATTCCCAATATCTCACAGCGTTTATGTATCGCAGGATCAGGCTCCAACATACAAGGCTCCCACAGTGGTACCGTGAGTCCCTCAGTGTCAGATGGATTTGGGAAATATACAGGCACCCAGTGCAATTTTACAGCATGTGATGATTTGCTAGTGAAGGAAGAATGCAGAACAGACTCAGTGATGTTATTTACATTATTTTTTTTATTTACGAGTTATTTACGAGTTATAATCACCAAAGTGATTTTTACAAGCAAGTAGTAAAATCAATCGCTCAATCTGAAGTAAAAAGGTAAAACAAAGAAAGAAGGAGATACAGGAAGAAGGAACAGAAGAAGAAGCAGAAGCCGAGGTAGAGTAAGTGCCAATTGAAAATACAGTAGATCAAAGTTAGTATCAAAATGACACCCTCTATAGGTTGTAAGATATACTGATTAAACAGAGAAAGGGGCTCTAAGCTTCTGGCAGGAGCTCCGTTACTTTGTCCTTAAAAATTAGGTCCAAAATTTTCGTAGCAGCAATCGCGCATGAAGGTCTGAGACCCCCTATAAATCGCTCCCACCACAGCTCTTCTTCCGTTAAATAAGCTTTCTCCAAGTGGTGTAGCCGGTAAGGGGATCTGTATGAATTTGTGCCCGGGCATGATAGCAAAAGGTGCCGCAGTGTTTCAATTGATTGGTTTGCTTTGCAAAAATGACAGCTGTCAGTCATGGAAGCTCCTCTTATCTGCAGAATCTCATTTGTAGGCAGTAAATTCAGCCTGGCACGAAGAAGTGTAGATCTTGTTTTCCTACTTGGGTGCCTAATGAGGAACGGTTGTACTTTGTTCAGTTTTCTGACCGTTGTGGGTACATTATTGGCTGAGAAGGGATACAAGGTGGAAAAGGCGAAAATGCAGTATTGCCAGGAATAAGTACTATATTTGGACCAGGCAAGATCAAAGGAAGGGAGGAGGGTGATGCTTGACAGAGCAGAGGAAATTACAAATATGCCCAGCCCAGTGAGAGGGAAAGAACTACTGCGATTCCTGGGGCTATGCAACTAGTGTCACATTTGGGTCTTTGACTACAGCATGTACGTTTGATCCCTTTTAGCAGGATTGAAGGAAGCTAAGAAAGACAAGAGCCCTATAATTGATTGATTGATTGATTGATTGATTGATTGATATTTTATTTCTATCGCGCTCGTACACAAGTGTTCCAGAGCGTGACAAGGCAAGGGAGGGAAACAGGGGAGAACAAAACAACGATCTTACTAGGCCCAGTGACTTTGAGAACACGCAAGTGCATGGGAGAGAGGGGAAGGGAAAAGTGCATGGAAGGGGGGAGAGGTGGAAAGTGCGAAGCAGAGGAGAAACAGATAAATAACAATAAATACAAAATAAAGGCAACAAACAGTGGTAATGCAGCCAGCAATTTTCAAGTGCTAGGTTTAAGGCAGCAGACAGGGTAGGTCTGATAAGTGCAGGAATAAAAAGGGGGGGCTGTATGGGTACAGATACAGACCCCAGTGCAAGGGGTGGCCAGAGGCAGTGCGGGAGGGTGGCTGGATGAGCAGGTACCTGGGCCCAAAAGACAGAGGGTGGCCAGGTGCACGGTGCCAAGAGAGAACAGATCAGCAGGGGAGAGGGGGAGCGAAGGCAGAAGAAAAGAGGAAGGTGTTGAGGTGCTTCCGGAACCGGAGATGGTTCTCCTCAAGTTTTAGAGTGGCAGGGAGGCTGTTCCAGAGGGAGGCCCCAGCCAAAGACAGAGATCTACCCCCAGCTCATTTCTTAGAAAAACGACTGACCCTGAGTGAGTTGGAGGTAGAGGAGCGAGGCACTCGAGAGGGGAGGTATTTGCGGAGGGGTACCTGAAGGTATTTTGGACCCAGGCCCCAGAAAGCCTTGTGGACAATGCAGAGGGTTTTGAATTTAATTCTTGCATCCACTGGGAGCCAGTGGAGATATTTCAGAGCTGGAGAGATACGATCCCAGGGCTTGAGGCCAAGGACAAGACTCGCAGTCCTGTTCTGGATTAGCTGCATTGGGCGGAGAGTAGAGGCAGGTAGATTTAGAAAGAGGCTGTTACAATAGTCCAAGCTAGAGAGAACCAGGGCTTGAGATACCATGAGCTTCTGGGGGAAGGAGTGGAAAGGCAGAGTACCTCTGAGGAGGAGCAGTCGGAAATTTGACTTTTTAGAGACCTCAGAGATGTGGGTGGAGAAGGAAAGGGTGGAGTCAAAGATGACCCCGAAGTTCTTAGCCTCGCAGGTGGGGGTAGGAGGAGGGCCAAGGGAGGCCGGCCAGAGAGTGAGGGGAAAGGATGGCGAAGGTGTGCTGATGAGGAGGATCTCCGTCTTACTGGCATTCAGACAAAGATCATTGGCGGCACACCAATCTTGAATGGCAGTTAGGCAATCAGAGATGAGAGAGGGAGAGGAGGTGGCAGAGGGCAGCCTGAAAATGAGTTGAGTGTCGTCAGCGTAGCACTGGAAATTTGAGCAGAAAATGGTAATGCAGTGGGCGAGAGTTGCCAGGTATTGGTTGAAAAGCCAGGGCGAGAGGTTAGGCCCCTGGGGAACACCACAGGTAGAGAGGAAGATAGATGAAAGGAAGGACCCAAATTGAACCGGGGAGGGTCTATCTGAGAGGAAAGAGGTCAGCCAGGCCAGAGCCTGATCAGTGATACCCAGGTTTTCACGGAGACGGTTGAGCAGGATGGTATGGTTGACCGTGTCGAAGGCAGAAGAGAGATCGAGGAGGATGAGGACAGAGGGAATGTTAGAGTCAAGGTTGGTGAGCAGATCTTCACGGATGTTTAGGAGAGCAGTTTCCGTGCTTCTGGCAGCTCTGAAGCCAGACTGGTGGTCATGGAGACAGCAAACAGAATTGGAATGAAGGTTAAGCTGAGAGATGGCCAACTTTTCCAGGAGTTTGCCAAGAAAGGGAGTAATGGATTTTGGGCGATAGTTAGCTGGACAAGAAGGATCAGCTGTGAGTTTCTTGAGAAGAGGATGCACAAAGGAGTGCTTCAGAGGGGAGGGGAAGGATCCAGAGGCAAAGGAGTGGTTGCAAAAATTAGCAAGGGCCGGAGTGAGGGTGTCAATGTGGTCCTTGATGGTTTTAAAGGAACAGGGATGAACCTGTTTTGAAGAGGCTTTCATAGATCAGACTTGTCTAGCAACTTCGCCAGGGGTGAAAAGAGGAAAGGACGAGAAGGATGGTGGGAGGGTGGCTAAAGGAGGGTCAGCAAGCACAGATGGAGAGGGAAGAGGAGGAGTGTAGGTGGAGAGGGGGGACAGGATGTCCTGGGTTTTTTAAATGAAGTGAGAGGCAAGGGCATTGCAAAGAGCCTGGGAGGCAACAGGAGGGGTAGAGACTGCAGCAGGGTTGGCCAGCTCCTCGCAGATTTTAAAGAGTTCGGCCGAGTTGTTAGATGCCACAGAGACACGAGCTTGAATGTAGACTCTCTTCTTGGTGAGGACAGAGAGTCGGTATTGCCTTTGTAGCAGGCGACAGGCCAGTTTGTCAGAGAATGAACACGAAGTCCTCCATTTCCTCTCAGCTGCCCTACACTTACGTTTAAGTGTAGGTAGGTCAGAGTCATATTAGGAATTGCACTTGGCTTTGGACTTCAAACGGATCCTCATGACAGAGGCAAGAGCATCAAGCGTATCAGAAATTGAAGAGTAGAGCAGAGGCAGGGCTTTATCAGGATGAGAGACAGCCAAAGGTGGAGGGGGGGAGAAAGTGGTGGCAAAAGCCTCAACTGACACACGCTTCATGGGCCGGATGTCTGAGAAGGTAGGTGGAAGTGTTGGGGAAGGCTTGGCTTGGGGGGGAGAGAGGGAGAGATGAGATGAGAGGAGGGAGCGATCGCTCCAGGAGAGAGGAGTGGTCAGAGGGATGGAGAGGGGGAGGTCAGAGGAGATCAAGACATCGAGTGTGTGCCCTGCAGAGTGAGTCGGGCAGGAGGGTAGGATGGACAGGGAGAGGGAGTCATAGAGGTCACGGAAGAGTACAGAGGAGGAGCAAGGAGAGTCTAAATGTATATTTAGGTCACCGAGGAGGAGTTGAGTGGTAGAGGCCAAGAGGGAGGAGGAGAGGTCTGCCCACTCAGAGAGAAATGAGGTGATTTGACCAGGAGGCCGGTAGATGGTAACCACAGTAAGAGAATGGGTAGGCGAGAGAGAAAGCCTACAGACAAGGCATTCAAAAGAGAAGTAGGTCTGAGTGGGAATGATAGAGGCAGGAATCCACTCAGGAAAGATCAGGGCTACCCCCCACCAGACCGGGAGGATCTGGGTGCTGAGAGGATCTTGTAGCCATCACGGAGGAGAGTTTCAAAGCTCGTGACAGAGCTGGCCGTGAACCATGTCTCATTAAGACCAAGGACATCAAGGTCTAGTTCTTCAAGGAGGTGGCAGGTGTCAGAGGAATGTTTGACGGCAGAGCGAGAGTTGAGAGTGGCAATATGAAGAAGGTTGCCAGCCTTAAAGACCTTCCGGGGAGGGGTACAGATCAGAGGTACGCCCTGCGGAGGAGAAAGAGCCCTCGGTGGGGCAAAGGAGTAGGAGGAGACCGACGGCAAGGTAGCCAAGGGGGGAGAGGAGGGGACAGCAGGAGATGAGAGGAAATTGATGAGGAGAGGGAAGCGCCTATCAAAGAGGAGGAGATTGGCCTGAGGGCCTTGGACCATGACAGTGCCATTTAGGCAGACATTAATGATGACTTTAGAGGAGTCGAAGGAAGCCATGAGAACTTCCCAGCGAGTGCCACCATTAATGGGAGAGGAGATGATAGGGCAGAGCACAGAGACCATATGAGGAGTCCATAGATCTGGCGAAGGAACGACAAAGAGGATGTCGGTAAGGGTCTGTCTGGCGGAAGCATTGGAGTAGGTGTTGGCGATAGGAAGACCAGGATTAGAGGCCAAGATATCCTTTTTGAACTTCTTCCTACCAGACTTAGTGAAAAGGGAAGGATAGTCAATGGAGAAGCAGTTGGAGAAGATGGGAGAAACAGAAAGCGCCTTTGGGGTGGAAGTAAGGAGAGGATGGAGATACTTGGGGGGCTAAGGCAGGTAGGTATGACACAAAAGAGAGTGGTGAGGTCACTGGGCTGGCAAGTTACAGAGAAGAAACAGTATACAAGCAAAATAAAGAGAATTTCACAATGGGCAGCAAGATTTGACTTTTTAGCAGAAAGCAAAAACAGCAAGATTTGACTTTTTAGCAGAAAGGAAAAACAGCAAGATTTGACTTTTTAGCAGAAAGCAAAAACAGCAAGATTTGACTTTTTAGCACAAAGCAAAAACAGCAAGATTTGACTTTTTAGCACAAAGCTAAAATAGCAAGATTTGACTTTTTAGCACAAAGCAAAAACAGCAAGATTTGATTTTTTCAATCTTGGAATCTGATGTTAGCAAAGGGTTTTAGGAAGCACTGCGGAGCAGGATGGCAACATGGGAGCAACAAGCAGAAAGAACAGTGATAGTCAAAGGCGGTAGAAGTGAGTCCATAAGGAGGGAACTAAGCCATAGTTCTGGAGGTGGCAACGTCAAGGCAGTCCGGATTTCTTAGAGGAGTGAGGTGGCAGCATCATTGTGGTTAAGGTGCAGGGAGGACCCCAATTAGCGTTCCGGAAGTGGACAGGGAGCAGACAGGGGCCTCAGAAGTGGGCCTTTGCTGAGAGGGCCGGCTGAAGCCTGCCGGTCCCTGATTGGATGGAAGAAAACAATCACAACCAATGGGAGTGCAGCACAGGGAAAGGTGATTCAGCACAGCCTGCCTACACAACAAAGAACACCACTGTGGCCATCTTGGAAGGGCCAAAAACAGTCAACTAAGCAGCAATAGTAGGAAAAAACGAGTGCTTTCAAAATAGCAACACAGCTCCAGGTATTAAAAAGCTCAAAAAATGGCTGCACAATGAAAATGTCAAATAAAACAGTCCTTTCCAACAATATTATGCAAATTTCCTCTATTTTTCTTTTTCTTCTTTTTTTTCAAATTTCGATTTTTCAGGTTCAATAATTCCCCAGGAGGTGCAGTAATGCACAGAAAGTGCACCTACCTAATGGAATGGTCAGCAGCCAGGCACAAACTCCACATGTGCAGGAGAACAACAGATGGCCAGGAGGGTGGAAACAGGACCTCACTCCCAGTGAGAAGCAGATGAAAGAAACCAGTTCCAGCAAGTGGGCCTTGCTGAGAGGGCCGGCTGAAGCCTGTCGGTCCCTGATTGGATGGAAGAAAACACTCAGCAACCAATGGGAGTGCAGCACAGGGAGAGGTGATTCAGCATAGCCTGCCTACACAACAAAGAAAACCATAACCATAATGTGGACGGGCAAAATTATCAATACATTTGAGGAATTGAAACACGTAATAAGTACATCCTCCATGTTGGGAATACCCTGTTGTATTGCGCCCAATTCAAGAGTCATGCACATACCCATTTCCTAATATAGGGAGACATTCTTAGCATAGATTGCACAGGTACCCGGCATTAAAAAGCTCTAAGCACTTAACCCTCTTGTAAATTTCTGCTGCAAATTGCAGTGGCTATGTACGCTAAATGCTATAGTGTCTGTGAGGGGCTCTGGAGAGTTGATTCTTACCCTGGCTGCCCAAGTGTGGGCCTTCAATCTGTGCAGGGGCTAGTTCTCTGTGGGGGTACCAATGGATAAGGTTGTCTTCCGTTGTGTGGGAGACTGCGTCACTGCAAATGTGTCGGGTCATGTGATCCATGGGGTCATGTATTCATGGTCAGTGACTCTGGAAAAATTTGAGTCAATGCCATGAACAGGGGGTTGCCATCTTGAAGAGTGTTTTTCCTACTGCTATTTCAAGCTATGTGTATAGCAAAAAAGCAGGGGGGCGGCTGATAACCTCTTATGTCAATTATGCTGCTTGCATTTTAAAACAGCTTTAGGGTAATTCTGCACATTTATTGGTAGATAATTCCAAGCTTTTCTAATATGGCACTGTCTGATAAGAAAACAATGGGCCTCATTACGAGTTTGGAGGTAGCCATGGTGCTATTAGCGCCATGGCTGCCTCCAAAATCGTGTCTGGGTCCGGGGTCTGTGAATGAGGAATTACCGGGTCATTCCAACCTTGGAGGACCCGGTAATTCCTCATTCACAAAACCATTCCCCATTCCCATTTGAGCCCCCATAGGGCTCAATGGGAATGGGTATGGAGCTAATAACAGGCCCGTTAACAACGGGCCTGTTATTAGCGCCTTGGTCCCATTGCGGGACCCGCAAAGGACGTCTGGTCGGACCAGATGTTCTGTGCGGGTCCCGCAAGGGAACCTCGTAATAGGGCGGAATGGGTTTACCAGCACCGGCACCATTACCGGTGCCGGTAAACCCATTCCGCCAACCTCATAATGAAGCCCAATGTGCCCTGGTTGTGTGGTTCATTGTAATTCGTTTCCTAATAGCTTTAGTTTCTGGCTGAGAGGCAACAATGATTGATAGAGCTCAGTATGCATTCCATGGTAGGCTTGAACTAATGCTATGTGCTTGCTGGAGCAAGTTGCTGGTTGCATTTGATAGCCTTGCTGGAGGAATTCAAATTAATTCTATTGACAGTGAACCTGAGACTTCAGCCACACAATCAATCACATAAACGGGACACACATTAAAGGGTACTTTTTTAGAGCAAATTGGCTGATACCAAAAGGGCAACTGAACAATGACAAGCAAACATGTAAGATTCCAAGACCCTCTCAAAACCAATATATCTGCTCGGGGAGGGAGATCAGAGGAAAGAGAGGAGGAAAACAGAGAACGGGACGTAGAACCAGAATCGGAAAGATGAGTCACTCGATCATGACTGCAGAAGTAACAAAGACCAGCAAGATGAAAAGCCCAGTTCTCATCCTATCTAGTATGTAACTCACACCTCTTCAGCATAATGTCCTCAGCCAACCATCGGTTGATAATAACAATAGTGAGGCACAAATTGATCTTTTCAAATTCACGTGCAAAGGAATTTTTTGCCACCAAGGTTAATATGGAAGTAAGACAAGAGCACAGGTCACTGGTGTCCTAAATAACACTGGAAAACCTCATGAACATGCACCTTCTGATGAACCTAGAAGAATCTGAACAAAGGGAGTCTATCGCAAAACAAGATATGATACAATATCTAAATATCAAAGAACAAAGAATCAAGCTCCCTGAACTTAACAGAAAATCGAAATCACATCTAATTTCCAAAATTACAACGCCATCAAACTCTTTCAGCAGGCCGTTTTATCAGACCTGCACAACCTAGAAGATGACACCCGCAAAAGTGACAGGCGTTCTTGCAACAACCTCAACAACACAGAAACAAAATTTCTCAATGATATACAGGAACATTACAATATTATCATAAAAGAAGCCGATAAGGGCGGTAATATCGTAATTATTAACATATGTGACTACATTCTAATGGCCAAAACACACTTAGGCACACCCAATTGTTATCAGAAACTCCCATCCAACCCAACCAAACAAATCTACAGCAATACTCTAAAACTACATCGGAAGTGGGTTGTAACAGGACTAGTGACCGACAATGAACATCTGTACCTGATTGTGTACACCCCTGCATGCCAACTATATATTACTTTCTCCCAAAAGTGCACATGCCTACAACTAAATACTTGAGGGAAGACTGATTCTTAGTGGCAATGGATGTGTGACTGAAATAATTTGCAAACTATATCAATTTAGCGATAGAGAAGGAAGTACTAAAGATCCTAACGTAGTTGAAAGATATGATGCACACACTGAAAATATTGGAAACTGTCAAATGGCAGCCACACTTCACTCTGGTGAGGCTGGACGTGAAGTCCCTCTGCACATCTATTCAACATAACCTAGCCCTGGCAAGTGTTGATGCATGCTTTGAGACACACTCAGCCTCCTATTTCAGCCATGTGGAGATCATCAAGTAATTCTTGGACATTTCACTCTCCAACAATGTTTTCCTATTTGATGGCCTATACTATCATCAGACTAGCGGCATCTATGCCCCCGCCCTAGCCAATCTATTCATGCACCAGTATGAAAGCCAATATGCCTTCCCCAACAAATTACACAAACCCAAGATCCACAAATGGTATCTGTTTATCGATGACGTCCTAATGATATGGGAGGGCGACTGAACAATTTTAAAAGCTTCATCGAATACCTGAACACAAACACCTTTGGAATTCAACTATCCTCGAGCCCTGTACAAATTGACATTCTAGACATTAGAATCAAAGTGACCACACATGGACTTGATACCGAGACCTACAGAAAACAGATGGAGGTTAACTCTATCCTCGATACCAGCAGCTGTCACAGAAAGACGGTTGTCAACAATATCCCGAAGAGAGAGACCCTCAGGGCTAGGTGCAACTGCTCAGAAATCACTGCCTTCAAAAAAGAATGTAACCAACTGAAAGACAGATTCCAGTTACAAGGATATGCCACCAGTACTATTGTACGAGCATAGGAACAAGTAAGCTGGGTGTTCTCTCAGACAGCCCTTTAAAATGAGTAGCAATAACCTGGAGATGGATGGGGATGCAGATTTTATTCATACATCAATAATCAAGACGAAACAAATAGTTTAGCAAAGTTCATCTGTTTTAATGTCAAGTATCTAAAACAGGGAGTACAACAAACATCAGCAATTACTCGATCCTCTGACTCTACTTACTTCATAAAAAAACTGGGCTCTTATACCCAAAATTGGTCACCATTGACGTTTTAACCTGCATCATTACCAACATCATCCTACATGGCAAACTACAAAAACCTAACAGAGTCCTCTGACATCTTTTGTTTTGCTTGACCTTTTTGAACAGGAGTCTCTGTTCCTTCATGTTAATTGTAATTAATGTCAGCCAATTTCAGTTTGATAAGACCTTGGCTCTCTTGGCTCTGTAAACTCCTTAGGCCTCACCACGACTTTGGAGGTAGCCATGGTGCTATTGGCGCCATGGCTGCCTCCAAAATCAGGTCCGGGTCCCCTGAATGGGGAATTACCGGGCCATTCCCAGTTTGGAGGGCCCAGTAATTCCTCCTTCAAGGAACCCTGGCCCGGACCTTCCCCATTCCCATTTGAGCCCCCATAGAGCTCAATGGGAATGGGCGCGGGAGCTAACAACGGCCCATTGTTAGCTGCCTGGTCCCCTCGCGGGACCCGCTCTGGACGTCTGGTAAAACCAGACGTCCAGAGCGGGTCCCGCGAGGCAACCTCGTAATATTGCAGAATGCGTTTCACGGCGCCGGCACCATTACCGGCACCGTTAAACGCATTCCGCAATAGTTGTAATGAGGCCCCTTTAACTGAGATTCATGTTGTGCATTCAATTGCTTTATTAACTGTGACACACTGAAAATTGAGGCCTTCTTGCTTCGTTCAGTACTGCTTATATGCGTAGTGCAAACCTCCATCCTTTACTTGTCCATATGTATCTATATATGTATATGTTGGCGCTTGCTACGGTCTAACTATTCAAAAGCATGTGGCTAGCTTAATGATTGCTTTGCTGCTTGCATTTCATTACATCTGTACACGTTTAAACTAACTAAGTATCTTCATCAGGTCTGTGGCACAAGTTTCTTCACCTTGATCCCAAGATGTCACCTCTCCTTGGTACTTTCTTGATGGTTCATAAATCGTCTGCATCCTCTGGTCTGTTTATCTCTTCTATGGGTGTCAATTCGATTTTGTGTGATGTCACCATTCATGTTTGCCATTTAGTTTCTTCAGGAATCTCGTTCAAATGGCCATCATATTGCCTTGTATGCAGGTATGGTTTTCTTAATGGGTACTTTACCTCCATATTCTCTTAGGCATAGGTATTCTTATGGGTACTGCACAGAGTCCACGCTCTTCTCTTTGCTGGTTTAACTGTTCTGTTTACGTTACATACTTTGGTTCATATTTGTCAGGTAATGTAGGTGGGGCAATTTGAGTGGGGGTACTTGGCTCCTCCTTTACACACACATCTCAGATTCCAAGAAGCACATTATTGACACCAATAAACAGGGCTCCTAAACACACAATAAGATGCACAGCACAGTATAGAAATGACAGCCATCAGATACATCTAAAACTCAGAAAACATTGGCAGATTATATATAACATTGGACCCTGATATTAGCAAATGGAAACCCCATCACTGTATTTAGCATTGCAAAGCACCAGCTCTCAAAAATCTTTCTGCCCATTCTTTATGCCTGATAACACAAAACCCAGCACCAACTGGCTAACATCCAGCCAAGAGGCATGCTTCCGCAAGTGTGGGATGTGCAGCAAGTTCACACATGATATGATAATGACATGATATGATATGGCATTTGTAACGCGCCTATACACAAGTGTTTCAAGGCGTGACGAGGCGGGGGAACAAGGGGAGACACACAACGATCCTACTAGGCCAGGTGTCATTCAGATCGCGCAAGTGCAAGGGTAGAGGGGAAGGGAAAGTGCAAGGGGGAAGTGGAGAGGGGAGAGAGCAGTACATGGTTAATAGCATACAGGATAAATAACAAGGGCCAGCTAGTGGCAAGTGCGAGATAAGTGCAGACAAGTGCTGGGAAGGGGGGCTTTAGGGATACAGACACAGTCCCGCAGTGCAGGGGGTAGCCAGGGAGGCAGTGCAGGGGAGAGTGGCTGGGCCAAGGACCGGGAACAGTGAGTGGCCCAGTTGCAGATTCAGTGCAGTTTCAGAAGTTTAGCAGGGGAGAGGGGGAGAGAAAGCGGAGGCAAAGAGGAAGGTTTTTTGGTGCTTCCGGAACCGGAGATGGTTCTCCTCAAGTTTCAGGGATGCAGGAAGGCTGTTCCAGAGGGAGGCTCCTGCAGTGGAGAGAGATCTGCCCCCAACTCGTTGTTTGGAGAAGCGGCTGACCCTGAGGGAGTTGGAGGCGCATGAGCGAAGAGCTCGAGAAGGAAGATATTTAGGAAGAGAGAGTTGAAGGTATTTTAGCCCAAGGCCCCAGAAGGCCTTGTGGACAATGCAGAGGGTTTTGAACTTGATCCTCGCAGTCACTGGGAGCCAGTGTAGTGATTTCAGTCCTGGAGAGATACGGTCCCTGGGCTTGAGGCCAAGGACAAGTCTCGCAGTCCTGTTCTGGATGAGTTGCAGAGGGCGTGGAGTAGAGGCAGGCAGATTTAGATAGAGGCTGTTACAGTAGTCCAGCTTCGAGAGAACCAGGGCTCTAGAGACAATGAGCTTCTGGGGGAAGGAGAGGAAAGGAAGGATACCTCGGAGGAGGTGGAGCTGGTAGTGTGACTTCTTAGAGACGTCGGATATGTGAGGAGAGAAGGAGAGTGTGGAGTCGAAGATGACCCCAAGGTTTTTTGCCTTGCAGGTAGGAGCAGGAAGAGGGCCAAGAGAGGCCAGCCAGAGAGCTTCAGGGAAGGAGGGAGTGGGTGTGCCGATGAGTAGAATCTCAGTCTTACTGGCATTAAGGCAGAGGTCGCTGGCGGCACACCATTCCTGGATAGCCGAAAGACAGTCAGAGATGAGGGGAGGAGAAGAGGAGGCCGAGGGTAGCCTGAAAATGAGCTAGGTATCATCCGCATAGCACTGAAAGTTGGTGCCGAGAGCGGCGATGCGGTGGGCGAGGAGTGCCAGATACTGGTTAAACAGCCAAGGAGAGAGGTTAGATCCCTGGGGGACACCACAGGTAGAGAAAAAGATGTCAGAGAGGAAAAACCCCAGTTGGACCTGGGAGGGTCGATTGGAGAGGAAAGAGGACAGCCACGCCAGAGCCTGACCAGTGATACCCAGGTTATCACGGAGACGGTTGAGCAGGATGGTATGGTTGACGGTGTCAAAGGCAGAAGAGAGATCAAGCAAAATGAGAACACATGGAGTCTTAGAGTCAAGATTCGAGAGCAGGTCCTTACGGATGTTCAGGAGAGCAGTTTCCGTGCTTCTGGCAGCTCTGAAGCCAGACTGATGGTCATGAAGAATACCAACAGATTCAGCATAGAGATTAAGCTGGGAGATGGCCAGTTTCTCCAGGAGTTTGCCCAGGAAGGGAGTGATAGAGATTGGGCGATAGTTAGCAGGGCAGGAGGGGTCGGAAGAAGGTTTCTTAAGAAGGGGGTGCACAAGGGAGTGCTTGAGAGGGGATGGGAAGACTCTAGAGGCGAAGGAGTGATTGCAGAAGTCAGCAAGGGCAGGAGCAAGGAGTCGATGTGGTCCTTGATAGTTTTGGAGGAACAGGGGTGGACCTGTTTTGACGAGACTTTCATAGATCGGACTTGTCTCGAAACCTCATCAGCAGAAAACAGGGGAAAGGCAGAGAAGGAGAGAGGAGGGGTGGCTGCAGAAGGGCCAGAGGTAGAGGAGGGAATCGAGGGGGGAGGTGATAGGAGGAGAGTGAGGACAGGATGTTCTGAGTTTTTGAGATGAAATGAGAGGCCAGTGCTGTGCAGAGGGCCTGGGAGGGGACAGGAGAGGTAGAGACTGCAGCAGGGTTGGCCAGCTCCTTGCAGATTTTAAAGAGTTCGGCCGAATTATTAGATGCCGCAGAGATGCAGGATTGGATAAGGGCTCTCTTCTTGGTGAGAACGGAGAGCCGGTATTGCCTTTGGAGCAGGCGACAGGCCAGTTTGTCAGAGGATGAACATGAGGCACGCCATTTCCTCTCTGCCACCCTGCACTTGCGTTTAAGGGTGACGAGATCCGAGTCATACGAGGAGTTACATTTGGCTTTGGGCTTCAGGCGGATTCTCATGACAGGGGCAAGGATATCAAGAGTATCAGATATAGCAGAGTGGAGAGTAGAGAGGGCTGTGTCAGTGTGAGAGTCAGCCGAAAGGGGAGGAGGGGGCGAGAAGGTGGCAGCGAAAGCCTCAACTGACACGCGCTTCATGGGTCGGATGACCGAGAAGGAAGGTGGCAGTGATGAGGGTCGCTTTGCCTGTTGGGTAGGGAGGGTGAGGTGGGAGGAGAGGAGAAAGTGATCACTCCAGGAGAGAGGAGTGGAGAGAGGGACAGAGAGGGGAAGGTCAGAAGAGATCAGAGCATCGAGAGTGTGCCCTGCAGAATGGGTCGGCCCAGACGAGAGAATAGAGAGTGAGAGAGAGTCGCAGAGGTCGTGAAAGAGTCCAGAGGGTCCACAGGAGGCATTCAGGTGGATGTTGAAGTGTCCAAGAAGGAGGAGTTGAGTGGTTGAGGTCAGGAGTGAGGAGGAGAGGTCCGCCCACTCGGAGAGGAAGGAGGAAGTTTGACCAGGTGGCCGATAGATAGTGGCCACGGTAAGGGAATGGCTAGGAGAGAGAGAGAGTCGGCAGACAAGACATTCAAAAGAGCAGTAGGTCTGCGTGGGAGTAACAGTGGCAGGAATCCACTCAGGGAAAATAAGGGCCACACCCCCTCCAGCACGGTTGGGCCTGGGCACGGAGAGGATCTTGTAGCCGTCAGGTAGGAGTGTGTCAAAGCTGGTGACAGAGCTGGCCGTGAACCATGTCTCAGTGAGACCGAGGACATCTATGTCCAGTTCCTCAAGAAGGCGGCAGATATCAGAGGAATGTTTGACGGCAGAGCGAGAGTTAAGAGTAGCAATGCGGAGAAGGTTGCCATCTTTGAAGGACTTCCGGGCAGGGGTACAGATACGAGGTACGCCCTGCGGAGGTGAAGAAGGAGCATGTGAGGGGGCAGGGAGGGAGGGTAGAGGCAAGGTAGTAGAGGACAGAGGAGGGGGGACAGCAGGAGAGGAAAGGAAGTTGATGAGGCGCGGGAAGCGTCTATCAAAGAGGTGAAGGTTGGCCTGAGGGCCTTGAACCAAGACAGTCCCATTAGCGTAGGCATTCATGATGGCCTTAGAGGAGTGGAAGGAGGCCAAGAGGATGTCCCAACGGGTGCCACCATTAATGGGAGAAGAGGAAAAAGGAGAGAGCACAGAGACCATGTGAAGGGTCCATAGGTCAGGTGAAGGCACGAAAAAGAGGATGCCGGTGAGAGTTTCCTTGGAGGAGGCATTAGTGTAGGTGTCAGCGATGGGGAGGCCTGGGTTGGAGACCAGGATGTCCTTTTTAAACTTTTTCCTACCAGATTTAGTGAGGAGAGCAGGATAGTCAATGGAGAAGCAGTTAGAAAAGATAGGAGAAACAGAGAGCACCATGGAATAGGAGGGAGTGGGGGGGGGGGGACAGGACGAGCGCAAGCGGACAGGAAGAGAGCGGCAGCCCTAGTTAACCACAATTTAAGAACACAGTGAACACATGCACTAACAACACAGACATTGGAATTGGAGAACATAGGCACCCACCATATTGTAGAATCCATCAATTGCCGATCAAAATATGTGATTTATTGCATAATATGTGTTTGCAAGCAAAGGTTTTTAGGAACCATCAGGGAGGTCAGAACACGGATATGCGAACAGCTAAGTATGCTGAACTTGCAGGAATCAAAATACCCAATCTCCAGACACTGGCAAGAATCACAGCAAATGAATCGGAAAGAAGAAATCAGATTCGCAGGGCTCAAAACAGTATCATGTGGGATTATAGGCAGAGAATGAGAGCTACAACTTCGCCAGGCTGAGGCATGCATGATTTGTAAATATAGAAAGGTTGGCCATGGCTTCAATACCAATAACGAATTCTGTGTTTTCTTATGAACTATCCTATTTGTAGAGTGTAAATGTCATTCAGCGATGTTGACTATGCATATACTGACACACACACATCACCGAATAAGGTCATAATATGCTTACCATTTACTAACCCCCCCCAAAATCTTGCGGTACTCAACACTATCATGCCAACCTTGTTTTTTGTTACACATTTGGGATGCCGCCAGAAACCCAAAAGGTAGTGGAGAACTAACGAACCTCTGCAAAATCAAAATCCTCTTTACTAGCGGTATCAGTATAGGCAACTGTGTCAAATATCAATATTGAAAACCTCCTGGAAGCATAAGTTCACATGGTGACATTAATCGGCAGAAAGATGCCTGTGGATACGGGTAATTAAATTCAAGTGCAAGAAAAATTGAATACCTTTGAGTGAAGGGGTCAATATGAAACTTTAACGCCCTGAGGAAGGCCTACAAGTGGTGGCTGTAGAGGAATATATACATTACTATTGTCATTTTTCAGAATTGATCTCTAGATTTTAGGAAGGTTTAGGGGCGCAGACTCCTTGAGTACGCCATTAACTATTTATGATATTGTGACGTGGGCTCAAGTCATAAACTAACCAAGGCCATTGCAGCCCACCTTCAAAACAATACACATCATTCTTTGTGGATAGAACAATGGTGAACTAATATATAGGAGGGAGTTATTTGATGGGAGAAGAGAAAGAGCAGATAAGCAAGTTTGTAAAGAGACCCTCCCTCGTGTCGGTAGAAGTATACCTGATCCAAATGACTCTTGGAGTGAGGCATCTCCTTAGAAGAAAGAATGAAGATTCTTGTGAAAGACTGAGGAGGCTTTTGTTGCCCCACCCCTGATACCGGGAAGTTGGAACACCAGGGGGTTTTCAGCATTTATTCAAGGCTGGGGACATGGACATGTACAATTCGACTTGCTCTTCTTACAGGAAACATGGATTACGGAATTGCCAGTTTTGGAGGGATTTTTCGCTATACCTTAACCCAGCTATTAAGGGCCCTAAGGGTGGGCCCATGGCTGGTCTCCTAACAGCAATTAAAAAACACTAGAGGCCTGAAAGTTGTGGAAATTATGCACCGCATCCCATTAATTCAGGTCTTGATATTACAACTGAACGATTTACAAGACCAGCCACTGCACACCATCATGGCCCTGAACCTATATTGTAACCAAACATCGACTATGGCTCATTAGTTTGAACAACAAGCACTGCTATTAATATACAATGCTTTGGGATTTTGACATGATCTTGAATTTATTGTCTGTGGCGACGTTAACATCCAATGCTTTGAAGCTTCGCAGGATTTAATAACTGCTCTCCCACGGCATGCTCCGGTCGCCGTAGTCAGAGGTTTGCAGTGGAGAGAAGAGCTGGCCAGACGAAACATAAAGTTAATAAATGGACATTTGCGAGGGGACATCCCGCCTCTTCCAACATGGAAGAGGGGCCCAGAGGAAAAAATCTTAGATTATTTCTTTGCTTCCGGCCGCGTTTATGATAGTTTAAACACCATGGAGGTCGTGAACACCATCAATAGTGACCAAAATATTCTAAACGTCACCTCTGATTAATGGTAAATGCTCATTTACACACAAATGCGACAAACCATCGAAATAAACTCAGGACGTACAAGGTTTAGAATTGCTCCAGAGAGCATACCTAATATGACTCAAGCACTGAAGGAAAAATTGTCAGCTGACCAGAATGCCTTATCCAGCGCGCCAAATGACTACACCATCGTTGGCATATCATTTGCTGAAAAAAAGAACCTGGGGTTCGAAAACAACATTTGTCAAGCGACACTGCCACGATGTTGAAGTCTCTACCAGGAAAAAACTGCTACGCAAACAAGTGAGGCAATTCGTAAAAGATGGTACACCTAATGCAAGGCTTTCAACTCAAACAGAAATTCAAAAATTGGGTTAAATCACATAAACATCTAATGATACAAAAAGATGGATCCTTAATACAGACAAAGATGCAATCTTATCACTGATACGCCTTGCTAGTACATCGAGGGCTGCGGGGCCAGATGGTATAACTAATCTAATGATAAAGAACAACCCAGACGAGTGGGCCTCCTTCATCAAGGAACTTTTTCAGTACATAAAAATAGCAAAGAGGATACCAAAGTCATGGACCCACTCAATTATAGTACCTAGCTTTAAAAAGGGCGATAGGTCTGATCCCACGAACTACAGCCCTATTGCTCTGCTGGATGCAATAGGAAAGCTATTTGAGGCAGTCATCTTGAAAGAAGTGATGGACTGGAGCAGGATCACAAAACACTGTGACATCTGGCATGCAGATTTTGTGAAGGGTATAGGCACAGCCTTTAATCTATTCCTGATAAGTCTGCTAAAAACGAGGCCCATGTCAAAGGAAAAAAGTCAAATCTATCTGGTTTTGATTGACCTTGCCCAAGCTTTCGATCTAGTAGATAGAGGTATACTCTGGGCAAAGATGGTCAGCTGGAAATGCCCAAATAACATACTTGAACCTATAAAGCCATTACACTCAGGAATAACCATTTCTGTCAGACTGGACAGCTTGGGCAATCTGACACAACCTATCGACACTACGAATGGTCTCAAGAAGGGATGTAGGTTAGCACCTGCAATCTTTAACCTATTCATCTCTGACATTGAAACCACATTCAAAAATATAAGATGTTTCCCTTCAATGTTGGTGGGTGAGCCTCTAAATTGACTGCTCTACGCAGACAACCTCATATTGATGGATCAGACGCAGATAGGGCTGCAACGTCAATTAAAAGCCCTCAAACGCTATATTGAGGTCAACGGTTGTAAATAAGTCTTGGGTGGAAGGACAGGAGGGAAAAACTCCTGTTACATTTAGCATTTGAAAGGGGAAACAATCTTAGAAGTTGCCTCGTTGAAATACCTTGGTATGGACATCGGAAATAGCGAGGTGGACATCCATTATGAAAATACGCTGCACAGCAGGGTGAAGAGCTTGGCTGCGCAGGCAAAAGTGATATCTACAAAGCACTGCAAGTTTACATTAACACCAGTTATTGACTTCTACCGCATAAAGGTAACTCCTATTTTGACTTACGTGTCAGAAGCAATATTGGCTTTACCTCACAACTCATGGCCAAAACTCGAGGGGCTTTTTGGAGGAAGGTTCTTGTCCTGCCTAACGCAATGCCAATACAGGCCATTTGAGTAGAGCTTGGACTAAATTTGCTCTACATAGTGGTCGTTTGGAAGTCCCTTGCATTTCTCAGTAAGTGCTTGACCGCTCAAGGAGAAGAAGATTTGGTGGTGCTGAAAAAAGCATTGGTGGGAAAAACAGAGCCTCTTCTAGACTATTGGAGCAAGATTTGTATTTCTGTCACAATGATCAGAATTAGTATCTGATATTTGGTCCGCACTGTACTCTACAATGTTATTGGGATCTTCTTCCCCCTCCTCCTCCTCACCTGTAACAGTAGTGGTGTCTTGACTCCTCTTTTCCCTTTTCTTCTTGTCTTTGTGTCTTCTCTCAAAGAGATAGGGTCTACCTCGGTTAGAAGCCACTCTGCTGCCTATCAGATGAAGAGAAAAAAGCCTGTGGGCAGATAAAACCTCTTGGGAACTTGTCAAGACGGAGGCAGCAGGTAGGTGAATGACGCACGGATCCGACCCTCCGGCAGACAGCAGGACCCGTAGATGTCGTGAATGGTGGACTATGCCTTGGGTAAAGCATGTTTCATTAGGCAGGTAATTAAAGTCCAAGGAGAGCACTGGAAGGGCGTAACAAATCCAGTGCAGCCCTCCGAGTGGAGCAACAAGAATATATGAAAGGGGTAAGGTAGACAGAGCGGGAAATGAGCAGACTGGAGAAATACAGGAAAGACTAGGAGCGAACGGGAATGTTTCCGAGGGAAAGAGTAAATAGAGGGAGAGAGAGAGAGCAAAACGGGAAGGGGACCGGAGCGGGCAGGTCCAGAAGGCAGAACAACAAGGAACAGCTGAGCGAAGAGAGACGAGGAAAGAAAAATAAAGGGGGCAAGAAAGCAAAACTACGAGGGAGAGCAGCAGCGAGCGTCAGACTCACGAAAGGAAACCCAGTGAGTTGCAACACAACGCTGGACAGGAAAGGGAGGGGCGAAATGAACAACATAGTAAGAAATACTAGACCTGCACATGAACCAGGAAGAGAGAGAGGAAACCCTACCGGCGGTACAATCGCCTGACGGGCCATAGGCGCCAGGTGAAACGGCGCGTGACGATTTCTCACTTGGCAATTGTTAACGCCACACTAGACGACCTTTTGAAAAATCTGTCATTATTGAAGAAAAAATTGAACAAATTGATGTATTTATATTGGATCAATTCCGTGGAGGCGAAGGATAAATGTCAATTATGTGGCAGGCCCATTACAGAAGTCAGGGTAAGGGGTTGCCTTCCTACATACCTGACTGAATTTCCAAGCAATCAGCTTCGCCAGCAGTTTATACGTTTCCGATTAAAATTATACTCCTCAAAGGAAATTACAGAGGTAAGAAAACCAAAGGTAGAGAGGAACTTCTCATGTAGACTATGTGACTGCTCCAAGGAAACGCTTCAACATTTGGTTTTATTCTGCCCTGTTTTAAAGGATCAACACACACAATTTTTGGGAAAATTTGTTGTAGAACACAGAACATTTGACGCAGAAGAATGGTGGAATATGTTGACTTTAGGGGTGAAATTATTCCTGACTCTGGCTTTATTGGCATTTTTGAACATTACTTGAAATGATAGCAAAATGCTGGGAGCGGTTAGGTTCACGGTGATGATCTAGTGAACCAAGGGCTAAGGTACTCGAGACATTAAACAATCTATTGCCATCTACGCCCTAAGAAATAATTGGAAATTTTAATTTGTTTTTGCCCATATAACAGAAACACATATTGTTTTGACCTGTCTTACTCTGTGTTCTGAATAGTTTTGTAATGTAATTAATCTGAATTGATGAAACTGTCATTTTTGTTCCATAGGTAAAGGTTTGGCTTTCAAACTGTGTACTTTTTAAATAAAAATAAAATGAAAAAGAGGGAGTTAGCTCAATCTGTTATCAGCCCCAATCCTGTTTGTCCCATTCAGCAACCAGTTATACAACTGGTAAGTAGTATTATTAATTCTTAAATAGAACCTTCAGCTAATTGGGAGCAGAACACAGGAACAAACTGGTTCTTCCTATATCCAATAAACACTGTGTTCATTCAATCCTTTTCAATTAATGTTTCCTCTCAAAGTTTTGAGCATCTACACCTTGTACAAAACCATGGGTCCTAGAAACCATCAGCCCACGCCAACCAGGGGACCACTTATTGAATCCATCTTGGTAAAATAAGACAAGACCCTGCTTTATGCACCTCCATCACCAGCCTAGCCAATCACCAAATCCTAACCCACAGGGATCGATACAGCCCTGAGGCACGACTCACTTCCCAATCTATCCCATTTTGCACACAGGATGCATAATCCTAATGATTCATATATGTAACCACTTCCTCTTTGGCGAGCACCCCATCATTCTTTTCAACATTCCAACCACCCGCAGATGAAAGCATAATCTGTTTAGTGACACATGACATAAGCACCGCAGAGAAATGCCACAAATATGCTCACACATATGTGGACAATTGTATACCAGGCACCACACGAAACCTCCACCTTCTCAGCAGTAACATAACAGAAATACAGAAACCTAAAACACTATTTACTAATCCTGTTTTTCTCTCTGCGTGCCCCACCCCCCCTTCAGCTTTTTCTACTACTATGCCAATTGGCCTCAACCAATGTCACTTGTAAGTATGCATGTATATATGCCCATGGATCATAGAATCTAATAACATGTATCTATCACAATTCTGAACAACGCTCTACGCTAAATAATGTACTCATATGTATTAACACTCAAACCATGCTCTTGAATCAATCAATGTGAATTTTCTTTGGCACTCTGGTAAAATAACATCACACTAACTGCCACAGCCTTGATAAGACCTGTAGGTCGAAACACGTGTTGGCTGTTCTGTTCCTTTGCCAATGCACTACTGTGTCTATGATTATAATTGTAACCTGTCACAGACACTGACTCAGCGCTACATGTATTTACTGAATGTGCCGTCACATAACCATCAAATAAAACATAAGAGAAGAACTCCTTGACAAACACTGCAAGCACAAAGTTGCCTTTGGTCCATCTAGTTAACCCCAGGGGCACTTAGGGTGTGGCCCAGACCAAGGCATATGCAGCATGCGTTCTTGAACCGCTCATTAATATAATAAACAAATGCTCATCCCAGGTGATTGGCAAGTCATCATCCACTTACCTTGTTCTATAGTCAGCTGGTAGATGGTGATTTTCTTTTGTATGAATTCCACTCCTAGGTCGTAGATTGCTCTGTGTGTTACACACATTGTTTTGAAAGTGATTTGTTTTTTTACTGGGAGCCAATGTAGCATCCTTAGTGCTGGAGTGATGTGTCCCTCGTGAGAGTTTGAGGAGCATTCTGGCAGCTGTGTTCTGTAGACATTGTATTTTGTTCAGTAAATATTCCGGCATTCAGAGGTATAAGCTGTTGGTGTAGTCTATCTTGGACAATATGAGGGAGATGATGGCAAGTGTTTTGGGAGTGAAGTAGAGGAATGGTAGACACTTTTTGATTGTGTGTATATGGAAGAAGCATTTCTTAATTATCACGTTTACTTGCAGTTCTACGGTTAGATCATTGTCCATTATGATTTCAAGATTTTTATCAACTTTGGATGGTGAGGTTGCTGTTTTGGGTTCTGTGTCCATGGAATGTACTGGTTGCTTCTTTGGATGTTGCATGTGATCATGATTTCCATTTTGTCCAAGTTGATTTTGAGGTTTTAGTGTTCATCCATTGGTAGAGTTCTTTGAGACAGTCTATTAGCGTTGTGTTCTCCTCTTTTTCATCAACGATCTTGTAGATGATTTGGGTAACATCTGCATCATTGTAGCAGATGAAGCTGTGTCGTTTGATGAGGTTGATCAGTGGCTCCATATAGATTTTGAAGAGGAGCAGGATAACAAGGATCCTTGTGGTACTCTACAAGTGGTGTCCTGCTGTGCGGATTTGAATGGTTTTATCCATACTGTTTTTGTTCTTTCCAACAAGAAAGATTTAATCCAGAGCAGCGCCATGTCGGTGATCTTTATTTCCTTCAGTCTCTTGATGAGGATGTTTTGACTGAATGTATTGAATGCTGCAGAGAGGTCGAGTAGTATCAGTGCTGAGTTCGTGTTGAAGTCTGCATTGGTTTATTTTATTTCTTTTATTTTTATTTGTGCATTTGGTTATAAGAAAAAAACATTTAAAACTAATAACGCGATACTGAAACATCAATTATTAACATCTATATATAGTCTGTTTTCAACATTTCATAGAATTTAGATTCATAATATACCAACAAGCTGAGTCAATTGTCACAGAATGAATAGGTGAAGACAGTCCAAATTCATTTGAGAAATACAGGACAGTTATTCAAGCGTTAATCCTCGTTATAATAAGATATTGTTAAAATATTGTTAAAATAAACCAATCAAATCTCATAAATCTCACAAATCTTTCTATGATAAAATATTATTAAAATAGACCAATCAAACCTCACAAGTAGCAGATAGAAGTTGAAGAGCGTCCCGCAACACATAGTAGGCAGCAGCAGTAATGACAATGGACTCTGCCCCAAAAATAGTCACCCAAAATTGATCTGTCACAATTCACGAAGGATCATGAATACAGTCAGAATAACTCTTCAAATAAGACATTCTTAATTTTTGGCATTGGGTCAAGATATGGCGTGCAGTTTCTACTGGGGTTGATTTTTCCGTCTGAAAATCGTAAATATATAATATATGAATTTGCGAATTTGGGTAGAGCATAATTTACTAAGATAAGAATATGGTCCACTTTTACAAAAACTGTGTGTGCTATAGAGGGCAGGTGTCCTTTTGTTTAGCCAAATTATCTATATTATTTGAGATATCATATTTTTTAATGATAAATGGACGTTAGGGGCATGCAGGAAATCTTCCATATCAACACCAATATTTTCCAAATAAGCCAGAGTCATACAATAGAGCTCTTTCAAAAAGGAATTGGAGCAAACTGGCTGATAGATCAGGTCAGGTAGAGCTTACACCACTGTATGAGCCACAAATTTCGAATTGAGGTAACACCCAATTCACATTGGAGCACCTCCACAGGAACTGACTTAGGGACACCCAATATTGAACAGAGGAGCTTGCCCTCAAGACGCTCAAGCCAGGTCATTTTGATTTGAGTCAATACAGCCAACCCATAGAGCAACCCAGGCACACTGCTCCTAAAATAGACTATGAGGAGACCTTCGATGTTAGCACCGCCTCTGTTGTGGATACATTTCCTAATTGTCAGCCATTTCTTCAAAGACTTTGATGCAAAGTATTCACCGTAGAAATCTAAAGTTGAGCTACAGGTAATAGGAAAGCCCAAATAGATATAACTACTAACGATTTCATCAGTTTATTTACCCATTGTCCAGCAAAATGGTACTTTCTTAGATGTATTGCCAATAACTAGAACTTTAAGAAATATTATTTAACGTACTGTGCCCCCTACGGAAACCTGTCTGAAACGGGGAAACATTTTTTGTTTCCATAGCCCACCTCGCTAATTTCTTCAACAAAATAGTTCCGAACATTTTCTGACTAACATCTAGCATGGCAAGCAGATGATAATGGGAAGGCTTAAGTCGACAGCCTTTTTGTGAACTGCAATTAATGTAGATTTATGCCAACGTTCAGTTATATGGCCATTAAACAGCACTCTATAGTAATGATTTTCTAATACAACACCCCAACAATCTGGATTTCTCTTGAGTGTTATGTTAGCCAATATGTCAGGGCCAGGGGCACTCAAATTCTTGAGTGAATTGATCTTGTCTAAGATGTCATCATGGTCAAAGCCCTTGAGTAAATCACCTGAAGGATCATAGTGTATCACCTCCACCAATACACTCATAGGATCATAGAAGAGGATCAAAATAGCCTCGACCCTAGATGAAGCAGCAATGGGATTGAGTTCTGCCCTGGACTGTACGGTCATAAAATTCCTGATATCAGCCCAACATGTTCTATTATCATTTTGCAAACCAAATACAAATTTCCAATTAGCATTGTTAATGGAATGTTTATTAGACCGAAGCCAGTTATTGTCCAGAGTAGAGGCATAGGCACTTAATTTCCTTTTCTAGGGGCGAGTGAGAAGAACATTTCTTTTAATGGAGCTTCTCCTTCTAAAATATTCCTTCTTAGCCTGTTCGATGGCAATATCAAAGACTGTACAGTTCATATTGGGTCTAGACAACGAAAGGGTTCCCAAACTCAGAATCTCACTAATAAACCTCATCAGACCATAGAGGTTGCATTCATGTGTTGAAAGCCATTGTGATACCTACAAATGCATTGATAATCTCAAAATTGTTTGCACTCCAGATAATCCAATTTCCTTGTAGATTAGTAGAAACTAATAGTTCTATATCGTTAACTCTATGCTGAGATAACATTTTGCACGACCAAGTAAGTATAACATGATCGCTAGCGAGCGTAACTAAAACAGACATGGTAGTGCATTGCTCCCAGGAGTTAAAATCTACAAAAACATAGTCAATAGAGGAATATGTTCTCCCATTGGTACAAGTAGAAAAAGGCATCTCTTGATCGCGGCCTAAATTATTCAAGCATCCTAGGTCATAAGTATTCATAAAGCAAGTCGAATCTATACTCTTAGCATCCAAGAGCAAATGGGTCTCCCAACTCTGATCAGAGGAATATGTGTCAGTGGTCAAAGGTATGCATGCCAGCAATTGGAGGGCATTAAAGTCACCGGCAATAACTACCTTGCCACTTGGCCTTATTTCCATCCACATGAATAGAATTATATCCATTGTGGCACGTAGATTTCTTGTACCCGGAGGGTCAAAGATGTTAATAATTAATATAGCACAAGAGTAATGAGATAGAACATTAAAAATTGCCATAACTACATAGGGAGAGGCCACACTAGTTGTAAAAAAACCTTCAAAGAATACTTGGATTGGGCACCAATAGCAAGTCCACAAACAGCGCAGCCTTTGGGACCTTGAGTAGCATGGTGATAAAGGATATTGTAGCCATCAATATGAAAGTCAGTAGTGGTCCAAGTTTCTTGTATTAAGAAAACCCCACTTGAATGTATATGTGAGATACCAACAGGATGTTCTGAAAAGGAGAGATGGCCATGGGTATTCCAGCAAACCCACTGTATAGAATCAAGAAAATTTAATTGTCATTGCTTAGCTGTGCTAGTGGGTTCTGGCGCCCAACGTGTAGTCTCTCTTACCATATGTGTTTTATTAGGTGCTCTTACCAATGAGGTCATCAAACTAGATCTTTTAGTCAATTGGTCAGGGTCAGGGTTAAAGGGATACTCTAGTAAAAAATGTTATTTCAAAAATAGATAGGCCACATTAAAAAAAAAATACTAGCATCCTCTGTTTTAAAACTTCCTATGTAAAATTTTGAGCTATTCAAGCTCAAAATTCGAAAAAGCAAGCACAGGGGGGCCGCCATTTTGTGAAATGGAGGCCCTCCTGAGCTGGCTTTTGCTTTTGCGGCACTAATGAAGGAAAAGCCAGCCAGCTGTAGTAAACAAAGTCTACCGCTGGGTGGCTTTCCCTTCATTAGTGCCGGGACTCGGAGGACGCGGACCGGAGACCAGAGCAGGAAAGCTGCAGCTGAATCTCGGTAAATGCTATTTATTTTTTTTACAAAAAATAAGCACTAGCTGCGTTTTTTTTTCTAAGTTTTCCGGGCTGGAGGAGCCCGGAAAACTTAGAAATAAAACCGCAGCTTTAAAAACGGAGGAGCCTGAGAAACTTGGAACGAAAAACCGCAGCGTTTTCCAACACAACCACGTGTGTTTCTGCCTGCTGTGGCTATCACTTTGGGTCTCCGGTGCTCCCAGGAGCACCGGAGACCCAAAGTGAAAGCCACAGCAGGCAGAAACATACGCGGTTATGTTTACATGCCGCGTAGTGTTTCTACCTGCAGCTGATTTCCCATTTGGGGCTCTCGGGCTCCCCGTGGGGAGCCCGAGAGCCCCAAATGGGAAATGCTACGTTGTCTGCCTGAATCTTCTTTTCCATTCTTTCCCAAATGGAAAAGCAGATTCAGGCAGACACAACACGGTTGTGTTGGAAAACGCTGCGGTTTTAAAACCGCAGCGTTTTCCAACACAATAACGTTGTATTTATGTTTGCGGTCGCTTCAAAAGCGACCGCAAACATAAATACAACGTTTTTAAAGCTGCGGTTTTATTTCTCAGTTTTCCGGGCTCCTCCAGCCCGGAAAACTTAGAAAAAAAAACGCAGCTAGTGCTTATTTTTTGTAAAAAAAATAAATAGCACCTACCGAGATTCAGCTGCAGCTTTCCTGCTCTGGTCTCCGGTCCGCGTCCTCCGAGTCCCGGCACTAATGAAGGGAAAGCCACCCAGCGGTAGACTTCGTTTACTACAGCTGGCTGGCTTTTCCTTCATTAGTGCCGCAAAAGCCAGCACAGGAGGGCCTCCATTTCACAAAATGGCGGCGCCCTTGTGCTTGCTTTTGAGCTTAAATATCTCAAAATTTTACATAGGAAGTTTTAAAACGGAGGATGCTAGTATTTTTTTTTTAATGTGGCCTATCTATTTTTGAAATACATTTTTTTACTAGAGTATCCCTTTAAATACTGATAGAATATTCGCTTGACCTGTGGAGTTAACGTCATCATAGATCTTAATTGATGGCATGACACATACAGTGAGTAGAAACCCCAGATTTTTCAACAAATTCGTACACAAATATAATAAGGAAGTTACTTTAAAAAAAGTTAGCAGGCGCCCCTCTCCAGAAAGAACATGGCATGATAACCTGTTCTGTGTTTTTTCCCACTTTGAGAGTTTGCAGCCATCGCTTTTTGCTCACTGTACCTTTCACAGATGGGAAATATCCATTTGCCTATCATATCTTTGGGCCTCATTACAACCCAGGCGTTAAGGGTTTAACGGCGCCGTCGGCGCCATTAACCCTTAACGCCTGATTACCATTTTAACGCCTGCTTTTAGCAGGCGTTAAAATGCAAGGCGCTAACCCGCCTTGGTGCTAATTACGGCACCGTAATTTACGGTGCCGTAATTAGCGCCTTCCCCACTCCCATTATGCCCTATGGGGCAAAAATGGGAATGGGGAAGGGTAAATGGGGAATGGGGATTTACCGCCCCACTCACCTTGGAATGGGGCGGTAAATCCGCCATCCACCATGGTGTAAACAGAGTTTACACCATGGTGGTAAAGTAGGGAACTTACCGCCTGGGTTGTAATGAGGCCCCTTGTCCCGCCCACATGGGCAGTCCAGCACCGAAATGCTATGGCAATTCCCTTCTGAACAAGAGTACCAACAACAACCCCATAAACGTGTTTCAGCCTTGTTGGGCCTCATCAGTGAGGTGGAGCTGTGCTTCTTTGAGCACAGTGAGCAGGGAGTCCACGTCTGGGTTCCCCAGGTAACTCAGGGTGACCAACCCCAAGTTCCTTGCAAAACATTTTAAAAAAATAGGCATTTACCACTGGTGTTACAAATTGAATTAAAGCCGAGTTCATAGGGCCATACAAGTCTGCAAGTTCTGCGCTTAATATGTCATCATTAGTAATGGGTGAAAGACCCAGAATCCGCTTCATAGAACTAACAAAAAAGTTCTATTTAGGAACAGGCTCTCAATTTCCTCAATTTTAACTGATTTCCCCATAAGTGGCGCATTTCCAAATTCATAATAGGAAGGTTTCCTAGTCACAGTTGATATATTCGAATTAGGACAGGGGGTTGCGAGAGGAAATGTATCCTTTCGTTGAATTGAGCAGGTTCACATTGTAGGAGACTGGGAGGAAGCACACAACGGGATCCGTATGGGATTACACAGTCGCAGCAGAGACTGTAATGGTAGAGTCAGGGCAACGCCATTTATCTGTGGGCCCTTGAAAAACAACCTGCCTGGTAGTGCCATCACCTTGGTCTCTGATGGCCAGTGTATACTCAGATGTAGTAATGCAAGATTTAAAAGGAACCAGATTAATGTGAGGCTGAGGCAATAGTATTAGTTAATTCAAGGTGACCAGCTAGAGATGGCTTATTAATAAACCTACGCCTTAATCACTGTTTTCTTCTTTTATGCACTTGAGCGGGGCTGTCCATCATAAACATTTCATTTTGTAGAGCAGCAATGGCGTGCTCCTCTGTTTCCACAGTTACTGTCACAGGGTCCTGCAGACAAATATTGGTTTCAACGTTGGGAGATGTCGTTGCTTGGGACCACGTGGCTAAGGCAGGCTGGCATGGACTCATTATTTCAACCTGATCCATCTGGGTGTCACTGAACAGGTTGGTACTTAATAATATTTGAGCATCCAATTTGAACATAAGGACATTTGAAACACGGGGTATATCCCCATAAGATGGAATCGTCATGTTGCTAGCATGTGTAGAATTTGCAGCGGTCATTGCCACTATCAACATCGCTCTCACTACATATATCTTCAAGAGAAGTGACCAATCTTTCAAGGTCTGGACTAGCAGAAAGATTGGTACCAATAATATTATCATAGCTAGCAATGGTAATTCCCAATGAGTTTCTCTGAAGAGTGAGGCAATGATTAAAAGCGATTCATTGTTGTCTATAAGTGGGGAGGTGAAACATGTAATTTTTCCTGGATTTAAAACACCCGCAGGAGATATTTCTTTAACATTTGACCCCACTTCAACAAGCTGTGTTGCTGTCTCAGAGAAACCAGTAACTTTGGGCTTCCCATCAACTTGGGATAGTTTGGCTTTTTTAGTACACAGAGGGCCTCATTACGATACGAGTATGGAGGTAGCCAATGCCGCTTTTAGCGTCATGGCTACACCCATACCGGGTACCGGGTCCGGGTTCCTGGAATGGGAAAATACCGGGCCATTCCGACATTGGGGCCCGGTATTTCCCCATTCCAGGAACCCGGACCCGGTACATCCCATTCCAATTTGAGCCCCCATAGGGCTCATTGGGAATGGGGAGGATGCTAACAACGGGCCCGTTAATGACAGGCCCGTTGATAGCATCCTGGTCTGCTCGCGGGCGCCGCTTAGGATGCCTGGTTTTACCAGACGTACTTTGCGGGTCCCGCAAGCAGATCTCTTAATGAGGCGGTAGAGTGTTAACGGGCCGGCAGCTCTACCCGCACCGTTAACCCTCTACCACCAGGGTCATAATGAGGCCCAGAGTCTTTTTAGTGTCAGCAATCAAAACTGAGGGACTACAGGGTTGTTTCCCATGGCAAGATGTCCCACTATGTAAGCCATAGCAATGGTGTTTAGAGTTCTTCATAGCAATGGTATGTTTATGAGCAAATGCTTACTAGTATAGGAGGTATTAAAAGGGCATGATGCAGAAAGCCTCAGCCACAACTCCGGCAGGTCATAGAAAGCACACCGCTCTCACCAGAACAGCAGAACACTCCCCGCGATATGAGTGCTGCACGAGAGATGTGGTATATGTGGGTGATGTCCTGCCTTCAACAGCACCAAGCTGCAATGGAAATGGTGAAAATACCTCCTGGTCCATGAAGTGAAGGAAATCCCATTAAAAAAAGGTAGGGAAAGTCCAAAACGCAATTAGGCAGGCAGCAGTAGCAACGTGCCACCATTGAGGGCAGCTTTCAGTGCTGAAGACTTTCCTCTAGACACCAGAACACTCCCTGCACTCCACTCCTTGTCTTCAGTCTCTTGGCAAGCACTTAGCACCACTTGGCACCAGTATGAGGGGTACCAAAACCTGAAAGCTAGCCAAATGCTTCTTAGTTGTGATGTATCCCCAAGACCTCCTAGCCCTTCCAGCACCATTGCAGAACAATTGGGCAGCTTACACGTCTGTTGTCTAATGTGTATCATGTCACTGAACCACTGAGAGTTCACACACTCGTGTTATCACTCACCAGCAGCAGCGCAGCCGCATCGTGGTTCAGCCCTCTCACAGGAGCACCGATGGGCTGATGTGATTCTCCCAGCCCTACGCTGCATGCGTTGGATACCGGGAAAAGACCCTTCACTGCTCATTTGGTCGCTGCTCACAGCAAGACAGAAATGAAAAAGAAAATTGAAGGACAGCACCAATCAGCGTCAAGCCGCACCGCTTAGAGGACCAGGAATGAAGCAAGCATTGGTTTGTAGGTCATCCCATATAGAGAGTAGTGCTCTCTCTGTCCTTCTCATGTGTCCGAAGCCAACGTGTGCCTGTCCAATAGTTGGTGATTTTCTACGTGTTCCAGTGTTTGTCCATAGACATAGGTCTCAAATTGTTTTGCTGGATAGGGAATGTTTGAGATCGGTCTGTGGTTTGAGAGGTGTTCCACGTTGCCAGTTGTGTCCTCGCGGAGTGGTTTGATGTGGGCAGGATTTAATGCTCGCAGCACTCTCCTTGTTGAAAGTGATAGGTTGAAGAGGTTAAGGTAGTATTTCCAATGGTGTACCTGAGTAAGGATGGATTTATAGATGTCTGGTGGGCAGGGGTTCATTGGGGAGCTTGTCTTGTTGCTTTTTTTCACCAGACTGAGGAGATTTTCTCTGGACATTTGGGTGAAACTGTTCAGGGATGGGAAACCCTGCTGGAAGCAGTAACACACCGGTGCCTTCATAAAAATGATGTGATGATTGTAAAGACTGGTAGGGGGTGTCTGTACTTCCGCTCTCTATATGGTAGAGGAGAGGCACAGCGGACCCCAGACAAGATTCTCTATAAGGTAGCAATGGATGAGCAATCAAGGCCTAGCTTCTCAGGAGGTGATGCAGGCTGGTTCTTAAGTACAGTGTAGTCCCTGAACCTCCACAAAGGAATGTCCACACACTGTATTACTGAAAACACAGTCTTTATATAATTAATATTCAAAGGTATGTACACGATCACAATAACGCACTTTGTACTCGGAAGTCAATAATGATAAATATCTACAATTCTAAAGTGGTACCACTAAGGTTATCAAATCTCATTAAAGTGCATCAACTGTACGGTTAAAATGTCACACAGATTAATAACGAGGAAACCAGCAATAGAGATAGGCAGGAACGTAAGATGGTTGGAACAATAGGCAGAACACTGACCCCTACCGCTAGGCGCAGTTCTGAGTGGAGATCCCCCCACCTGGGCAACCTGTAAATAAAGATATATAGCACCAGCCCAGTCCATATAATGCTCGATAGTCTTACTTCTTCCTATTAAGGTTTTACTTCCCCAATGTACCTGGTGGAGTAGAGTTCTCTGACGATGCGCGGACCGATCCTTCTTGAGTGCCTCCCTTTCGGGCGGGAGCCACGGATCGTCAAGAGGTGTCGGAACTTGGAGTTCGGTGTCGGGGAATCGACGGCCCTTCTTGAGTGCCCTCCCTTTAAGGCAGGAGTCACGGGTCGTCGAACATCCGACGGTGAACAGGGTGAACTACGGCAGGGAAGTGGCAGCTTTGTTCCTAGCGGTGCTTGTCGACGACAGAGCGTTGGCGTCCTGCAAGGAAGAGGGTGCGGGGCACCTCGGTGATGATAGTTCTGGACCGCAAAGAGATGATGAAGAACTGTGGCCCAGCAAGGGCGTCAAGTCATCGGCGTCTCTGTGGTCTTTAGGTGGTGGGAAACCCACCGGTGGATGCTCCTCAGCGCGTCGACTGTCGGGCCTTCTCCAGCGGGAGACAAGCGGGTGACGATGCAGACGAGAGCGTCCGATGATCAATTGAAGTTCTTAGGCAAATGGGAGCATGGCGTCTCCGGACGGCGACGGCGGTCGTCGACAGTGGCGGACAACAGTCCAGGGGTTCTTCTTCTTGAAGTTCCGCAGCAGTCCCCGTATCGGGTCGGCAGCCTGTCGAAGGTCTGTCTACCAGGGAGCATTGGCAAAGATCAGCTGTGCACGATGGTTCCTCGTAGCTCGGGAAGAGGGCTCCTTACCAGGTCATCTCTGGGTCAGTCCTTGAAAACACAGCAGCTTTCAGATTGTGAAGGAGAGCCACGGTACTTCTTCTCGTCCAGCAGGGTTTCAAGGTCAAGTGTCAGTTATTCCAGTTACTCGTCGTAGTGGACTTCAGCTTCTGAACACGATTCCTAGCAGTGAGAGGTCCCCAGATATACTGTTGATCTCCCATTCATTCCGCTGGGTCACACTCAAGCATCCAATCACGACTACGGGCATTCATGCAGGCAGGCAGCCAATCACGCACACGAGGTATTCAGGCCATTCACTTCTCTCCAGACACTCACAACAAGTTATGTGTATTAGGACAAGTACCGAGCCATTCAACACTCCAAGCCACATTCATACCGGTTTCGGGCAGGGTTGTCTCAGTCATTGTGTCAACCACCAGATACTAGACACCCACAACACAGAATGCATATTCGTCACACAGTTTATTCACCCAGGTCCCACCCCCAGGGGGTACCCACAACATTCATCACCGGGAAGGCTCCAGCTAGTCTGGCTGGGCCTTCACAACAACACCATATATGGCACTTCCACCCAACAGCCAGTCAGAGGGAAGGGACAGAGTCAGGGCTTCCCAGGACTTTGGGAAAACAAGCAAATGGGGAATAGAAAGCAAGAGGCCACAGGGGCCATCTTGTTTTCCATCAGGGATCAACGGATCCCAATGGCAGGGCCGGGGTATCCCAAAATGGAGGATACTCCGCGCACCTGTCAATTTCAGAATGGAGCTGCCACCAGCCCATACCGTGCTCTGCGGGCCACCCACAGGTGCCCAAAAACATACACTAGGGGCACAGTGTTGTACCCCCACCCATGGGTGCCATAAGGGTATCCCACGGGTCCGTTCACCAAACCAAAAGAGAGAGAGCTGCACCGCCAGAAGTCCCTCATGAACTCCTGTGCGGAAAACACGACAGAACACACGATAAAAAGCAGTAAAGGACAAGGATATGGAAGCCCTGTCCCTCCGATGCATTTCCAGCATCACAATGATCTTGCAGACCGTTTTAAGAATAAAATCACCAGCATACACTGGATCATACAAAGTAGACAAATCAACCAGACTGTGCACCATCCCCTACAAATCCCGAGACCACAGAACAGGCTGAACAGTTTCACTCTGTGCTATATGCAGCACACTTTATTAGTCCATAACAGGAGAGTCCTCTTTTCACCACTCCTGAATCAGCTTTTAAATCGGTTGAGAAACTAGAGACAATTACAATGCTCGACGAAAAGGAATGACAAGGGACAGGGCAACACTATGCTGTCCTCCTAAAAACACATGCTAAGAAGGGTAGAATATTAGGGTCTTCCCTTTTTGATTAGTTGTGGGGGTCTTGCTGCCAGCTTTGGATGCCCTTGGTAGTTTGCAATGAATACTTGTAGGAGGGTATGCTAACAATAGGTTCTTTACACTGAGTCTAGTGTCTCAAAATGGTGCCAGGATTGGTGCATGGCAGAAGAAGTCCCCAGGGCTGCTGTTAGACATTTAATATAATGCTTTTCATTATAAAATATGCATTTTGTTTAGCTTTGCATGGAAACATTGTCTAAACTTATGTTAAGCATAACAAGATAAAGTATTTTATTCAACAAATAAATTAGCTAATGCAAAGGAGATGCAGCATGTATGCTGCCCTCTAAAAGTGAATATATAAAGTACTGTGTTCTCGAGGTCCTCGGACCCCCATCTTTCTCCTCTGCACGTTTGATGGCTCTGCTAGGCTCTGCTGGGCTCTTGACACTCAGAAAAATACTCAGATAGCATACCATGAGATGGAGACCGCTTTTTCAGGGACATCAGGTTTTATCCATGCCAGACTGACACACATACTGCATTGTTGTCAAGTAGAAGAACTCAGCTCCCGTGCTGAAGACGGAACTGTTTAAATACCTATTCTGAGAAGGAGAGTCAGCCTCAACCCTTTGTAATATATGTCAGAGCAAAAACTCCCATTGGCATTAATCTCACACCTGGCTGTTAGTCATTCTATGCTTAACCTTCAAGTTGAGATACTGGATTTGCCGGTTCAGCTATCCTTATTTGGTCATGCAGCTGTGTCCTTTTGCTTAAGAAACCCAGACACAGCAACGTTATCTGTCTGGTCCCAGGCTGCTTACCTGATTCCGCAGGGAACATTGGCAAGATTAGGGCTCTGTGGCCCTGAAACTTTTCCGCACAGGAGGCTGACTCATGCCACCATTGTCTACAGAGATCTGCTGCACTTAATGCATTTTATTTGCTATTAAAGACAAGGTTTGGAATTAAAGGGGTGGCTAGTATACAAAATAATTAATTCTTCTTTGTCTGTCCATATTTTAAACACTTGGTTATTTTCTACCTGATTTTTTATAGTATATTTCTATATCCTGCCCTTTTCAATCCATCATTCATGATTTAAAGCATTTAACACATTTATGATTTTATAAACACAACACAATTTAAAGCACTCACATTTTTAAGTGTATTAGAAGGCCTAGATCACCCTACACAGATTTCGATGCCTAGTTTAAGTGGGGGGGCTGCCCCCTACTGCATTCAATTGTCGGTGCCTCCTCTTCATATCGGTACCTCCTCTACTTTCCCGCATCTTGAAAGTTCTTGGTTGCCACACAATTACTTTCGACCATACCCTTGTCCACCCTCCTTGATACTTATTTAAAAAATATTCTATCACAATCCTACAATTTGTCAATACTAACACATTATCCTTCCTAAAACAAAAATATGTGTATCCTTAAACTTCCTTTATCTTCTTTTATTTGAACCCTACCTCCATTTCTCAATGTATTTTAAACTAACTATATGTTTCAGAAAAGGTTATAGCTGTTATGCATTTTTTGAGAAATAGTCATTAACTTGAGGCAACCCAACAGTCCCATCATATATTTTAGCCATATTGCGGCTTATCGTCCACATTTTTTCCTGCTACTTCCCTCTCAAGACATCATATTTGCTCCCAACATGCTTGTCCATGCAGTTGTTGCCACATGTGAGAACTTTTATTTTTGTATTCTCTTGCTGTTGATGGATCTTCCACCCAACTCATCTTGGTTTGGCATCTGTGGACCGTCCGTGTCCTGACGCCTTTGTCCTTTCTTTTTTAGCTGTTTTGCAGCCAGTCTCCCAGGCCTTTTTGATGCTTAGGCCAGATGTCCATTGTCTTTTTTCTTTTTCACAAAAGTAAAATTTTTTGTGCAATAGCCACGTGGGCATGGACCACTTGCATGTGCACCGGAGACACAAGAATGGGGGAGTTTCTGCAGGTTTTAGCACAATATTTTTGTATTCAAGGGCACTGGGTGGGTGTCTCAATGATCTCACTCTGCTCCTACGGCCAACTTTTTCTGCTCCATATAGGTCCCTCATTGTCCATCTGCAATATAAAACTGAATGAGTTTCTTTTGCAAATGAAGCATGTCTTTTTTAATATCACATGTCCTACCAACCCATCCCTTAAAAAAAAAAACCTTGGTTGCATATTCTAACAATCTTACCCTACCTCCTAAACACACCACAGCCCATCATGTCTTCTGAGCTTCCCTGCCTCCTAGAAAAACGAGTTTATTACAATTTTCATTTAAAACATTTTATGGGTCATTCCTGCCTCCTAGACAAGCTACACCCACATCATTTACTGTGTGTCAGCCGGCTGGAACCTGGCTTTGCTTTTAATAACATGCATTACACTATTTGTCCTTCATGTGACACATTTTCCTCCTGAGGGTGACACATGCAACCCTAAGGAAATAAAAATAACAATTAAAGAAAGACGTCTTCTTCTTTTCTTGTCTTCTAGGCACATCCGTAGTAGATAAAGATGTTCTTGGGGATCCCCGTTGTCTGTAGGAAATCGAAAATAGAGACAAAAGTAATTCGGGACTGGCAAGGGGATCAAGTTTTCTTCCTAACTTAAACCCCTGCCTCCTTTTTCTGCTAACAAGAAATGCTTTCTGGATCATGGTCTATTTTCCTTCAGCCTTTTGTATGCTCAGGCTCCTCCTTATTTTTTGGTGCACATAAACAACTACTTTTCAATACTCAATGTTTAGGCTTGGTTCTTTGTTCAGCTTAGCTGCATGTGCTTCCAGGTTAGCTGCATGTTCTTTGTCAGCTCAGCAGCACATGCTTGCAGGTTAGCAGTAAATGTTTCATTTTTTCTCTTGATTTTGTCAGACCATGGTCTCTGATTCTGTGCTTTACTTTCATCCTGTTGAGACAAACAGAGGCGTTTCGCTGCACACCATCCCTGTCTAACTTAATCGAGTCTACCTCTGTTTATCGAGACTATGGCACCAATTCTTACTATGTACCTCCATTTTTATCATACACAACAGTGTTTGCCTATTCTAAATAATTGTATGCCCCTGTCAAATCAACCTTCTTTGGCATTATGAACACAAAAATAATTACCTACCTTCAATTTGACTTCTGTTTTCTGCGGTTGTCTGAAATGGCCATGCTGTCATATATGTTCTACTCTTTCCACACCTGATTGCACCTATCTTGGGAAAAACAGCTACACACTTGAAGACATTGTGTTTCTTAGTACCTCTTTTCCTGTTACTCCCCTGGATCCTCTTACTTTTAGTACTGATCAACTGTGTGTCCATACCATTTTAGCGTGAACCAATACTAACCTTTTTCTTTTTCTCCCTAATTAAGGCCATGCAGACATTTCTCGTGCTTCCGCACAAGATCCACGACTGTTATCTGTAACATAAATCAAAATCGTTACAGGCACTAAAAAAAAGTTTTTTACTTACCTCAGTATATTTTCTTAAATTGGCTTTGTGTACAATTTTCCTTGTTTGGTTGACCCAATTTTTGGTCAACCATACTCCTATTCTCTGTCTTCATGGTCACTGATACTTTTTATTGCCCTATGCTCTTTTTCACTATTGGCCAGGAAACCTCATTAGTGCAATTTGTTTTCAAATGTTTTGATTTCTTACCTGTTTTATGCTTCTGGGTTTATTCCCTATCCTTTATTCATTCGTCCAATCATTCCCTTCCTCAATTTCTCTTTTATTCATTTTTTATTTAAGAAAATCAATCATTTTCATCTTTTTCCAGTTCATTTTTCGGGTCCTGTGCAAAAAAGGCCCAAAGTCTACCTAACGTTTTTTAATCCTTTTCCTAATCGTCTTTCATTTATATTTAGTACTCATTTCATTTTTGTCATGTATACAAGAACATACTTCCTTTCTTTTTACTGTGTGATGCTTTAAGGAAAGTACCACTTTATATTCCATTAAACCCTGTCTGGGTATACCGTCATCTGTAACGTTGTTTAACCTAAATCTTTTTATCTGAACCATTACTGTCCTTCATGATTCTTATTTCATTTTGTTTGCTCCTTAATCATTCGCCTGCTTCCCTACTTTATGTTTGCCTCTAATTACATGGAGGTCATCTGTCTCCTCCTCTTGTTCATAAATGTTCATGGCCTGCGCCTGAATTTATTAAATATTTTCATCATTTTTCCCCTAGGTCACACAGCTGTCTATATAACTGCGCTTTTGCCACAATAATAAAATCCTTTAGTTTTTTACCCAAACAAACTCACCGGCCTTCTGCCTTTTTCATGCCTTCAGAATTATGCCCATATCTAAATGGTGCATGTCTCAAAATAAACAAAACATGCTTTCCTTGATAACCTAAACAACATCATTATGCTTTTAGGCTTTGTCATTCAATTCTTTCCTCAACCATCTGAATCCTATAATAATAGAATCTCAACTGTTAGTTCTGAATCACTATTTTTCAAAGAATTTTCTCCATGGCAGCCACCAAGGCCTCAAGAAATCATAAAAGATCAACCCTGGTGCAACACCATACGGTCTGTCCTACTACACAAGGTGGAGCTCCTGTAAAAGAGATTTTAAGAGCACTCCAAAAATCCTCATTCAGTACATTATGCTATCCTCAAACCCCCCCCCCCCAAAAAAAAGAGGTCACAAAGGACCCAATAACACCTTTCAACTTCAGAAAAATCTCTAAATCAGAAGTAAAAGAGATCATGAATAAATTAGACCGTTTGGCTGCAAAGGCAATGCCTGCCCCTGCCTGTACGCTACTTTAAAAGACTGTGTAGAACCACTTATGTCATTTCTCACGACGTTCACCAATGCCTCCTTCAATCCCAACACTGTCTTTGTAGCTGTAAAACAACCTCTAGGAGTGTTGCTTGACTCATCCCTGTCCATGTCATGCCACGTTAAATGCTACAATCTCTTCCGTAGCACTTATCATTACGTGCCATTGCCTCAGCCTCAGCCTCACTACCACGCTCATTAATGCCATCAAACCTTTCCTTTCCCACAAAACTGCGTATCCATCGCCCATGCCATTATCGCCCTCAACTTCTACTGTATCCAATGTAAGCTAAACATGTAACTAATCCACTGTAACTGCATTGCATATTTTTTGTCCTATAACCACACGTGAACCTGTGGCATGCAACCACTATGTATTACATTTTCTTTGTAACCTGCAAGTCTTTTCTTTGTAACAGCACCACAATGCCTAAGGGCTGCTATGTGCTCTATAAATTCTAAAAAATAAATAAATAAAAGGTCATCCATGCGTTTAAGCCTTTCCTCTCTACTAGGAATTCCCTATTCATTGCCAAAAATACAGTAGGCACCAATACTGGATTACTGCAATGCCCTTTTCCTGGGCATCCATGCCCAAAACCTCAACAAATTATAAGTCACACAGAATAATGCCTCTAGGGCGATACTGAATATCCCCATAAGGAAGTGTCTCATAGGCTAGGAAAGAAGCACACTGGCTATCAGTAAATGAAGCATCCTTTTGAGACCCATGTGTCTTGATATTGGGCAAAATCTTCCTCGGGGCCAGCCCTTTGAGAGCAAAAATACCCAATTCAGCCCAAAATACAGGTTCTATTGTGCTGAGCAGTGATCTCATGCTAGTGACAAATGACACCCTCAAAGCTTTAGCATATTTATTCTAAGCAGTGAATTTCATATACATTTGGGATTCAAGTTAGAGAATATTACAAAGCATAAAACAAAGAGCAATGCAAAATATAGTGAAACATGGAACTTAGATAAACATAGAGAAACATAGAGAAATATAGAGAAACATAGAGAAACACAGTCTTACGTCCCTTTAAGCAGCACTGGGGAGACCTTGGGCCCTCATAAGCTAGCTGTAAACAAGCCCCGCTCAGAGGACAATGCTGAAGGACACCGTATGAGCCAATGCCGGGCACCTGTTTCTGCACGAATCAAGTCCACAGGCGATCTCCCCCTGATCCCATGTGTGCATGGATACTTTATAATCTCTTGCTGTCAGTCACCATGACGCATAGTTCCAGAACTTTCTCTGTGAGGCTGGTTCATGGAAAAAACCCAGCTCTCTCTGAGATGCTCCCTGCTCGCTCCTACCCCCTCCCTTGTTCCCATCTGCGCTGGCTGAGGAATGTCTTATCAGTACCTTCCCAGAGAAAAGGAAGATTAGCTTGGAGCCAGGGCTAACGTTAGTGAGGCTGAATATTCTAAGGGAAGCAGGGATGTATTAACCCCATCTGCAAGCTCTAAAAGGCATGCACTCATAGCTTAGTGTTTATAGCGCTTAAGACTGGCTATCTAAGCGCTATATAGGTGCCATGATGTTCCAAACACTCCAAAAACCTATTAGCTACATAGCTAGGGGCCCTCCCTGCCTGTCTATCAACAATGCTTAATTTGACCTATCTCATACTAGGCCTGCATATTCCTTGTAGCTCACTACTGCATAATGGAAGTGCTACAACAGACTACTGTCAGCATTTTTAGCACATACTTTGAATACACTATTGGCTTTCAGCGGCTAATGCTGTCATCTAAAGCCCTGATTGGCAAGGTTGCAATTTCGTGTATCACTACATTCCACCCCTATTCAACGTTTGTGCGACAAATGCTGACTAATACCTATCAATATAGTATTTAGTGCAGTGATAAAGACCTTGGGGCTTTGCAAGAGGTTTAAGCAAACTATCTTATAGCGGTTAGTTAGCGTGGCATGCAAGGTAAAACACTACCTAAACAAAAATGTACACAAAGTGAACAGTGACATATACCCTTGCCAAAACCTGGCCTACACAAAAAATACCTACACCAAGTGAACATGGACATTTACTCTAGCCAAAACATGGCCTACACAAAAATACCTAAATCAATTTTGTATAACTGATTGTCAGTTAAAAAGCAGCATGCAGTTAAAATGTCAAGGCAATCCAGTGTAGTCTAATCTACAATGCACTATTGCATTTATGTATGGTTACCAATTCTAAAACCTGGCAGCCTTTCTCCCTATGGGCCTACCCTCCCCCTGATCCCAGGGCATTCAAGCGTGACTATGGGCTGTGTGACTAGACACTTCCCCCAGGTAGGCGGAACCCAACCAGAAACCATCTAATTTCGTGAACAAGGTGAACCCATGGGCACCAGGTTGTCTAAATAAAAACAATTCTACTAATTTACATCAAAGCATGGCATGTGTTATTCATGCAATCAAAAAGCAAGCAATTCAATCCATATGTATGCTGGTAACTGTAGCTCTGCGTGCCAGTGTGTGGAGGATGGTTGCCCCCACCCAGTAAAAAGCCAACACCTGCTGATTTAACAATGTTTGCCATACAATGCATTGTGTGTATTTAGCAGTCTTGTTGACCTGCCCTATGGCAGACAAAAATGTCTTCATGTCTAAAATTCTGTCATCTTCAATTGGCTGTCAATACTTGTAGCAGTGCTGGGCATATCAATGGGCCCCACTAGGCCAGAAGTTCTATAGCAGAGCTGGCATCAGAACCCATAGTGGCTAGCTTATTGTGCACAGTTTCTATGTCACAAGCATATAAAGCTCCTGCAATTAATGAATCTAGCTCCCTAGCTACGCGCACTCTAGTGATGGGCCATAGAAATGGACTCCATTTGTAGCAGCTTGGTAGTACTAAGGAAACATTGCCTCATGATAAATCTATGTCTAAGTGTAGCACTGTAATAATGAAGGTGTGCATTACCAGTCTACAATTTACATGTTGTCTTACCACTGGAAAATCTAACAGGTTCACAGTGTCTACCTTCTGTGACTTGGAGAATACCCTTCTTCAAGTGGGATATCTACCATATACAATATTAACTTTAGCCACAAACACCATACTACTATCCGGCAGTGGCTGTTTCATCACACCATGGAAAAAATTCATTTAGTCAAGTTATAGTTCATTAAATCTTGGCGAGAACACTCGCTGCAGTTCTTGGTCAGAAAAAACATCACATTAGACAAATTAAACAAATGGTATCCATTCAGTGACAAAAGATGCCTGACAATGTGCCAGGCCAGTACACTAGCAATTCCATGTGGATACTCATTTGTAGCGCTTTTCCAAAGAATTATTCCAAATGTTTACAATCAAAAGGTGACTCTTTGCATTAGTGTGCTGGAGACAGCTGTCCCCACAAAAACATGAAACTGGTTGGTTTAACAAAAACCGTGTCACACTCTGTGTCATAAAATCAAACATCAAGTCAGTCATGGTTTCATTTACCTGCCTTAAGCTGGCTGTAAAAGTATCCAGTGTTTCAAAGATTACCATTTCAAATTATAGCTCACACACTTGGCAGCATTACTTCAATTAAGAATCTTAACCTACGCACAGGTGACTTTGATGTGCGCACTCATCTTATCTCAAAATTAATTACACTCCTGCTTGCATAATTCTGCTGCCCCAACAGTTCATAAATCATTCTCCTGCCTACGTGCAATGTAGAATATTTTTTTTTTTTTCAAAAACAAAACATCTCTGGTTAAAGCCATTCAGTTGGAAGAGTAAAACCATTTGGTTTTTTCAGATTCATCTCAACAGTGCATTTAAAAAACCATTTTTCAATGTGTTAGCATTCAATTGCTGTGTCACACAGCTGTATGTGGTGCCTGATGTTACAGTCCACAATTCATTGTCCATAGTCCTTTAAACAAGAAAGGGCAAAACATGTCATTTAAATGTGTAGCATCAAATACTTGATAATTAGCCAAGTCTGCATCGTGCCAGTTCAGCAAAAGTTATTACTCTGTTGGACACTATTCGCAGGTTACAGCATTGAGTGCGGTGCAGGGCACGTTAAAGTTGAAATAGCATGTCGCAGTGGCTCGCTTTCTCTGAGAATGCGTCTGACCCTTCTTTGATCAGTGTCACCCACAAACTGCATATTAACTTCCTGATATTGTAAAATGTCTTGTTGTGCTTTGCCTAGGCAAAATACAAACAGAAATGTTAGGATGTCATCAAAACTTCAATATCAGCGTTATCCACCCCTTCCCATAATACCACCCCCATCTTCAAAAAGTCTCATCAGGTAACTACACACTTTGTCATTGCTACTGCAATTATTTATCACCTTTCTGCATGTTTCTGGGGGCTTATTTACACTCAACCATACGGGGTGTAACTGCCTAATCACAAACTCATTTGTGCAATGCAATCATAGCTGGTCAATGGTACCTCAGACTGATCTGTGCTTTTACAAAGCCATATAGTAAGTACCCAGGTCGCACAATGCTTTTCTTTTTCACCAAAGCGATCACCAATGCCAGGCGCCAACTTGCTTCCAGTGTCTCATGATCTTGGTTCAGTTTGCCCTGCTGGCATCACTCCATTTTTCAAAGGTAAAGTCTTTCAGTCCAATACCGCTTACAGTCGTACAAGCAGCTTTGTTTATTTATCTTTCTTTTCTTAGCAGTGTCTTTTCAAGCCTCTGGTTTTTTCACTTGTCATTTTTTCAAAGGGCGTTTGCTGTTTTTGAACCACCCCTTTGAGTGCGATAGTCTAAGCCAGTTTCTTTTGTTGCTTCAACAAATCATTCATTCTTGCACTAAGCCGTGTGGCTTCTGGATCATGGCTAATGTGCAGTGTTCATGTTGTACTTCAAAGCCCCGCTCTGCATGTTGTCTCTTGCAAACCGGCTAAGCACTTTTGTCAGTTTTGCTTCCATCTGGAATGCCATAATGTCTTTGTCAGTTACTCCATCCCCTGGCAATGTAGCTTGCAGTTTGCCAGATGTGTATTTTCTCTTCTCAAAGCGCCTAGAGGTTTCTTCTCCAGTGCACAGCGCTTTACTTCAGTTCACATCACATGGAGCATTGGAATGCAGCTTGCACAGCAATAGCGCTTTACTTCACTTCACATCACATCACATGGGAATGCGGTTTGCACAGTAATGTCTGTTGGAATGGGCAGCTGTCTTTTCTTGGCCCATTCACAGATGCATAGGTAAATGTTCAGATGTGATGTGCCCGTCTGCCATCCTGCATGAAGCCTTTGCTCCGTACCACAGTTTACTGGGCAAATTCTTTACTTTTTGAACAGCTCTCTGTTTTTGCTCCCCCTTCCTCAGGAATGCAGGCATGTTTATCTTTCGTGTGCACCTGGCAGCGCCATTAGCACGCAGCTTATCTCTTTTGCCTATAACTCTTATACTGTGGCGGCTTCACTCGTTTCAGACAATTCATCCAGATTAACTCTTTCTTGTACTGTTTCTGCTTTTGTTTGCCTTCACGCACCTCGCCCAAGACAGCTTCAAGGCACAAGCTCTGCACACACAGCAAGACTCTTGTTTTTCAAAAGCGGCACTTTTCTTGTCATTTTTCTACTCCATGTAATTTTGCAAAATGTCAAAGCGTCTTTTTTTTCTTGTAATGTGCGATCTTTCAAGAGAACTCACAACCCATTAAATCTTTGTGCTATCTTATCACACACAGATGTTTCATTCTGTTGTACCATTGCCAAACTATAACCACTCAGTTCAGTGCATTTAAAAAATAAAAATGCCATATTTAGTGCAGCTCCCTGCACGTTTTTTTTTCTGCAAGAACAACCCACACTCTATTGCTTGTGGGCTGTTTAATGTGTCAACAACATTTTTCCCCATGTATCACAGTCAACAGGTCACTATTTCCAAAGCATACATCACTTATAAGGCAACAGCACAAATCCATGGCATAGCATGGGGACAGTCAAAAATACTCCAGGGGCAATTTAGAAAAATATAAATTGTTTTTCCCCCCAACCATTGCAAACTGGTTCTGCAATTTCAAATCAGTACACAAAAATCGAAAATCCAAATAACATTCACTCACTTTCCTTTTAAGTGAGTCTCTCACCCAATATAAGCATGGCACAGCCTAAAATGCAATATAACCATTTTAGTGTGTTTCCTTTAAACAGAATTTGCCACCATTAGCACATGGAATTTTACAGTTGCCAAAAGAAAGAAAAAACTCTTTAGGCTCTCAGCACAGATGTTACTCATTCTCCTAAGCATGGCTCATTCCCCTTCCTCATTATTCAGGAATGCCAACCCTTCAAAAGCATATATCAAAAAAGACGAACCTTCGCCTCCGAACATTACAGCCCCCACTCGCTAGCACACTGGGGCTGAGTCAATGGTTAAATCACTATTCACAATTTGCATGTCAAATCCCTGCAATTATTTTTTTTTTCCTGCCCTCATGACAGAATAGAGATGAGAACTCCGTCTCATTATGCATTCCAAATGACAACTTTAAACTTGGGAAACCACATGATAAAATTATTTTTCTAATTGAGCATACATCTTTCTTAACCATTCATCGGAGTGCTTTAAACAAAGCCATTTCCCGCTCGTTTATTGCCTTGTACTCCCTGGCACCAATCCCATGCAATAAGTCAGTCACGACTGATTTACTGAAGGGAGTCTTAACCACACAAGCTATCGGCCACGGCAAGCCGACACAACATTGCTGCCTTTTGAAGTCTCAGAGCTGCAGTGAGACCATCAAGGAAATGCGACAGCCTGCTCCCCACTCTACACTGTGTTCTCTCACACCATTTGTCATGTCATGGCACTGCTCTTCACAAATCCCACAAAGCTGCCACCAAATGTCTTGATATTGGGCAAAATCTTCCTCGGGGCCAGCCCTTTGAGAGCAAAAATACCCAATTCAGCCCAAAATACAGGTTCTATTGTGCTGAGCAGTGATCTCATGCTAGTGACAAATGACACCCTCAAAGCTTTAGCATATTTATTCTAAGCAGTGAATTTCATATACATTTGGGATTCAAGTTAGAGAATATTACAAAGCATAAAACAAAGAGCAATGCAAAATATAGTGAAACATGGAACTTAGATAAACATAGAGAAACATAGAGAAATATAGAGAAACATAGAGAAACACAGTCTTACGTCCCTTTAAGCAGCACTGGGGAGACCTTGGGCCCTCATAAGCTAGCTGTAAACAAGCCCCGCTCAGAGGACAATGCTGAAGGACACCGTATGAGCCAATGCCGGGCACCTGTTTCTGCACGAATCAAGTCCACAGGCGATCTCCCCCTGATCCCATGTGTGCATGGATACTTTATAATCTCTTGCTGTCAGTCACCATGACGCATAGTTCCAGAACTTTCTCTGTGAGGCTGGTTCATGGAAAAAACCCAGCTCTCTCTGAGATGCTCCCTGCTCGCTCCTACCCCCTCCCTTGTTCCCATCTGCGCTGGCTGAGGAATGTCTTATCAGTACCTTCCCAGAGAAAAGGAAGATTAGCTTGGAGCCAGGGCTAACGTTAGTGAGGCTGAATATTCTAAGGGAAGCAGGGATGTATTAACCCCATCTGCAAGCTCTAAAAGGCATGCACTCATAGCTTAGTGTTTATAGCGCTTAAGACTGGCTATCTAAGCGCTATATAGGTGCCATGATGTTCCAAACACTCCAAAAACCTATTAGCTACATAGCTAGGGGCCCTCCCTGCCTGTCTATCAACAATGCTTAATTTGACCTATCTCATACTAGGCCTGCATATTCCTTGTAGCTCACTACTGCATAATGGAAGTGCTACAACAGACTACTGTCAGCATTTTTAGCACATACTTTGAATACACTATTGGCTTTCAGCGGCTAATGCTGTCATCTAAAGCCCTGATTGGCAAGGTTGCAATTTCGTGTATCACTACACCATGGTCATCACACAAAGATGCCATTTTGTCGACGCGCCTTCATACTTAGCAGAGTGAATCACTCTCATTAATCCACCAGGCCCATCAGGTCTCACCTGGTTAGTCCAATATGCGTGCCTGCTTTCAAAGAACCAAAGCTGGGGGGTCCAGCTTTCAACACCTGGCTCCTAAAAGCTGTAATGCACTGCCCACAGCACTAGGAAATGAAAAATCCTACACTGCCTTCCTCAACATTCTGAAAACCTTCTTGCTCAAGCAACCCTCTTCGTGATCTCACCACAATGAATAGCTAAGCTGGTCCTCAGTCTTTTAATATTCATGCATCCTTTTTTCTGTCGTTGCTCTATGGACACACAATCCCAATGTCTATCATTAGACCAAACATTGTTCTTTTTTACAATATTTCTCATTGCACTCTAAAACCCTAGTGCCACTTAACACTTCTTAACACATCAGGTCACCCTATGAGGCTGTCCTACTGTGAATACATTCATTCTTCTGTTTTGCAAAAGTATTCCTTATTTTTAGGTTGACACCTTTTATTCCCATTTGTCTCTGTGTATCCTGTGTTTACATATTGCTGAGCTTACATGTAAGCTTACTTACTCATCCTCTGCAACAAATTCATTTTGCATGTTGTGCACTTTATTTTCACAATAAATGCAACATATAAAAACACAACTAGCTGAGCATTTTCCAGCCTAAATACTCACATAGGCGTTCCTCAAGCCTAGCACAGCCAGAACCCAGACTGAGTGTCCAACCACCTGACTGCACACATCCAGATGACTTCTCCAGCAACACACCTATCGCAAGAAAGCAGCTCCCATCCAACAATTACACCAGCTGCACACATAACTGGTGCACCCACGCACCATACAATACCATCTCTCTCGACTGCCTTGATTACTTCTCAAAAACCATCAGAAAAGAGAATCATTCTTGCTGCACTTTCCCTTATGGAATTCATCAAGCAAGTTCTCAAAATGCCAACATTCATGAACTTGCTTATTGTCTGACAGTGCATTTTTGCTGCGCACCTGGCCGAATTCTCATTTGTATGTCTTCCCATTTGCTCGTCAGTTTACCGCAATCCCCTCATAGGCAGCAGCCTTTGGAGATGTCATTTTACCCCCATCTTTTCTTTATCAGAAACAATCCTTATATATCTAGTACATTGTGTCACGCAATCGTTCAGCTCCTAGAAAGCCTGACTCATGCAGCGCTTAGAAAATGAGCTTGCGATGTGCATTTTGCATTCCTCCAACATGGGCCAATTTCCTCAACTCGGCAATGTTATCTCAAGGCTGACATTGTGCATTTCTGTCTCTCTTGTGTTTTTTATCTCATCCTTGCCTCTGAGCAAAATGAAAACATAATTGAGCTTGGTCCAAATACAATCCCTTAACACATTACCTTAGCTGCATTCTGCACATAGGAACACTGGTTAAATCTCTCATGTCTCTCAACTGTGCACTCTTAAGCAGTTTTCTCTAACTTTACATTCACATGCTTTTTAAATTTATAAACAAAATGCCAACTGAGTTTTTAAACACTGCATTTTTCTTTAACAAAAACACAGCCTCAAACATGACATCATTTTATTTATTTTTTCTCTCTGCCTAGTGTTCCGGAAACACAGTTTTTTTCAATCTACAAAACAATCGTGTCTACACTTAATATTAATTTGCTAAAGATATGCTTAGCTCCAGAAACACAACCAGACATGAATTTCATAGTGCCGCGCTGCTTATCTCAATCCATTAAATCATTCCTCTAATAGTCAAATGTCTTTAGCACCACGCACTTCACATTTTCACAGTTAAATTTCTTAACCATAAATCACTGTAAATCCAACGCGATTCTCTGTTCGCACAAAGTTTCTAAAGGTGCTAATCTCTCATTCTGTCTTTCCATTCGGCACAGTTTTCAGCGCGCTGATGTACAATTCTAAATCACTGCATCTCAGTTATTTGAATGCAAACCTCTATCATTCCTGATGTGATTCATTAATTATCTTCCCTAGTGTTAAGAAGTCAAAAATATAACTCTGAAGTAGCTGGCTTCCATTTATTTATAATGGCTTAAAAGGGGAATAGTTCTTTTTCATTTATTTCAGACATGCTCGTCTCTTTTGAAGTGGGACCACCACAATTTTATTCACCTTGAATTATAGTATCTAGCCATCTGAACATTTTTTAATTTTGAGCACTTAAAAATGTTGGCTAAAAGCCAAGTTTTTTAGATCATCTTGAAAATACATTTTTTATCATGAACAATATATACAGTGCACACAAACACTATGACACATAACATATAACAAAATCCGACAGACTCGGCTAGCCACATAAATGTCATACCCCGTTCATTATTCTGACATGGAATATAAGGCAATTTCTTTCAAAACATCTTTAATCATTTTGCTCTCCTATAGCGCCATATTTTATTCAGGACTTTAAATGCAGGCTTCTTCTAGCGCTATTTTAAAGCATAGGTATCTGGACGTATCCTCTAGCTCGGGTATCCTCCTGGTATCTCTCTGCTCGGGTATCCTTCCTGGTATCTTTCTATTCGAAGGCCTAGATCACCCCACACGGATTTCTATGCCTAGTTTAAGTGGGGGGAGGCTGCCCCCTACCGCATTCAGTTGTCGGTAGCTCCTCTTCATATCAGTACCTCCTCTACAACTGTAGTTTGTTTTTCAGTATTGTAACAAGGTCTGTGGCCTGTGGCTGAAGGGAGTTTTTTTCCAAAAAGGGGGTAAGGAGGGAGAAATGCAGAGTCAGCCCTAGTCCTGAGTTCCATTTCAATGACAAGGGGCCCCATTCCTGTCCCCACTGTTTGCTTGCAGACCCTTTTCTCCAGTCTTGCCTCATGGTTCAAGTACTGGCCAGTACTTTTGTTCACTTCCAGAAACCACCAGCCTGATGCAGAACCCCCCCCCCCAAACAAAGACAAAGCAAAAGAAACAACATCAGGGCCCCTCAAGTGGACCGGCGAAGGAAAACTACAATGAGAAGCCACAACCCTGCAGAGATCCAACCACCGGTGCACGAGAGAGAGAGAGAGAGAGAGAGAGAGAGGGGGGCGGGGGGGGTTGCAGCTGTGCCGAGACACAGCATGTAGAGCCACGTCATTGGACCATCATCGCCCGCAGTTTCAGCTGCACTAACCCACCAGGGACAAGAAAGTGTGAAGGAACCCACATCCCCAAAACGTACAGGGATACTGCATGGGAATCCAGACCTCAAACTGGAAGATTGAACTTTCGACGCCGCCATCTGATAGGCGGCAAACCCACAGAGAGAAAGTGGGTGTTGCTTAGCCCCCTTTTTATGAATTGTCCTTGGACATGAACACCCCGGCCCAGCGTCAGCAAAGCTATTGTCAAGGGTAGCAAGGAGGTTGCCTGGGTATCAGCTGCTACCCCAGGCTTCCTTAAATGGTGTCCATGGCCACCACTAAAAGAATATCCTACCACACTTAATCGTCTTGATGTCTAGTTGCGTTATAGGGTTAACACTTTATAAAAATGATACTTTCAGAAAGCGCAATGCCAAGACATTTGCGTTTGTCCTCTCACCAGCCAAGGATGCTCTCCATCTTTGGTAGAAACCTTAACAGCATAAAGATCCTGTTAAATATTAAGAAATAGATTTGTTCTGAAACTTTCTGAAGACATTGGTTGTATTGACCCTCCTTGTATTTGAGGGCCAATGGAGGTAGCTGTAGGGTTGCATTTGTGTGAACGTGACAGCAGTGTACTACACTTATGCAACCCAGTATTTATTTTAGTGAAGTGGATTAGTTAACGTTTTTGGGACAGGTTAATATATAATACAGTTTTTATGTATAAACCTCATTTTTTTTTTTATTTCTATTGCTTCCTCTCATCCCAGTTTCTTTTACCAACTGGTTGAGAAGCGTTTTGCAGGTTGCTGGCATTATATTAAGACCCACTCTGGTTGCACGACTGATGCATTGGGAATGGGAACCTGCTCATCTGTTCCCAAGGCCCCATTGTTGTTCAAGGATGTTCTACCATATGATAGCATTTCCAAATCATTAACTTGTTTTCGATTAGCCACATTTTTCGCACTGCTTTTTAAAGTCTGGTTCGCTCTGTTTCTTAGTCGCGCACACTGTTTAACACAGGAATTGGCAATGGCAACAGTTTGGGCTTTTGTGGGGGCATGGGAAAGGCACTTGATGGGAACTGACATAGTGGTATTAACTGGCATTGACGTGGCAGGTGAGAAAATGGTGTGAGTACCTGGGCACCTAACAGGAGCGCCCGGCAAATGCCTAATACTAATACACAAACCATACCTGTTGGCTTTGCCAGTGCTTGATTTTAACCAGACATCCGTGAAGGACATGCTTAGTGCTAATAAATCAAATGGCTGAAGGCAGACCTGGTTAAGACATTTTTATCACACCAGTAGCATGTTTACAGCTCCAATTAAGTCATTACCACAGAAGACTGCTTTGAAAAAACAAAGGAAGACACTTAGGCGCTCATGTTCCACTGAGCCGTAATGTGAGTGGAAGGTTTTAACACCTTCCATTTACGCCAGTAGCTCATACAGAATAAACAACTATGAAAAAATAGGCATAAACTAACAGAAGCTCACCCTGCATGGGCTAGCGTCACCTTTGGTCCACCAGAGAATAGTTTTACCAGTAATTGGCCTGCTTTTGATACAGATGCTAAAACAAATCGTTCTTACAAATCATCTACTGTGGTGATAAATAGAGCAGACCTTACTGCATCAAGGTAAACCAGTGATTGACAGGTTTAGCGTAAAATTCCAGTGGTATCCCTGGAGCATCAAAAAAACAAGAGCCTGTCTATGCATCAGTTCGATAACATTACCCACGTTATAATTAATAATGTGGCCGAGAGAGCTGTGCATATAGAGCCGTCTCTCCACTTGGACGCGGGGGTGGGGAAAGCTGTGTAGCTTTCACTGCTTCGGCATAGTGAGTAGTGCCTCGAGAAATTGAATTAAAAGAAAACGCTCCTTCCGCGTGGCCTTGCTGTGCCTGAACGTTGTATATGTTCATCTTTTACTACTAGTCTCTAAGCGCTAGGCGAAAATTTGAACCTGTGTTGCTTTGCGTGGTTCTGCTTCCAAGACAAACGTGTTGTCCCGGAGCTATCCTCCCAGCCGCGAGAAGATAGGAGCGTGAGACCTTCCTAACTCTTGCAGAAGAATATTCACTCATAGGAATAGTTTGAAAAAAAGTCAGTGAATCGCAGAGCAAACAAATTGGTATGTTATGCATCATGTCAAGGATTTCAGAAGACTGCCCTGAAAAAAAATCGACGTCATTACATGGGCCAATGACTACTGTATTCACTTGCTCCCTTCCCGCCTTGAAGCACCGCACTTGTGTGTAGGCGCTATACAAATAAACAATATAAGATGAGCAAGAATCACCGGGGTGATATCAGAACTCAATAATGTGGCGTCCCATCAATGATTGCTGAAAGATCTTAAAGTGTAGTAACGAGTGGTCGAAGGGAGCAGCAACGTCGGGAGCAGAGTTGCATTACTTTTATTTTTTTACTGTTAATAGTTCCTCAACTTTTTTCAACAATTTTCACTGTTCTTTGGGAAGTGGAACACATTTCTCCACTTTACCACCCAATTTTAGTTACAGTAAAAACGGAAATCTATTTCAACTCAATTGGCTCAAGCAGCCTGGCTGCAACCCCCGGAACATGCCTTGCATGTTGCTCCCCACCAGGGCTGGACTGGGAACCAAAAGTGGCCCTGGATTTTTTTTTTCAAAGTGGCCCCATATTTCGTCGAAGGAGCAAGCATAGCGCGTGAGACCAACCCTTCTATGAGGGGATTGCGAGTATCCCCTAAGAAGATGTTGAATAAAATTAGTCCAAATTAGTGCATTTAAACCATGTTATAATCATATATGGATTTTAAAAATTCATGTTTTAAGTAAGTTCATGATCTCATAAAGTATATCTTCAATGATAGATGGACAAACCACGAGTGCAATATCAGTCTCAAACATAAGAAACCTATCAAATAATAAATGGATTGTAACAAATGTTTTTATTAAGTAACAGAACTAGATGTACATATAGGGGCACATTCTTAAAAACTAATGCAAATAAAACAGCTGGGATAATGCACTTTTTTATTTGCATTAGTTTGAGAAATGGGCAGGTCACCATATTCTCAAATGCACCTCATTCTCAAAGGTATCTCATCACTTGTACCAAAATATGTACTGACAATCTGACCGAGTCTGCAAAGGGCCCAGGCAGAGCTTTATAATGCACATACTGGGCTTCCCTTAAACATGCAGGGGCCTTCGAACACATAGGTAGTGGCCCCACATCTCAAAACAGTGCATCTAAGGCCACCTGGGGACCAATCACATACAAGGACTGCCCAACACATATAGGGTCCATCAGCACTACAGGAGACTCTGCATTACACAGGAGCCCCTCTGGGAACACACAGGGGCCACTCAGCACGCACTATGCGCCCCCCATACATGGCCTTATTCACATGCGGGGCCTGGCCCCTCGGCACATAAAATGTTGATCAGTCCATTTATGGGGTCCATCAGCGCATGCAGGACTCATCAACACTTTCAAAGAGTGCTTCGGTACATGAAAGGCCCCTGCATATACAAGCCCTCCTCAGCAACTACAGGCCCATCAGCACACAGTGGAGCACCACTCATACAGGCAGGTATAGGCCCTTGCCACACTGGTAGAAGCGCATAGATGGGGCGGCGTTTCCCCATACTGCAAAACAATACCAGCACGCGAAAGGGGACAGGACAGCGTTGGGGGAGCAGTGGTAAGTGGCGACATGGGAGGGAATAGGCTGGTAGGCAGGGAATGGTCAGGGAAGTGGAGGGTTCAGGTAAGGAGAGGGTGGATGAGTCATGGGAGTTCCATGTAGTGCCCCCAGATAATGAAAGCTGGGGAGGCCGGTGAAATATTGGTGGGCGCTGGTGGTGTCCCCCAGAGAGTTAGCAAGTGGCATAGGTGGGTGGGAGAACAGGGAAAGGAGAGTGATCTTTTTTCCAACTCCAGTTGCACAAACATTTAAGCACAATGAATCTTTTTTCACCCATCACATAGAACCGAATGGGAAACCATGCATAGAGGGGCCCAAAGCACACATTGGGCCCCATGAAATACAGGAGCCACTCCGCATGCACAGAAGCTCCTCACAACATCCAAAGGTCTGCCAGCACATAAAGGGGCCCCTCAGCACAAAAAGGGTCTCAGCACACACACACATGGGCCTCTTGGCACACATCGGGCCCCTTAGCACAAGCAGTGGCCCATCTCATATACTGTGCATATTCAGGCTACACAGCACAACGAAGGCCTCTTCTGCCCGTAAGAGCTGATCAGCACACATGCAGGTCCTCATTGCACACGCATGACGCCTCCACACAGCAGAGTGTGCCTCATTCTACCCCGCCCCCATAGCACATACAGTGCCATACTCCACAAAAAGGGCCCCTTAGCAGCTACCTCAGCAGAGACCTTTCAGTAAAGAGGTGAGTGACCCTGTAATCCAAAGAACCATGAGGAAGGATTACACAAATAATAACAAATTGCTCTTTTATTCTCTCTCCCTATCACACTCTATCTCCCTCTCTCTAATATAGTCCCACCTCTCTACTTCACTGTCTGTCTACCATTCTCTCCCCCTCTCTCTCTCTACTGCACTCCCTCTTTAACACACTCCCTCTGCCTCTAGCCCACTCTCTGTAACCGGTCTTCTTTAGGTGTACCTCGCTCTCTTCAGCACACACTCTACACCAATCGTTCTCACCTCACACTCTCTTCCTCTCCTGCACCCCACTTACCTCTCACTCACCCTTGTATACATTGTGCCACACACCCTGAATTTATTTTCATCCTCCCAACAATGCACATTCATACGCCATTTGCTGGCAGCCCCCTTGTTGTGACACCCCCCTTGCTCCCTGTCTCTTACCACCTTGCACAGAGCCCATGATATCATCTGATGATAAAGCATTTATAACGTGGCTTTACACAAGTGTTTCAAGGCGGGATCAGGCAAAGGGGAGAAACAGAGGGAAAACAGAGACAGCGATCTTATTACCATCGTATGCACCCTATTTTTTTCTCTAACCCTGTTGACATTTGAACCTTGGGTCTTTTTCACCATTGCAGGTAAAGCTCTCTTTTGCACCTTAGCTCTAACTCGCATACACTCAACAATTCATAAGAAACAGTCAACATATTTCATCTAGTAAACTCAGTCACTCGGCGTGTTACACAAATCAAAGAAATAAAATAAGTCAATAAATTATGCTAGGTTATACCCACACTACAACATTCATAATAGCAACGCCAACTTATCATTTCCAATTGTAAACGCTGGATATTCAGAGCCCCACCCCAAACATACGATGTCCAAAAGCATTTGATAGAATGCTAGAATGACAGTGGATGGACATAAGCCAGAATATAACCATAACACACAATGACTCAGGAACATGCCGCACATCTCAAAAACAGCAGACGGAGCTAAGCAAAGCAAAACAGAATTGCAGCTGCTCTCCCAAGGCAATGCTCGTTGAAGATTCTGTGCGTCACTGGCAGCCACATCTTTTAAAAGAAAACAAGCGATAGTCCCTATCTCGCGCGCGCTGCCATTGCCCTACATTCCCCAGGGCAGGGCACCTGGACAGACAGTCCTGGAGAGCTCTGTTTTGGGGAATGATTTGAGGGACTGGCTGGCGCTGCAAATAATGCACGATTCAAGAAAAAAATGATTTTGTTCAGTTAAGTAACTTGACTTGCAGGCTTTAAGTTAAGTTACTTAACTGAACAAAATCATGCATTTCATCAACAGTAGCAGTGAGTGACCATCACAGACCAGAGGAGACCTGATTTGAAATTTCTCAGAACGTGAAAAGGTTGCAAGGTGTGCCGGAGTGCATGTGCTGCACCCCGTGGTGACCCCTGCAGTGTGCACGCAATGCCCCTGTTGTGCTCCCTGCAGTGTGCATGTGGAGGGCTGTGGTGCCATGGGTCCCATTCTGTGTGCAAGGTGCATATGTTATGTGCTGGGTCTTATAGAGCGCTCTTTTTGTCATTTGCATGGCCACCTCTTGGCGCTTTATGATGTGCTCGGTGGTGCGATAAGGGAACCCCACGTGGCCTTTGGACGGGTGGAGTGAAGTGACTCTCGCCACAGCCACGCGGACTGGAGGACATGTCATGGGTACACAACCTTTGGAGTGTTGTGGTGACGTGCACGGATGATGCCACCTGAGACAGTCTGGGCTTAGACGAGCCACTTGCAGACACCGGCCGGAGTCTGACCTGGTGCCGGGGTCGGGCTGGGGAATAACATTATCTCGAGCACCTTGAACAAGTGGCCCACAGTTGCAAGTGGCAATTCATTGCTTTTGTGATGGACTGTTTGAGTAGTACCCAAGGGCGAGGCTTTAGATAAAATGTGATGCAATTTAAACAAAATGTATTCAGCAACACTGGTCAAAACTACTAGCTGCAGAGCAAAGTAACTTGTCAAACCGGTCCACATTGGCCAAAAGAGTGTCCCACTTTGATTAAGAAAACGGGCCCAAACCCCAAACTAGCATTTTGTTGTGTTTTTGGTTCGGGCATTGCCTTATTGCCCTACCAGCAGAGACAGGCCGGGGTAGGTCCTGCTGCATCGACGCTCGGCTGGGCTCTCCCTCACACAGGTGCTGAACCCACACCAGCCGAGCATCAATGTGCCTACCCAGTCTGGCCTAGACGGTTCTACAGCCCAATAACAGGGCTCTGGGGAATGATTTCAGGCAGCTACTGCAAGTTAACTTTACTTACGTGGACAATCTCGAGTCGAGACTCGAGATACATATCATCAACGTGCAGTGTGTCTCGCTAGTCGCTTCTCACCTGACAATCGATCGATCTTGTGACTTGCAATGCCAGGCCTCATGCAGCCCGGACCAGCTGCCTGCCTGCTAATGTGTGCACTGTGCGCGCAGGCGCAGCCTGGGCTGCAGGCAGGGCACGTGTGCTTCCAATCTGGTGCCCAGCCCAGGAGGCCCTGCGCAGGCGCTGGCCCAGCCCAGATGCTGGGGGAAAAAATGACGGTGCCTCTGCCTCGGTCAGTGGTGGCAGCCAATTCAAGGCAAACGACCCAGACGGAGCCGAGGAAAATCACGCGATGTGTTTATGCTAATACATGTGTATCCTTCCGCTCAAAAAGAGGCCCTACAGGCCAGAGGCCTACCGGGGGATGTCCCGGTGGGGCAGTCCAGCCCTGCTCCCCGCTGGGGTCACCGTACAACATTTAATATTTGCTAAAATGGTGAAATAAGTACCATAGGAAAACAGCGTGCACAGTACAGTGACTTGGCACTGTTGGCAGGTTTCATGGGTTATTTGGGCTCTGAAGACGTGAGAAGGATGTGGAACCATAGAGATTAATGCGCACAGTTTGTTTCTCTTATAATACTTGTATGTGTACGAACAAAGAAAGACATAAGCAGCAAGCGAATATAAACAGAAAAATCCACGAATGATGAAACATTTTCCGCCTGCGAGCGAAAAAAGAAATAATAAAAACAGCGACACGAAATGCTTTCGAAAAAAAAAAATACATTCATTCAAAGGCACACTTCAGCAGCCAAAGATGACAAACAAGCATAAATATCAGAACACTGTGGAAAAGGGAATTGGGGCCGGACCACATAAATCCGTGTTTTGAATTCCTTTTCTCTGTGGGTATAATTGAACCTTAGTTTCTTATTCTGATTTATTGAGGTAAATATTCTGTCTGGTTTAACAGCTACAGCTTCAAAGTGCCAGGCACAGACGCTCTTTTATTCACGAGGGGCTGAGTGTTGGGCTGTGAATTGACTACTGTATTCTGGGCTTTGGCAGAGTTTGTTTCCAAGGTTTTCCCGTGAAGAATCCCTACTCCTGCAGACATCGATATGTGCACGACAAAGACCTAAGCAGAACGCGTTGCAGTCGTTGCAACTGGATACATATATTTCTAGCGTTCTATTTGTCTATTTCAAAACGAATGACACTCTGAAACGTCACACCTGGTGATCTGCCGATGTCACGTATCCCTCTTACATTCGCTAACTGGGAACAATAATTTCAACAGAATGTGACATGATTGGGGCAATGGGATATTTTTTATTTAGATGACAGGTCAGTTATATAGTTGAATTCAAGTAATCTATAAAACGAAGTCTGTGTTTGAGGCTATTTATTTATTTATTTACTGGTGCGTTCTAACCTAGTGGAATGGCACGCTAGGGTCAAACAGGTAGACCACCTTTCCAGCCCATGTACATCAAATGAAAGGCAACATCTCTTGAGCACAACTCTCCCAGATGTCTAGGAAACCATGTATATGTATGCTCGCATAACCGCGAACCATCAGAATCAAGCTGTAAAGAGTATTCTGGGACACGGCATGAGGAGTTGCACCATAGAAAGTAAAACAAAGATGGTGGATGAGTCTTTTAAAATGTCGGCCCGCACAATCGCAGGGCTAGCTGCTAGCTAAAATGCCCCTAGTGCTGTTCCTGTGGTTCAAATGAATACTGCAGGAGACCCCATATCAAAAAATCATCTGAACAAAAGTCTCTATTTCACAAACACTGACCAGGGCCTGTACCTGGATAAAAGGGGAACAAGCCTAACTGGGATGCTGAGAGTTAAGAGCATGGGAAGCGGGAAGATGTTCAGGGTATGGCAGTGCAGCAAGGAGGAAAGAGGCCAAGAATGAAGACTGAGGAGAAGGGAAGAGGGGAGCAGGAAGACAATGGAGCAGTTGTGGAGAGGTAAGTGGTGAAGGGAGAAAGGGGAGCGAAGGCAGAGATGAAAGCAGAGGTGCAGACAAGAGTTGAGGAGGTAGTGGAAAAACCTGGCGAGGGAGAGGAACCAACCAAGGGCCAGAAACAGGAGTCAAGAGCAGACAAAGGATCGAGGGTAGCGGAGAGAGGAGAAAATAGCACAGAGGTGGAACAATTAATACTGTTTAGGTGATGGGGGTGAAACTTGAGCGTGGAGCTAGGAGAAAGTGAACAAGAAGCAGAGGGAAGGAGAGGATGGAAGAGGCAACGAAGAGAGATGGTGGATATAAGGAAGGAAAACAGGAGAGAAACCAGTTGGAGGTCATTGAGAAAGAGAGCAGTGGGAGGAAATCGAGAAACGTGGAGGGGGGGGCAGTGCAAGTAAATCTATTAAAGGAGAGGTCAGGGATGACTGTAAGGTTGAGATTTGCGATGAAGATATGAGCTCAAACCGAGAAAGAAGGGAGCAGATGAGAACAAGATAAAAAAAAAAAAAACAAGGCACAGGCAAAGGAGGAGGAAAGTGTGTAAGAGAAGTACCGAGGGAAAACTGAAATCGTTCCCATAGTCTTGACCCGAAGCCTAATCATCCCATGGTACAAAATTGTCTGGTGATAGTGGAAGGCCTGCAAGAGAAGCCATCTGTGCCAGGTCAGCAACACGAAAAGATTTGATTTGATTTGGGAGGGTGGGAAAAGGCACTTTGTAGAAATTTATTTGATTTGAATCACAGGTTCTGTTAGTGTGGCATTACTAATCACATGCCCCGTACTGACATAGTCCCAGATCACAATTTCGGCAATGAACAGGCAGTTTCTCTAAATCTGGAAATTTATTTAAAGAAAACAATCCAAACAAAGGTAGTCTCAAGCTTTATGTCAAGAAATCTCCTGTAACGGTTTATTGAGAGGCCACCATCAACACAGGGAATTCCTTCCCTCCCCACTGAAGGCGTCACGCAAAAAAATGTTTCGCAGATACTTTACTGAGCCCTACTTCAGACACATATCATGCCCCTTGGATCCACTCACCCCCTGAGCTAACAATGAGCCAAGAACCAGGCAGGTGTTCAGGAAATATATTGGCATTTATTTAAATTAAAAGTAATAGAAATGTGCATGAAAAATTTCAAACACCACTTTATCCGTGGTACACACAATAAACGTCTCGCAACATAAATACATTACAAAAGTGAGTTGAGAAGAACACAAATCACAATTCTTTACTTTCTACAAATTTCACTTCAAGAAATACATCGCGCTGGTCAGTGTACACATTTTTAGATGCTGTTCTGCGTAATTTCGATTATCCTGTGCACTTAAAAAGCTAGCAGTAGGGCTACAAGATTGACAGAAATACATCTTGCAATTATGATTTCACCCACACTTTTAGTTAAAAATAAACACAGGGTGATTTAGAGTTTTTTTTTTTTTCAGATCCCCCCTACTTTGGTCGGTGTTGGTTAAGTCAGACATACAAATTGGAAGGATTTGGGGAATTTGGGTTTCAGACTCCCTTCTACTGAAAGGCCTGTGTTAGGGGAAAGTTGGACAAAAAGATTAGACTGATTTAAGAACAAAGACACCCCACTTCCTTAAAGAAGTCGGGGTCAACAGGACAAAAAGGTTTTCCCAATTAAATGATAGGCTATAGTTTTTCAGTGCACGCTGGGAAGTGTACTTTGTTAATTTTGAATTTTAACAAAAATCACCCCATAGTGTTCCACCAAATGGGCAATTAATTAAATTAATCTTTTTACTTAAATAGGCTAAGCATATACACAGTTTTTTCCCCCACCAACTACAAAGAGAAAGGATTTAAGGCTAGCAGATTCCCCACCTTTTGGTTTCCCAGGGCTCAGTTATATTTACATAGAAAGTAAAGTTCATGAAATCCAACTGCATTTCATGGCACTCTGGAAAGATAGAGCAGGGGTCTGGTCACTCCACTCTCAAGGATGGCCTCCCTCTCTCCACCATGCAGCTCAGTCAGTGTTTAGGCTTTCCTAGAAATAGACAGCTCCACCCAGATGCACTCTCACCAATCTCCTCTGCTGTTTTCTTGTAGCTGTCAGATTGTAAGTTGCAGCACCACTCTTTTGATGGTAAATGTCAGCAGCTATGTCTCTCCCTCCTAGTGCAATACCCCTTATACAGCAGTAATGACAACACCAATTTTACAATCTTGGGGGAGTACCCTGCAAGAGGTCACAACAATATGATTGGACAATTGGGACAGTTACACTTCTATCTCCTCCCAAACCCAGCCTCTCAGTCAGGATTGGATTAGAGACCCGGAGCAGACATATGACAGCTTAATTTGCAATACCCATTTGTTCTCATGTCAAATTTTTGCCAAAATCTGGCTATGTGGCAAAACTTCATAATTATACTAATAACTGCTATAACATATATAGTTTCCTTTTCAGTTACTCATGAGGTAGTAACTAAGACAAAAGCAAGGCCTGCACCATTTTGCATGGCCGTTGGGCAATTTTCCACCATTTTCACAGAAAGCATAACAGTTATGAACATGTAATTTCCTACCCATACTCCTAATTTCACTCTTCACCGGTTTGCCATCTCTTACATTCGGGACATTTTCAGATCAGCCAGGAACCTCGTTTAACTGGCCATTACAATTCGCTAACTCGTAGGTGCATGCATTTTATATCCCTAAAGTCACCTGGAAATTACGTAAAAAATGGGACATAAATGAGAATATTTGACTAAAAGTTGCTGAGAAAAAGGCCTACATGATAATAGTCCTATTACATTAATAGTAAATCTTCATGCGGAACAAATGGCAATTCTCCTGCCTCCTGGCCATAGGGTCTCACTGGGCTCGCCTGTAACCAGAGTTTTTTTTTTAATTCTCTTTGTGTTTGCTGCTTGCTCTTTGAAGTTGGTTGCCTTATTGAAGTTGGAGTTTCAGCCTCCCTTTTCACACCTCGGGCCTCATTACGAGGTGGGCAGTAAGGGATTACCGGTACCGGTAAGGCACCGGCACCGGTAATCCCTTACCACCCCATTACATGTTCCCTTTGCGGGTCCTCCCTTAACGCCTGGTTTTACCAGGCATTAAGGATGGGACCCGCAATGGGACTTTGGTGCTAATAACGGTAACACAATTTGCGGTACCGTTATTGGCGCCTTCCCCATTCCCATTGAGCCCTATGGGGGCTCAAATGAGAATGGGGAAGGGCCCTGGTGAATGGGGAATTACCGCCCCTGCCAACCTTGGAATGGGGCGGTAAAAGCTCCATTCACCAGGGCAGAGTCGGTAAGGATTTGGAGGCAGCCATGGCACTAATAGCTCCATGGTTACCTCCAAACTACTAATGAGGCCCCTACTATCTACATTCCGGGCATTCCCCAGCCAAAGCCAGTTGTCTCTGCACAGAGCCCATCCTTCAGGGGCAACACCTTGCAGGAAGGCCCCATGTCATTGCCGTTGTAAACGCACACAATGCCAGTCTTCCAGTGGGGAGTTTGTAGTGATATGTGTCCAACAGCCAGCAAAAGGTTTGTGCCTCTGGCCTACAGACACTTTTTCACAAAAACAAAGTGGCTTTTCCTTTCAAATGTCTGCTGGTATTTTGCATGTGAAACATAATATTCCTTACTTTTTGTAAAACACACACATCATGTCTTTTCCTTGACCTTTTTATGTTAGCAGGGGTACATTTTTCACATTTAAACTACTTTTACTTGCACACACACATGCAAAGCCATTTTTGTGTCAGTGTTTAAAAATCCTGTTTTTCATGTGAAAGGGACCTTTGATTTATCCTCTTGATTTGTGAATTAAAATTTTGCTTTTCCTTGAGTAATGACAGGTAAGCCTTTTTCACATGGCACTTCAGTTTTCATTTGCATGCACACATGCAAAGCCGTTTTTGTGTCAGTAGCGAAAAATCCTGCTTTTCATGTGAAAGGGCATTTGGTTTGGGGCCTTTGAATGCACCCCACATGGCTCTCCCCCATTCTTCCATGACTCTTTGGCGGGGAAGAGCAGTGTAGAGTGGGGTTTAATTAGGAGCAATTTCCTTAATTGGGGATTGGGTACTCCAGCCTTCCCTTCATTCTTTGGGTTGGAGGGTATGCCATGGCACTCCCTTTTCTTCCTTCTTTTTCCAGGGTCCCTGGGGCAATCACCGGCCTCTCCTCTTGCCTGCAGGTTGGAAATGAAGGAGGTTAGTTCTCTAACAATAGAAAGAAAAAGAGGTTGAGTACTTTTTACACACATATTTCTCCAGATGATTTAAATAGAATGCACAACAACAACAACAACATACAAGTATAAAAATACAATTTCACCATTTCACAAAACACATTTTATTTATTTTCTTTCTTTTTCACTATGAGCACCAAATGCATTACTGTCATGACCACTATGAGGGGGCACATGTTGTGCCACAAGCAGGCTCCCACCAGAACCCTCAGGGCCTTAAAACCACTGCAAAAGGGCTCCTGCAGCCAGTCCTGGCACTTTTGGCACCAGGCTCATATGTAGGAGGGAAGGGCTGTTCAAACAAGGTCCCATTTATGTACATGGGCCTTTAAATCCAACATGGAAGCACCCACACAGTCTAGTTCTAAGAACCAAGTCATGCGGTCTAGTTTTTTGGGTGTGGCAGGCCTGGAACTACTTTCCCTGGTACTACTTTACCTGGGCTATATAAACCACACCCTGACTGCAGAACACGCTTCGTGTTATTCTGCAACCCGCAGCGTCGTGCTCACCGTGTCCAGCTCCTGGTCTTCAGCATCTTCCTGTAATCCTGCAAGAACAAGAACACGATTATTCTGTCTTACCTGAGATAACACCATCCAGCCCTCAGCATCTCAACTTGTTTCCAATCTGTGGAAACCGAGAGAAGAAGAAAGATCACTCACCTGTGAGTACTAGCTTAAGGACTTCCGGAAAACCACTACCACAGCTGCTGTTTGAACATTGCGACTTGCAATAACGAGAAAGGGAAATACAATATTAGAACGCGTGCTTCCAAAACATTGAATTCCATCAGTCTTACCTGAATTCCATCGCGCTACGCCACGCTTCCATCCAGAGCACCACATCAACATCTGCAAAGGAAAAGAGACATATTGAGCTTCGCTTTCAATATTAAACAACCGCACAGCGCTTGTACTTACCTTAACAGATTCCGGGGGCCTGTTTTTCATCGTGCTCTCATCCACTCGCAGCACCACAGCGGCCTGTGAGGAGAAGAAGAAGAAAACACAGGTTAGATTTAAAAGACAATAAAGGCGCTGCACTTCGCGCTTTCTCTTACCTAGAAAACGTGCCTCTCCATCCGGCACGCCAGCATCAAGACCTTCACACCCGAAAAGAAGGAGATAAAGACATTAACAAATTCCCACCATAAACAGAACAAAGACTTACAATTAACAAACCTACCTGCCTACCAGCAGATTCGGGATCACAGCAGGCCTGGGCCCAAGGAAGGCGTACTGCACCAGTGAAGCAACTCGGGCAGCTAGCCAACAACCGTCAAGCGCCCCTGCACAAGAAACGCAGGACGGATAGCTCACCCTACAAATAACTAAGATTCATTATTGAGCACTGGGCAACTACGCAGCTAGGGTTCCAGATCTCAGAGCCTTCCAGACACCCCTCGGGGAAGTCAGGTGAGAGTAACAGAACACAAAGCCTTTAAACCTTATCTACTTGGGCATCATGGAGACATCTGAAACTGATCAGTTAGCCCAGCTTTTGGGACAATTACGCGCCGATGTGCACGCAGCCCGGCAGGAAACCAATGCCTTAAAACGAGAGTTAATAGTCACAAAAGACCGTACTTATGAACTAAGCAAATGGCTACTACAAACACAGGCAGGGCAGGATCCATTGCCTGGATTCGACCCATCCGTCACTACCCCATCATCAGTCAATCCAGTACAGATAACGTTGCTGGGATCAGTACCATTGTTACCACCAGAACGGTTTAATGGAGACCCGAGAAGGTACGCAACATTCATGAACCAGTGCAGCCTCCATTTTCTTTGTAGGCCTGGGGCTTTCCCAAACGACCAGGGGAGGGTGGCCTTTGTGTTATCGTATTTGAGTGGAAGTGCCGCAGACTGGTCAGTACCTTTAGTGAGCCGGGATGACCCATTACTGCAGAACTTCAGGGGTTTTCAAAGGAGATGGAAAGTTATTTGCTTGACACTTGCACGGACAAGCTCTTGATAACGAACTCCTGTCCCTCTGCCAAGGGAATCAAGATTTGCTCACTTATATTGCCACCTTTAATAGACTGGTTGTAGAGCGAGGTGGCCAGAAGATAAAAGAACCACGTTGTTTCATCGGGGCCTACGAGGAGACCTGAAGGATGTCCTTGCTCAAGTGGTAGACCCACATAAAGACTGTGCAGAGTTTATCAACCTGGTAGTTCAGTTGGACCACAGATTACAGGATCGAAGAACAGACCGAAGTAGAGTCGAAAATCGTACCATGTACGTAAGTTCAAAAGATAATGTTCAACGTCCATCAGAAAATACCACAGAACCCATGCAGATTGGAGGAGTATGACCCCCTTTAACCAAGGGTGAAAGAGATAAGAGAAGACGGCTACAGTTATGCCTATTCTGCGGTAAATCGGGTCACTACCTCAAAGAATGCCGAGTGAAACCTCCAAGGAAGGTGGTAGGCGCTACAGAGAAAGAAGATGATGGAAAGGAATCGGAAAACTACCAGGCCCAGCAAGCGTAGAGGTCCGCTTGTCGAGTGAGAAGGATGAGTCACAGACCTCACATTTTGCCCTACCAGTAACCTTGATCAATCACCAACGACTGTCATGGACGCATGCCATAGAGGCATATATAGACAGCGGAGCAGTTGGTAATTACATAGATCGAGATCTGGCAACAAAAATGGGACTTCCCTTATGCACAAAACCAACAACTGAAAAGGAAACTACTGTTGACTGTACAGAAATTGCTTCGGGACCAGTAAACCAATGCACAACAGAATTAACCCTTCTGTTTCAGGATGGACATCAAGAAGCAATCAAGTTTGACCCCATCAAAGCTCCTTAGTTCCGGTTGATCTTAGGGATGCCATGGTTAGTAACTCACAATCCACACATAGACTGGCATGCAAAGAGACTGACCTTTTCCAACAAATGCACCCACGCTTGCTACCCGAAATCTATACCACAGCCAAACTTGAAACCTGTTCAAGAAATAGCATGGAGGATCGCAGAACCAATGGACACCTTACCAAAAGAATATCAGGAATATATAGATGTTTTTCAGAAGGAACAGGCTAACACATTACCGCCACATAGGCCCTATGACTGACAGATCGACCTGATACCGGCGCACAGGTTCCTTGTGGTCGAATATATGCACTTACGGAAACCGGAAATCTCCACTTGAAGTCCTATTTGGATCAATACCTGGCTAAAGGGTTTATCTGCCCGTCAAAGTCACCGACAGCCTCTCCCTTATTCTTCCTACCCAAAAAGGAAGGAGATTTGAGGAAGGACTTGCATCGATTACCATGCACTTAATCAAATCACAGTAAAAAACCACTACCCTTTGCCCCTTGTCCCGGAACTGTTGGACCAAGTCAAGGATGTCTGAATCTACATCAAACTAGACCTCAGAGGAGCATGCCACCTTGTACGTGTTAAGAAAGGGGATGAATGGAAAACCGTGTTTCGCACCAAGTATGGCCTGTACAAATATCAGTTAATGCCTTTCGGGCCGTGCAACGCTCCCGCAGCATTCCAATACTTCATGAATTATGTATTACGGGAATTAATCGATGTCTGTGCCCTGGTCTATATTGACGACATCCTAGTGAATTCCCCCTCTGAAAGAGATCATGTGGAACATGTTCGCTCAGTCCTTGCAAAACTTCACCAGCACAAACTGTACGCTAAACTTGAGAAATGCTCCTTCCATGTCCTCAAAGTTGAGTTCCTCAGTTTTGTTCTCTCGCCAAAGGGAGTAAAGGTGGATTTACACAAAGTTGATGCCATCCTTAACTGGCCGTCACCTTTTTCACTTAAAGGAACCCAAAGCATGCTCGGCTTTGCACATTTTTATCGCCAATTTATTCCAGATTTCTTACGGATAGCCCACCAAATCACATTGTTACTGAGAAAAAAACAACAAAAAATTCCCATGGACTGAAGAGGGGGAACAGGCTTTTCAAGAACACAAGAAAAGTTTCACCTCCGGTCCTATTTTATGACATCCTCGCCCTGATCTCCCCTATGTAGCGGAAACTGATGCTTCCAGCGTAACTATGGGAGCAGTTCTCTCTCAAAGAGATCCAGAGACAGGCCAATTACACCCCGTGGCCTTTTGGTCACGTAAATTCTCACCACCAGAACTTAACTATGCAATTACAGACAAAGAATTGTTGGCAATAAAATCAGCCTTCAAAGCCTGGCGGCAGTATCTATTAGGTGCCAGACATACCATCACAGTAATCACAGATCACCGAAACCTTCAATACCTAAAGTCAGCAAAAGCTCAATCGTCATGACAGTTGTGGTGGGCTCTATTATTCGCAGAATACGATTACGTAATAAAATACCGACCGGGAGTTCAGAATGGGAAGGCCGATACCTTGCCTCGTATGGGTGTTAAAGAGAAAACGAACAGTACCCTGGACCCTGTTGCCGTCATCCCAAGTGATAAACTACTGGGACTCACCACCACATTGACTTTGAGAGAACTTCAAGATAAGATTCGAATCTTAATGAACCCCAAGATCTTGCAGAAATGGAATTTCAAAAATGAACATCACACGGTTCTGGATGGATTACCCTACTTCAGGGAACGACTATATCTACCAAGTAAAGATCTGCAGGAATTGGTCATGTCTGGTTATCACGATTCCCTGATCGAAGGCCATCCCGAAATTGCTAAGGCTCTAGCCAAGGTTAAACAGAATTATTGGTGGCCAGCCTGGTGTAAGGACACTGCTCGATTTGTTCTACCTGTGGGATATGTTCACAGAATAAATCACAAAAACAGAAACCAGCTGGCCTCCTACAACCACTGGATATTCCACCGGCTCCCTGGCATACTCTTTCTCTTGATTTTATTACGGATTTACCTCCCTGTCAAGGTTTTAATACCATTCTGGTGGTTGTAGACCTGTTCTGTAAAATGGCACAAATCGATGTTCGATTATCCACTAGCCATCACCCCCAAATGGATGGACAATCAGAAAGAACAAACCAGACATTAGAACAGTATCTACGTTGCATGCTGCATCAAGTGGAAGAGAATTGGAAAGACTTGTTATGGATAGCGGAATACGCATACAATAACTCTATACACACCAGCACAGGACAAAGCCCTTTCTACACAATATATGGAAGACATCCACGTACCTCTGAACTAGTCTCCCCCACGACCTTGGAAATGCTAACGGTAAAGAATCTACACACAAGCATAACCCAAGCCTTCAAAAGGGTAAATGAACATTTACTGCAAGCCAAAAACAGACAAAAGAAAATTCTCAGACCGGCATCGGAAGAAATCTCCCGATTACCCATAAAAGGTACCCAGACCTTTCGTCGAAAATATCTAGGACCCTATACCATCAAATTAGTGATAAATCCAGTGGCCGTCAAGTTAGCCTTACCACCAAGCATGCAAATTCATCCGGTGTTCCATGTGTCACTTGTAAAACCTGTACAACCAGGAACCCGAGTCTTAACACCACCAAAGCCATCTGCTAGTCGATGGAGAGCCTGAATCTGAAGTTAAAAACATCCTGGAATCGAAATGTACCAGATTTAAGCTATACTATTTAGTGGACTGGAAAGGGTACAGGCCTCAAGACAGAACTTGGGAACCAAGTGAACATATTCATGCACCACGTCTGATTAAGAGGTTTCACCTGGATAACCCCACCAAACCTGGACCGGACAGGAAGGATACCATGAAAGGGGCCTTGGGAGGGGAGTGCTGTCATGACCACTATTTGGGGGCACAAGTTGTGCCACAAGCAGGCTCCCACAAGAACCCCGCAGGCCTTAAAACCATTGCAAAAGGGCTCCTGGAGCTAGTCCTGGCACCTTTGGCACCAGGCTCATATCTAGGAAGGAAGGGCTGTTCAAACTAGGTCCCATTTATGTACATGGGCCTTTAAATCCAACATGGAAGCACCCACACAGTCTAGTTCTAAGAACCAAGCCATGCGGTCTAGTGTTTTGGGTGTGTTAGGCCTGGAACTACTTTCCCTGGTACTACTTTACTTGGGCTATATAAACCATACCCTGACTGCAGAACACGCTTCGAGTTATTCTGCAACGCACAGAGTGACGCTCACCGTGTCCAGCTCCTGGTCTTCAGCATCTTCCTGTAATCCTGCAAGAACAAGATTATTCTGTTTTACCTGAGAAAACACCATCCAGCACTCAGAATCTCAACTTGGCTACAATCTGTGGAAACCGAGAGAAGAAGAAACATCACTCACCTGTGAGTACTAGCTTAAGGACTTCCGGTCCAACTAACACAGCTGCTGTTCGAACATTGCGACTTGCCATAACGAGAAAGGGAAAAACAATATTAGAACGCCCGCTTCCAAAACATCAAATTCCATCAGTCTTACCTGAATTCCATCGCGCTATGCCACGCTTCCATCCGGAGCACCACAGCAACATCTGCCAAGGAAAAGAGACATATTCAGGTTTGCTTTCAATATTAAACAACCGCACATTGCTGTACTTACCTTAACGGATTCTGGGGGCCTGTTTTTCATCACGCTCTCATCCACTAGCAGCACCACAGCGGCCTGTGAGGAGAAGAAGAAGAAAACACAGGTTAGCTTTAAAAGACAATAAAGGTGCTGCACTTCGCGCTTTCTCTTACCTAGAAAATGTGCCTCTCCATCCGGCATGCCAGCATCAAGACCTTTGCATCCGAAAAGAAGGAGATAAAGACATTAACGAATTTCCACCATAAACAGAACAAAGAATTACAATTAACAAACCTACCTGCCTACCAGCAGATTCGGGGTCACAGCAGGCCTGGGCCCAAGGAAGGCATACTGCATCAGTGAAGCAACTCGGGCAGCTCGCCAACAAACATCAAGCACCCCTGCACAAGAAACGCAGGACCGATAGCTCACCCTACAAATAACTAAGATTCATTATTCAGCACTGGGCAATTACGCATCAGGGTTCCAGATCTCAGAACCTTCCAGACGCCCCCAGGGATATCAGGTGAGCGTAACAATTACTCCCTGTCATATATATATGTTCTTCTTCATTTCCCTGTGATTTTTCTTCCTTCCTGTTCAATCTTCAGATGGTTCGTCTGCTCGACTTTTATTTGGCTCCTCAATCAGTTGTGAAGAATGTCTGGGGTGAAAGCTTTTCAACTGATTGATGTGGACCCATTTCTGTTCTGACTGTTCTCCTTTTGGGATGAGGCTCTTGTAGGCAACAGGTGATATCATATCTACAATTTTCCAAGGCACCACGCCAAATGGGAGGAGTTTCCGCTACTTGACTTGATTCCTTGTACTGGTAAAACTTGTCCCCTACTTCATATTCTTTCTTGGTTGTCGTTAGACCATAATAGGTATTCATTCCTTCAGCTAACTTTTCTAAATTGCACTGAGTATAAACAAAAGCATGCTGCAGGTGCTTCCTTCCATTTTCAATCTACTCATGAGTAGTGGACACATTTTTCACTGTCTACTCCTGAGTCCTATAGAGCAAATGCTGTGATATCACTGTTTTTTGCACAGTGATTAGCTCAAATGGAGACCTCTTTCTTGCAGAAGATGGTGTAGACCTAATAGCCACCAGGACAAGCGATAATCAGATGTTCCAACTGGGTCCAGAGTCTGCCACAAACCTCTTTAATATACTCACAATTGTTTTGTTATATCTCTCTACCCCTGCTTGAGGCCAGTACTAGGCAATGTGGAGTTTTCTTTTGAACACTAGAATCTCCCACATGTTTGCCATCACCTCGCTGGTAAATTGACATCCTCAGTCCGACTCAATCCTCTGCGGGAGGCTGAAACGAGAGAAGATGTTGTTGATTCTTAGTGCAGCAGCTGTCTCTTCCTTACAATTCAGGGCTGGAAGACATTCTACCCACTTTGTGGACAAGCATGTCACAGTCAACATGTACTTGTTTCCTCTAGATGAGCGTATCACTCGACCGATGAAATCGACTTGCAAATCTGACCAAGGCAGTGTCATTCCCCTTTTCTGTTGGGGAGCTCTGTGTGTGAGTGAACTGATTTGGAATTGAACACACACAAGACACCCCTTTAGGTAAATGTCGAGGTCCTGGCCCATGTGGCCAGTAAGCAACTTAATGCAAGATTTCTAATGTTGTGTGAAACACCCTATGACCGGCAGTGGCCATGTCATGGATGTGATTCAACATCAGGCTTCGTAATGAGGTAGGTACAACTCACTAGTCACAGCCAGATAGGGCTTTTCTTAGCAACAAACCTTCTTGTATCTGGAACATCTTGGAGAAATTCATCAACACCTGGAGATCCTCTTTACCGGCATAATCCGACTCTATTAGAAGAAAGCTTGCAGGGTCTTCAATGTGTCGATAACATTTCCCAATGACCGTGGCATCTTTTTTTGCAGTGATCAAATCTGCATCTGTGCTATCTTTACTCCACTGGGCAATTGGGTGTTCGCTGTTTGCATGAGTTTGTGACCTGGTGACAGCAGCAACTTGGATTTCACCCAGCAGGGATTTTGTTTCTATGAAACCCCTGTGTAGGGCCCTGGTTTTAGCCAGCTGGTCTGTCAGGTCATTCCCAGTCTTATTTGGCCCCTCAATTTTGGAATGACCTCTTACTTTCTTCCAATAGATATTAATCTCATTGGAGGCCACCAGATTGTCAATTGACTGGATCAGTTTAGCATGCTTTAAGAGTTTATTGTTGGCACAAAGCATGCCTCGATTTTTCCATTTAATCAGGTGCTCCACTAACCCGTTCCTGACATAATCAGAGTCAGTGATTATGACCAGTTCATTGAGTTGGTGATGCACAGCAGTGAGGATGGCTTCAAAAAACGGACATCAACTCTGCAACCTGACTAATTTGGGGTCCTATTTTATAACCAGCAGATGACTCCGGGGTATCATTCACACAGGCATTCCCAATGCTAGCCACCAGTTCTCTTTTTCTGTTGCTATCAACATACCATGAGCACCCATCCACATAAACTATGGGTATCCCCTGACACGTGTCTTCTTCATAGACCTTGTGTGGTGAAGTTATGAATGCCTCCATGTTGATGTTGGTCATTAGACATTCGTCCTCGAGACAGTTTTATTGAGCATAATCATGCAAGTCAGCCAACCCTTGAGCTAGGGGACTCTTCTTGTTTTGGCCTCATCTGACCTCCACAGGAAAGCCTTGCATGGACAGAATCCAGGATGTAATTCAGGAATTACTAATGTTCCCTGCCCAGATTCTGTCACTTTTGAGATATTGCAAGGGTTGGTGAGGAGTCTTGTCAATGATGTGCTCCCCCTGTATGAATGGGTGGTCATTTTTCAAAGCCCACACCGTTGCCAGGAGTGCCTTCTCGCAGTCATCGAATTTTTCCTCCACAGAGGACAAAGTCTTGCTCACGTACAAGATGACTTTGTTGACCTTCTCCTGCTTTTAATACAAAACGGTTAAGCAGGTATCTGAGATCCCTGTCTCAAAGAAGAACTCCTTGTTCTTTATGGGGTAAGCCAAACAAGGAGCCTGGGAAAAGCTTATTTTCAGCTGTTTAACTGTCTCGGATTGTCCTGGAACCCACTCCCACTGGACTCCACCCTTAAAAAAAAATGTTCAAGGGGTCGAGTGATGCCTGCCTAGTCTTTAATGAAGTTCTGACTATAATTAATGCGTCCAAGAAGGCTTCTTAATTTTCTCTGAGTGGTAGGGTCTTTAATTTCAATAAGGCTTCCACGTTCTTCACCTGGGGATTAAGACCCATAGGGGTGATCTTGTGCCGTAAGAAGTCAACTCAGGTCTTACCCCACTGTGCCTTCTGAAAGGACAGTTTTGCTCCTGCTTTTTGCATCTGGGTTAGAACATGGCGGCTTTCTGCTATATTTTCCTTCACAGTTGAGCTCTTGATCAAAATATCATCCAAATAGGCCAGGTTTCCCCTTTCGCCCAAATCGGGCATGGCCTTATGTAGGAAGATGTTGAACCCATTGCCGGAGTTTATGTATCCAAAGGGGGTTCGGGTCCATGTGTACTGCTGCCCCCGAAGGTAAAGGCAGGCTTGTAATGGTGTTCCCTCCTCACGGGTACTGTCCAGGAACCGTTGGTCAGGTCAATGGTGGTGTACACCTTTGATGCTTGGATCTGGGCCAGTCTTTGATCGATGTAGGGAAGTGACAATCTTGACGTGTGGACCCATTAGTGGAACTCTCTCAGGTTTGTACATAGTCTCCATTAGCTGCGTTATTTGAGTATTCCTAGTAAAGGGTTGTTGAAGCTACTGTGGATCAGACGAATTATCCCACAGGATTCTAAATTCTTAATAATCTCTGTGAGTGACTCCATGGACGTGAGAGGTAACTGGTATTGTTTCAAAAACACTGGAGCCATTTCGGGGTCCATGGGAATGGTGGTTGAATGAATGGATGGGCATCCACACTCATATGAGCCCACTGGAACAACATATTGGAATTCCAGGAAGACCTGTTTCAGCTTTTGTGTTTGCTTCTCTATATCACAGCCATCAGAAAGATTGATCTTTTCCTCAACCATATGCTTGAAACCTGGACAGACCTCCAGTTGGGTGGAGAGATATCTTTTGAAAGTGCTGACCTGGACAGGGGACACAAGGTAGTGGCCCTTGACTCTGAACACTACTTCCTGCCTCCTAATGTCACAGGTCACCTCTTCCACACTGTAGGGGCAGGAAGAGTACACCAGGAAATTCCGCCCATTCCTAGTACAAATCTTTTCTGTAGGAATACTGTTGCAGAAGTAGAAACAGTCGTTTGGGATTGGTCCCATGATTTCATTACCTAAATCAATAGATTGATGTTGGGCATCAACCGCCATTCCAATAAAGGTGTCTGTGCCAAAAGTAATACTTTAAGGGTCACTGGGCCTCATTATAACAGTGGTGATACAGTGATAACGGCGCAGGTAGTGCTGCCAGCGCCGTTATCACTGTACCGCCACATTACGAGTTCTGCTTGCGGGTGCCTCTCTGCACGCCTGGTGAGACTAGGCGTGCAGAGCGGCACCCACAAGCAGAACTGGATGGTGGCAATGGTACCGTTATGAACGGTACCACTGCTACCATCCTCCCCATTCCGATTGAGCACTCTGGGGGCTCAAATGGGAATGGGGACATACCGGCTGTCACAAAAGGGGAATTACTGGGCCCGCCAAGGTCAGAATGACCCGGTAATTCCCCTTTCTCGGGACCCGAACCAGACCCAAGTTTGGGGGTAGCAATTCCGGTATAAACGACATGGCTACCTCCAACCTCGTAATGAGGCCCACTGTTATCCACCAATATTCAAATGGTGATATGTTCTAGGTCTACTAGAGGTGTCGGATTTGAATACAAACCTTGTTGTTGGAGATGGGAATTTAGGTTTATATAGGAGTCCTGAAGTTTGAGGTTCTGTCCTCGCTTAATTTTGAGGAGGAGAGTAAATTGTCGCATCTTCCCTGGGATGGTAACCTCTTCTCGGACTTAAACTTCAATGGAAAAGGCACCAATTGAGCTGACTGCAATGCTTTTTCAATGTTGTCAAAGCCCATGGGGTTGCCCCCCAGTCAGGACCAGGCTTTATGATTAATTAGGTCCAAATTGATTGTGAATAGGTTGAGAATGTCACTTCACAGATAAAAGGCAATGCTCTAAGATATAAATTAGTTAAAACCGCATTTGTATTGCAACATATGTGGAGCCAATGTAGCATCGGAGCGAGGCGCCAAGCATCTTCAAGGTACCCCACCCCAAGGATGGCCCAATAGCCTCCTAACCTCTTAGAAAATGTGTTTCTAAGAATTTGCAATTCCTGAAGTTTTGCGTTTCCCCACAATGCTGCACCATAAGTTGTGGCACCTTTGGGCCTCGTAGATCTTCATAATCATGCCAAGAGGCTGGCCTTGGCACATAGCCATAACGCGTAATCGGCCCGCAAGGGATTGGCTCATCTTGATTTTCTGTTTCTGAGTGTGAGCTAAGCCTTTTTGAGCTAAGCCTTTTATTGTTGAGGAAAATCGAACTCCAGATAATGAAATTCTTGAACCCTTGGAATTGCAACCCCATTGCATAGCATCGGGTTCAACTTGACCACCTTTCGGCCCTTCACACAGGCCATCATAGTGGACTTGGATGTGTTAATCTTAAGGTCCAAGTCGCTCATAAAATCTGTGTAGACCTGAATCAGCTTTTACAACATGTTTGTGGTTCAGGCAATAAGCACTGTATCATCTGCGTAGGACAACATTGGAAGTGCCCTTCTGCCCATCCTAGCATAGTCAGCATGGGAGTTCACCAGGGACTCATGCAATCTGTTTATGTTCTTGCAACAATCAAATAAAGACCAGATTCCGAAGCTCACTAAGGCGAAGCTCACTAAGGTGAAGCCTGCACAGCCAAAGGGCATGGTGTTGTGCACCGCAGGAGCGCAGGACGCTGTCTGACCATCCATCGGGTCTACACTTCTGCCTTGCAGACGCAACGTACCATGATTTCCGGCTATGATCGAATAAAAACCAGGTGCGGAAGCCCACTAAGGCAAAGCCTGTGCAGGCAAACAGTGCAGTGTTGTGCGCCGCAGTTGCGCAAGGTGCTGGTCGACCGTCCACCAGGCCTACACCTCTGCCTCGCAGACACAACGTATCCTAATTTCCAGCAACAATCGAATAAAGACCAGGTATAGAAGCCCAATAAGGTGAATCCTGTGCAGGCAAAGGGCGTGTTGTTGTGAGCTGCAGATGCACAAGATGCTGGCCATCCGTCCGTCGAGTCTACACTTCCCCCTCACAGACGCAATGTACCCTAATTTCCAGTGATGATCAAATAAAGACCAGGTATCGAAGCCCACTAAGGCAAAGCCCGTGCAGGCAGAGGGTGCAGTGTTGTGCGCTGCATCTGTTAGGTGCCGTGCTATGGTACCCCATAAACTCCAGGAACCGTGATCTGTGCCCCGGTTCCAACCCAAGCCTGCAACCATTTACATTAGGTAAAGGTATTTATGCAACTTTCCTGAAGACCCTTCATCCTTGATTACTGAGCTGCACGCCGGCTCCCACGCAGGCCCACAACCATTTGCACTAGGCAAGTGCACTTGCCAACTTGCCCTAAGACTTGGCATCCTTGATTACCGAGCTGTGCTCCGGCTGTTACCCAGGACTGCAACCATTTGCATCAGGCAAGCGCCTCCACTTGTCCTAAGACCCTGCATGCACACAACCACTTGCATTAGGTAAGTGCACTTGCACCACTTGCCCTACAATATTCACCCATCTCAGGTCTGTAGACGCCATGGCACCCACCTACCTACCCCCTCTATCCATCAGGAACCAACGCCTCCAGCACCACACACGGAGATCCTTTATACATAAACAACCCACACCTCCCACCACAGCACCACCTCATCCACTCCAGAAACAAGCTCCTCCACTTGCACACCTGGCCCAAGAGATCCTTTATCCATAGACAACCTACACCTCTCACCACAGCACCACCCCATCCATTCCAGAAACAAGCTCCCCCACTTACACACCTGGCCCTCCACCCACTCACCCACAAACACTACACCTGTTCATCTCCACAATCCCCCCGAGCGGCCACCGACCCCCTCAAATGTGCTAGCTGGGTTTTTTTTTTTCTACCTGGTGTGCCCACCCCTGAAATCCACGACCTCCTCACTGCCAATGATCTCGACCTGCTTGCCATATCCGAAACATGTCTCCACCCAGCAGTAGGCCCTGCACTATCCAACGCTATCATCCCAGGATATGCAATCCTGCGCAGCGACAGATCTCACAGGAGAGGCGTGGAGTATCCCTAATCTACAAAGACACCCTTGCCATCTGGATCACTAACTCCGGCCCCATCCCAAACTGCAAAATGCTCTTATCAAACTAATTCTCTCACCTACCAATACTCTCAGTCTCCACCTCCATTTCATCCTTCAAGGAAAACCTCATTCTAACTCTCAATCCTACCATCAAGCCCAGTTCAAACATCTTGATCTCAGGAGACCTCAATCTTGACCTCAACAACCCCACAGACAAAAGCATAGCCACAGCCCTCAATCAAGCTGGCTTTGCTCAGCGAACTACTGAACCTATCCACATCCAGGGCCGCACCCTTGACTGGATTGCTGACCTGAATTGCAGCATGGCCAGCCCCATCACCACGACTTGCTCATGGTGTGACCATCAAACCATTACATTCAACATCCCCACCAGCAAATGGTCCAGCCGATGTCACACATTGAAACCAGAAGCCCTGGCCCGCTGCACTAAAAATCTCAATAAGGACCACCTCATACCCCTCCTCTCAGACCTCAAGTTCCCAACCAACACTGCAACAAACCCAGAGACCCTTGGAAATCTCTACAATGACACCATTGCACTAGCTGTCGGCCCCCTATCCCCGCTAAAAAAGCACAAAGCCAAGCATGCCCTAAAAAAGAAGGCCTGGGTCACCCCCAAGCTCCTTGCTTCCTGTGCTAAGAAACGCACAGCCGAAACATCTTGGAGAAAATACCTCTCGCCAGCCTTCAAAGCTCAGTTCACCTCTCTTGCCAAAAACTACAAAAGAACGATTCATACCACCAAAGCCAGTAGCTACAATGCAAGAATAGATAACACACAGTCCAAGACCCGCAAACTCTTCACGATCCTGCGCGAACTTGAGTCGCCAGTCACCACCCCCACAGACCTCATTGCAGACGACACCTAGTATACTAAGGTGCAAGAAGCCCTCATGGGAAAAATCTCCTCCCTCCAGGAGAAAATCCATGCCAAGCAACTGGTCATTCATGCAAAACCACCAGCAGCCACCTCCACGCGCCTCATGGCTCCCACCAGCCTACCTACTACTCAATTTGACTTCTGCCCGGTATCAGAACTCAAAGTGGCCAACATCATCAAAGTCCTCAAGCCCTCCACTGCAAAGGGGATATCTGTCCGGCCTCCATCATCAAAGACTGTGCCGAGACTCTCACACCTACATCACAGCTATCATCAAATCTTCCTTTGCCACAAAAACTGTCCCATCTTCCTTGAAAGAATCCTAGATCCTCCCACTGCTAAAACAACATCCCTCGATCCCACCATCTCCACTAATTATTGCCCCATTACTACCGTACCCTTCATTCTTAAAATCCTTGGCTGCACAGCATACATACAGGTCCAACAATACCTCAGGGACAACCACATCCTGGGCATCCGCCAATCAGGCTTTCGACCAAGGCATGGACCTGAAACAGCCTTGTTGAACCTGAAAAACCTATTGGATGATATCAAAGACACTGGTAAACTCTCCCTGCCACTCATGCTAGACTTATTAGCAGCGTTCAACCTCTTCGACCATCAGAAACTCTGCAACCACCTCACCACAACAGTAAATTTCCCCCTAGCGGTGGCAGACTGGATCTGATCTTTTTGGCAGACAGATCCTCCTGTGTCTTCATGGATGATCATGTTGCCCCACGAACACCAGTAACCTGTGGAGTCCCACAAGGGTCTTCGATCTCCCCCGCCTTGTATAATATTTATACTAAATCCCTTTTTGATCACCTGGGCACCCTCTGCATATCCTAAACGAATGATGCCAACGACACCCAAACCCTCCTCCCTCTTTCAGGCACCTACCACCTTGACGTTGCAACCATCAACTCAGTCTATGATTGTCCAGAACTGGATGGCAACCCATCAGTTATGTCTAAATGACAACAAAACTGAGATCCTCATTGTAGGCTCGCCCCCACTCTCTGCAACGTGGGTCCAGCTTTCAAAGCATTTGACATTGATGGCAACTCAATCTAAACTTAAACTGTAACCAATACCCTAGGTATCTACCTAGATGCTACCCTTGACCTCTCACACCAGGTCAACGGCATCACTTTTTCTGCTGCCCAAATTTGCCAAACTTCTAATGTCAGCATGCTCTTCCTTACCACTAGCAGCCGCCTGATCATAGCCAGAGCCATCACTGCAGCAAAATTGGACTATTGCAATGCCTTCTTTGAACGTAACTTGCGCAAGCTGCAAACTATCCAAAACAATGCACTCGGGCCCCTCTAAGCTTGTCCAATCACGACCATGTTACAGAAGACAGGAAAGATGCCCACTAGCTCCCAATCCATGAGCAGATTAAATTCAAGACCGGCTCCATCGCGCACAGATGCATCACCCACACTGCCCCAGCATAACAATCGCACAGGGTGTAGAAATACCACCTCTCTCACTAAGATCCACGAACAGCCATACCTCAGAGTGCCTACCTTCACTCGTAAGACAGCAGGAGGGTTACGTTTTCCTGTCATTGCCTCAAAGCTCTGGAACAATTTCCCCATCGCCCTGAAAAAGGAACCTTCTTACTGGACCTTTAGAAAAAACTTTAAAACTTCGCTCTTCGCCAAAAGCTCCCTGAGCTAAGACACTAAGACCTTTCAATACCTGTCTCCTCTTGTCCCTCCCCCATTTTAATTTTGAATGTAAAGGTTCGTGAGCTAAGGCACCAAGACACTTTGATACCTGACCCTCCTTTCCCTCCACCATTGTTATTTTCGTATGCATTCTTTCACCTAATGTAACTAGCGCCTAGGTAATGTAAGAGAGGAAGGGTCTTTAAGGCCCCCCTTCATTCCTATTATAGTGTACATGGTATGCTCATTCCACGGCCAACCGCGTGCCTCTGGCCAAGGTGTGTGGTGCCCACTGGATGACCCATAACAGTGCATTATATGTACGCCATGACACTCCATTTTTGTATACCTTGACTCCATTTTATATTAGGCCTCACTCGAACAGTAGAAGCCACCCTGCATCTCTCCCCTTCAGTGTTCGCGCACAGCCAGCAGGCCAACCGCCCACCTCCACCCCTCTGCTGTTTCCACAGCTGTCCCGTTCTCACGGAAGCCTGGGTGCGAGAAATAACAAATTACACATTGTATCTCTCATCTTCCCCTTTACATTACTGCCCTGCGAATGACCAGGAAAAAAACATTTGTCTCCACAAACCTGCCTTGTACTCACAGACCCCATCCAAAGAGATACAGACTACATGCCCCCTCACCCCAAAGTCCTTTTGATGTGACAGTTGCATGCCCCTCGGCTGTATGGCATCCCAGTTCACCCCCAGAACTAATCCTATGTGTGGCCATATGTTCTTCTCGTACTAACAAACTATAAACCATTCTCTCTGGAAATCTAAAGGAGTATTTCATGAATGTATCAATGAAATCTTGTGAATAGATCCGGCACCTGGACCCATGTATTCTCACGTTTATTGTCTAGGTCAAGCATCTAGTTATAAAACTCTTATGTGCTCAAACGAATAAATAATGATCAGGCATGTGTGGCCATAAGGGCAAATGTTAGATAGTCTACATCATTATTGTTTGGACATCCCCTGACCTCGCACCCCTCCCAGATGAGCCCAGCTGATCCACGTGACATACGAAGTTACAACTTGGAACGAACCAACCAAGGAACACCATCCCCATATGCAACATACTGTCCAGTCCCCTTTGTCCAATGAACACTACTGAATGTATCCCCGATAGCACACGTCATAGATGACGTGTTTATGTAATACAACGCATATTATCTTTTTTGTGGGCAGAGCGCTCTCGGAGTAAGCAGAGTTCTCTGCATGCCCCATTTTACTTTATATATAATCTTTTACTTCACCCGCACTTGGTGCTGGTCTCATTCCCTACTGGGGTGTGTCCATTAGTGCCTCTTATTTGGTTATTTCATTGTACAAGTGGGGAACTCCAGATTTCAGTACCTAAGGGTCCAGTGTGTGCAACGCATGCAAAGTAAATTAATAATTAAGTAAATAAATGAACGTAAACAAAACCGGAGCCAAAACACAGCCTTGGCCAACCTGTGGGATCGCTTAAAAGGATTCTGTGTATTTCCCTGCTTCCCCATAGCGAACACAGGCCTGATTCGCCCTTTTAATAGCCTGGAGCAGAGAAAGAATCTTCCTTGGACACGTCATGGACCCGAGCATACCCCATAATTTTGCCCTACTCACTTTATCAAAGGGCATACTCAGGTCCATGAAGGCTAGGAAGACCCCGGTCTGAACCCAAACTATATATCTGACACAGTGGAAATGTAGATAATCTAGCCCTCAATGCGATCCAGAAGAACTCTACCAAAGATTTAAAAAGTGGTGTCCAATAGTGAAATGGGCCGATCCGATAGTGGGCTAGCACAGTCCCCCCTTTTTAAAATGGGGAAGATAATTGCGTGCTCCAAGATAGCATTAAAGGAGATCGTTAACAAAGGCACCCAAAGATCTGTATGTTCTTAGTAAAGGTCAGCTGGAATGGTGTCAGGACCTGGAACATGATTATGGGCTTGCTTATCAATAGCGGTAACAACCTCCTTTAGGGTGAAGATCAAACTAGATGTGCCTCAGTTCTTTTAGACACTTCCACAGGACCTCGCTACAGGGTGGAAAAGTGATTATCCCAAGCCCTGGCATCTACATAAGATTCCCGGGCCCTTCTCATTCTCTTATAAGTGGGTCCCTCAGACACAAATTCCCAGAATTTCTTAGAGTTGTTCGAGGAGACAAACTCTAGCAAGTCACCTCATGCTACATCTTCAAGGTCGGATTTCCACCCATCCGGGGTAATATGATAATGCCTTCTGGCCTGAATGATTTCCCTTTGGGGCCTCAGGGGGGATTTCACAGCTTCTAGGAGTAATGGCTTGGCCTCCACGCATGCTTCATTAAACCAACTCTTGTTAGTGGACTTCTGTCCTTAAAAGTATGCTCAAAACAGTCAGAGAATGCCCCCCATGAGATCAACAAAATTAGAGGCTGTATCCGAGGCTTTTGAGCAGCACTCTAAGATATTCAGGATTAGTGAAAGCTTCTCTTTCAACACAATGGCCCTCATTAGGAGAGAGCCAGTCTGGAAAAAAAAGTGTTGCTGACAACGGTGACCGGCACCTTTTCCGGACCGGCTCACTTTGTGTCTGCCGGTAGGGGCTGCGAACTACCAGCAGGGCTGACCTGCTGGTAGCCCAGGCCCCTACTGGCAGAAAAATCACTGAAGCACCGGCACTGTTACTAACGGTGCAAGTGCTTCAGTGTTCCCATTGGACTCCACGGGAATGGGATCGGGAATGGGAATTTACCGTTCCTCTGCTGCTCATAATATTCTGGTATTACCGGGATATTGGGTGTCAGAAACAGTAAGCCGAAGTTTTTGGTAGTCACACCAACAACAGCGGCCTACCGGCAACCTCATAATGAGAGCCAATGTGATGTAAATGAACCTCTTCGATTCTCGCCCATTTTATTCTTCTTTTACAGGCTTTGCTGTTGTCAGCTAAATCTAAATGATCATTTATCATCCCTCCGTGGACACTAAATGGCCTATGAGCCTCATGCTAATTGGGTAATGGTCACTGCAGGGATCTCCCATCACTTCAAACCCCTGAATCCGGTCCCAATATCTAACAGAAAGACAGAAATGGTTGATGATGGAAGAGCCTTGGTGATTCCTAAAAGTTGGGAGGTCAGGGATGTCTGGCAGGACTCGTCCATTCACCGTATCCAGTACCCATTTAAGAAACCAAGAAAAGATTTGCAAGGCCTGTGTGCGTACCCAAGAGTCCTGTATCTGGGGTTGTGCAATTCCCAGGGCTCAGTCATCCTGACAATCAAAACAATCTTCTGGCAGGACATTTCCAATTTTCACATTGAAATCACCCCCAAAAGTAGCATGGAATTGGGATTCAACTCCAGTAAAACATGTTCCTCCCTTAAAATTGGATAATCTATTTGTGTATGCTTTATGTGTATTGTTGTAAACATTCTAAATTACCACTGATTCACGATTTTACAAAGACAATGTAATTATTTGCAAACAGTTCATATTAATGTCATACTCCTCCACACTACAATTAAATGAGGCCTTTATCAATAAGGGCAATCCTCAAAAGCATCTTCCCCTGTTTTTCCTACTGGCAGGGACCACATAACACCCACCCACCCAATAAGGGGGACTCCACTAGTCATGTTTCTTGAAGTACAATCACCTCATACCTTTGCATGACAAAATGAGAGGATCTGGAAATGTGACCCAGGCACCAGCTATGTTCCATGACAAATGCAAAATTAAGTCTGAACATTGTGTCACACTCCCCGCTGTGCCCAGGGGAGAACCATGAACCATGATCCCCACGTCTATACCTAAGGTGGTCAAGGAAGGAGATGGGGGATCATCCCACCAGTCAATCTGAATTTCTAAACGATTGGAGACGGGTACCACCACATTCCCAACCTGATCAATAACACTCGCATCTACTGCATGTCCGCCACAGTCTTCAAAATAGGACAGTTGTTTGGACATGTCAAGGGAGAACTAACTCTGCCAGGACCCTTTGTGACCAGCTCTGCTGATAAGAGACGACGGACAGCCTAATCTGATGTGTCCCCCAAACGGCGGGTAAAAAATGCCCAATTGAACAAGTTTACTATATAGGGGTAGGCCATTTGGTTTAAGGCCCTAGAAAGATTGGAATTTACCAGATAGCTGTGTAAAGATTGATTAGCAAAGTTGACCACAATACAATCTTCTCTGACCAAAATGTCAGTGTACCCAACCCAGCCAACCATTCTGGCCATTAAAATATCCTGTGGGATGGGTATGCCCAGACATGGGTCTTGAGCCGGCTGGTCCTAGAGTCCCAAACTACTACTCACTGATGACGCCCAACAAGGCTGAAACATGTCTGGGGATGCTTGTGGTCTCGTGCAGAAGGGATGTGACCTAACAGTTTGGGCTGAACTGCCCCTTTTGTTGTGGGACCATGCCTGATTTGCATGTGGTCTTTCCCCTTTTATAATGGCTTGGCTGACTGAAAAACGATGGTCTGTAGGGTTGCCCAGAGCTGTGCCCATGGTTATGATTTATTCAAAGCTTTCCAGCCATCAAATTTTGGTTTTGCTTTATTCACCCTGAGTGGGACAGGTATAGCCAGAGGTGGGTCCCGAGCCAGCTGGGCCTACGGACCAAAGCTACTCCAGACTGATGATAACCAACAAGGCAAAAATATGTCTGAGATTCTTCTGGTCTCGTGCAGAAGCGATGTGACCTAGCAGTTCGGCTTGGACTGCCCCTTTTGGGGTGGGACCATGCCTGATTTGCATATGGTATTTCCCTTTCTGTAATGTCTTGTCAGGGTGATGATAAACAATGGTCTGGAGGGTTGCGCAGAGCTGGGCCCATGGTTATGATTTATTCAAAACCTTCCAGACATCAACTTTTGGGTTTGCTTCAGTCACCCTGAGTGGGATGGGTATGGCCAGAAGTGGGTCCCGAGCCTGCTGGGCATACAGTCCCAAGCTACTCCTCACTAATGACATCCAACAAGGCCAAAACATGTCTGGGGATGCTTGTGGTCTGATCCAGAAAGGATCAGACCTAGCAGTTCAGACTGGCCTGACCCTTTTTGGCTGGGACCATGCCTGATATGGTCTTTCCTCTTCTGTAATGGTTCGGCAGGCTGAAAAACGATGCTCTGGAGGGTAGCCTAGCCATCAACTTTTAGTTTTGACCCAAAGGCATGGTATCCTTTCTGACTAGACTCCTTTAGGGATTTCCTAAGACTATTTTTTCTCTATCCAGGAATTAGTATTCTACATGGATAGGGAATGCGCCTTACATATACCCTACTTGATCCACCCTTGAAACTGTCATGCCCACTGTCTTCTCCCTTCATCTCTATATCAATTGCTACTGTCCTCCTCCAAACCCCATCCAGCTTTCTTCTCTCCTTCCTGTACTCTTCTGTCGCTGATATTTCTCTCTCCTTCTAAATCTTGCCTCCACCATTTGATGTTAGTCCAAACCCCTCCATACTACTCTTCTCTCCGCCAAACTACTACTGCCTCCTCCCCATTACGACTCCCCCCCCCACTACTACTTCCTCCTCCACCTAACACCTCCTTCCTCCACAGTAGTACTCCCTCCTCCGAACTACTACTTTTACCCAAACACTCTCATCCATACAATTCTCACTCACTCCCTACACTTGATATTCTACCAACATTTTCCACCCTAACATACTCACTCACAATACAGTACCGCTTCAACTCCTTATCAAATGCCTCGCTGTTTCCAGATATTGCCTCCACAACTCGCTGCTCCTTCCTTCCCCCTGCTGGTCTCTTGGTCTTTCACCTACTCCACCTCTTACCTTACCCGAATAACTCACACTTGCTGCAGGTTTTTGTATTCCTCTTCTCTTGCTAGTATTTTTTCTCTCTCCCTCTACAATCAGGCCCTTTCTTCCCCAACCTCGGTGTCTCAAAGATTGGAAAACCCATAAGCAGTGGTGTAAGCCACGTCAAGTTTCACCTTGAGGGTCCACCATGGAACAACAATGGTCCAGGTGGGCTACAGTTTGTGTCCTTATTGTGTGGGCCTATTTGAGTTCCCCCTGATGTTAATGTATGAGGGAAGCCTTCCCCCTGTTGTCCCATATGGTATAGGGATTATCTGTGGGTTTGAGCAGATTCACCGGAATTGCTGATGAGTAGCTTGCAGTCCTCAAGTGTGCCGTGCTTGTATGTCGCTAGCCCACCCCGGTCCTCTATCTCCACACTGACTGCCTCAGCAGTGCAGAATCTCACTGATGTCTCCCCTTCAGTTCATGGGCCACTGTGCAGGTGATTGTTTTTGGCACTGTGTACTCGTCAATGTGTCTCTAAACAAAACAGAAATACACTGGTGAGCATCTTGCAATGGAGGCATGACTTGAGACAGAGGTGTACTTAAAAATAACATCCTGGCACAAATGGTGGGGGGCAGGACTTGGGCCCCCTCAACTGCCACTGCCCCCCTCAGGGATAGGACTTGCACTGGATTTCTCCATGGTAGACCTCACACCTTCAGCTGACAAGGGTTCCCATCCTCTCTTTTCAATGCCGGTTTAATGGTCTTTTCACAATAGTTTACCTATATCGACTCGTTTAATGTCTTCTATCTCTAGTCATATCTTAGTCATGGACCACTCAAGCGCACTCCAACATCATCACGCCCCACCATATCAAACCAAGCCCTTTCACTTCACACCAAAACCACATATACCATAATTCTTCATGTCAAATCCACCCCATCTCAACAAACCACACCAATCTACATCACACCATGCCATTCTGGCCACCCAGCTCCTTATCATGCCACAACCCACAATAAACAATATACCCTACTCATCGGGAGTGGTGTCCATACATCTCTCACTTCCCGTAGATAAGCAAGCTCCATACACAACACAAAACAGCAACACAGGACAATCCTGCTGCAAAAGTATGCACTATTCTTTCTACTAATCATGCAATTTAATCTATAATTATGTACACATGAACACACAATAACCCTGTCCTGTTTCCTGCTCTGTCGCCACATGTTGGGTTGTGCTGTCCACATTGACCGCTGAATTGGCACTGGCTTAAATTTTAATGTCTAGCTACATGTTAAACAAGGGCTGAAATATTGTCTCCCTAGAAAGAATGAGTGCCTACCTTTTCCTTTCAGGACAAGAGAGTTCTTCCGAAACTATTGCCAACAGGGCTAGCTGAACAAGACAACACTCAGCACTAAAATGATGTACACAGTGCATATACCTACAACCATAAATCATCCCCACAGATGAACAGCATGCCATTCATGCAGGTAGATGATGTCGGGGGTCCTGTGAATACCTGATTCCTTTACCTGACAACAGCCAAGGAATCAAATGGACTCTCATTTTGCATCAATGATCTCCGACTAGTAAGAAATATTGTCACTATAGGTAACCACCCACTCTCCCATGTCCTCCTACCTTACCTACACCAAAGACATATATTACCTCAGCAACCATCATGTTTTTACTGGCCATTTCTGGTGGGATGTATCGAGGATCAATAGGGACCTCCTCCATGTGCTTGGCCATATATAACCAATATCCCACAGTGGCATTTCTAGAGGTAAGAGTTGAAAGGCTTGCATATTTCCAGGACACCTCCTGAACAACACCAAATAGAAACCAAACAAACACACCCTAGAAGACACAGAGATTTAATAGCCCTATCTATTGAGGGTTTATGGATCTGGGTTCATCCTTTTATTGTGATAATCGACAAAAACTTTGGAAGTTACTCTGCCTGCAATGCTTGCTTAGGCTATTATTAGACATGCTGATTGCATTACATAGCAATCTTTCTGCAAAGGTCTGGTTGGACAACCAGTGCAATATCTCTTCAGCATTCAGTGTATTCACAGGTCATATAGGGATGTGTGCTAGACTCGCTTTTGTTCAACCTTTATGTTCATTCATTATCCAATGATTTTCACATACTAACTAAAGATACACCACGAATGGTTGTGTACTGGTTTATTCTGATGACATTGTCCTATTGGCTCATGCCCAGAGAGCCCTTTAGAAACGTGTGAGTGGCTATAATGAATTTATGGATGCTCGAGATCTTGTTTTGAACACCAGTAAAACTTATATTATGTGCGCAGGCAGGCATGGGGCAAATTACCTATCACATTGGCATCTGGCTGTAGGCTGAAATGGGTCAACTAATTTCCCTATCTTGGAATTCTTTAAGCAATAACATCAGCTGGGATGGCCCCATATATATCTCAGCCACCAAGTTGGCCCAGGAAAACATTGCTATGCTTAGTTATGGAAGTGGTGTGGGTGGACTTAAGGGTTTTGGAAAGGTAATGGTTTGCTTTCATGTGATAAAAATCCTTTTGTATCGCTACATTCATTTTTATTTATCTGGGAATCTTCCAGCCATGTAAAAGTTGGTCTTGCCTACCGAGAAGCCTTCCTTTTTATTTCACCTGCCAAGGCTTGTACACTTGCATGAGTTAGTAGCTATGCCTGAATTGTGTTATGCACATAACCCCACAGCTGAGATTGTGTTTATGAAAACCTGTCTTATTAAACTAGGGATTCACACTTCATTAAATATTCTTCTTATAGAAATTATAGATACATTCAGCACCACACGTATAATGTACAAATGGTCAGTGAACCATCAATATTCACATTAAACCTAAGCGTAGCACATTATTTCCAATAAGCAACAGGCATGTAACACTCCTAGAGAAAAAAACATCAAATATAATTTATCTTAATTTCACAGAGGTAATTGTCACTAAGAGTGCATTTAAACTTCAACATGCGGAGCCACTATGCCCAATATGCCGCCTCACATTTAAAAATACTTGCACAGCGTGAAACAATAACCACATTTCTCCCATGCACTGAATTTAATACTTAAATTTTGTCTTGGTCTGATTTTGCACACACACGAGTGTTTGTAGTCTCACCCTCTCCACTCCCCCAATCCCTCATTTGCACATTAACGAAAGACAGCGGTATTCACGAGACCTGTCACACAGATGTCCTTTTATTTTGTAAGGCGAAACCAGCTTGAGATCTTACAGCACAAATGCTTGGGCTTTTATTTTCGTTCAGTAAAATGTCAGCCCGTATTATCCAGTTCAGAATCAATTAAAAAAATACCCAAGAATCAACCTCCGTGAACTTTCTATGGCCATCATTAAGTTCATCCAAATTAGAATCTCTTCATTCACTCAGCCCGAAATGACATCATAACGTAATGTCGTGCAATGGATGTTTCGTTCTGAACACAAATGACCTTCTAATTTCAGTGCACATCTGTCCCTTCCTTGCCTAGCAAACATGCTGTAGCACATTTTGTTCTCGTCCTGTCTACTGTCCCACATATAGTAGCAACAATGCCTTTATCTAACTGCTCACATTTCTACAACTAATAACGGACTCTGCTGACTCCACTTTTAGTCTTGCATTTCTCGTTTTACTAAAATGTAACACTCTCTGACTTTTTGCAAGCAACATTTTCTGGGTTCCGGATCTTAGCAATATGACACACTGGCCCTCATTACAAGCTTGCCGGTCTGGAATCAACGGTGCCCGTAGGCTTACCGGCACTGTTGTTTCCGGACCGGCAAACTACGAGTCTGTGGCTGGGTGCCGTACGAACGGCACCCGGCTGCAGACTTTCACTCAAGCACTGGCACCGCTGTTAACAGTGCCGGTTCTTCCGCTGTCCCCATTGTCATGGGAATGGGGATTTACAATTACCGTTGCCTGATTTACCGGACTCCTTGGGTTGTAATGCCCCGGTGTTTCGGGCAAGCCAGGCACCGGTAAATCATTATGGGTCTGGCGGAATCCTGCTGGTTTTACCGGCACAGTTACCGCCGGACTCGTAATGAGACCCACTGACTTTTACATAATTTTAGTAAAGTGCATCTTTTGAGCAGTTAACCTTTCCAGCACAGTAAAACAAGCATTAATATTAATCAATTAATCAATCTTTTATTGATATATTAGTGTGTTGATAAAGGTCCAGGTTCAGGTTCAACACTGCCAAAGGGGGCGCACATATCAGCTGCGCAAGTAACATGGTGATGTGGAGAGTGACATGGTGGGTGACATCGGGGTGGGGATGCCATTGAACGCGGTGCAGCATGCATAGGAGGGCACAGAAGCAGGCGCAGTGAGAGAAGTCCCGCGGGGAATGCAATGAAGGGTGGTGATTTGTGTGTAGTAATGAGGTTGTTGCGCGGTACAGCAGTAATGCGGTACAATGCTGGCACCGGGTGGAGGTGCAAGGTACCTTAGGGGGTAACGTGGTAGGGGGCCTTTGAGCACTATGTGAACAGTAGAGAAGACATTTTCTTGTAAACCCAGGTTAGCAAAGCATTTTCACAGACAGCTCATATCAGGGTTTTTGTGAAAGCAATATGTATTTTTTTAACAGTGTGCAGAAATGTTGCAAGGCTTATGTTTCCCAGGAGAACGCAGCCCCATCGACGTCACTCTAAAAGATACTTTAGACGCCAAAGAGTTAGGCACCTGGGTGCATGAGAAGAATTGGCAGAGAAATAGAAATCAAATACAGTTAATTAAAATCCAGCCAATGTGTGGTATAGTTTTTTCAGACTACACTTGGCAGCAATGCGTGAGAAGGGAGCTGGGTGGGAGCAGAGCGCTGTGGTAGGGGTGAGGGGGTGAGCAACAAGGAGCCAATCAGTGGAGAAAGGTTTCGGTGTCCCTGGAGGGCAGCATTGTAAAGTGTCCTTTCGGGTGCCTCAGGGCACATCATTGGTCAGACATGGTGTGCATGTCTCGCACCTTGCCATATCAAGATGTTATGCCCAATCAGTATGGTGCAGTTTATCCTTTTGTATATTGGGTAATGCCAACCAATAGCAAACAAATGCTTTTTGACTGATTACCACAATCACATAATTGTGGGCCAATGTGGGAAGGGTTGTGATGTCACGAGGGGTGTTAATGTGATTTTGGGAAAAAAATATTTTACCCAATCAGGGTCACTTAACATATGCATTCTTATAGGGGACTGACATAGTTACACCAATCAGTTCCTGTGATCTGCCCTAAAAATGTAACTAAAATGTTGTATGATAATTCTGTAATTTGTGTATAAAATGTTAAGCTGCAGTGGGTGGCGTTGACAGCTCATTTCATTCAATTCGGTTCCACAGAGCTGTCTGAATAGTGCTTCCCAGCTGTTTGGGTCCAATAAATTTGAGTTACTTCTTGTTTGGTGTACGCTCCATTTTTTGATTACTTTTTCTTTCCTGGGATTACATTTTGGTGCAGGTCCCCTGGTACAAGTGTATGATAGTAACATCAATGAATTTCCCGTTGTTTTTTTTACATTTTCCTATAAGAGTGTCCATATCGTTAAACACTAGATGTTCATGTAATGCACCTTCCTTATATTTCTCACCTTTATCGCAGAACTCCTTTCATCTTTTGTCCTAACATTCCACTCTTTTTTCAAAATCCATGACCAACGATGATCTTTGAAAAGTAAAAATTCAAAATACAATTCTGAACTTTATAGCTTTGCAACTAGATTCCAATGGGAAAAAAACATCTCTACCCAACAACTACATAGAGGTATAATTGAATGTAGATCAGCAATAACCAATATGATAAATATTCCAGGAGGTAATTCCCTTCACCTTCCTTTCGAGTAGTTCCATAACCTATTATCCTTATCCTTGTATCTCTGGACACTGGAAAGAATACCAGACGTCTTAGTTGTTTAGTGATCTTGTCCCTAGATTTCTTTGTAATGGTTAAAATGGGATGCATATAATGAAAGTGCCACTGACATCGTTGTCACAACCGTCCATGGGGTTTTGTTATTTCCCCCCATCTTTGTCATGGTTGGCTTGTCACCATCTTCATTAGCGTGTGCCTTCAGGTACCTAATTTCTTCAGTTGACGGATTATCCTTTTTCGGGTGGGTGGTCATCTCCCTCCTCCAGTATCCCTGTTTTACCTTCATCTGTCTTCCTCTGATCCAGTATGCTATGAAGGAAATTAAGTTAGCAGATCTAGGATAGATAGTGGAATGTGTTTTTCATTATCATTTCATCATGATGTTTTCCTTAACCTTTCTCCATAAATGACTCCTCAATCTCTTGAACTCTAGATTTTGGATAGAATGGCTTTTTTTGGTTAACATGTACAAAATGCCCAACTACATTGCAACCATATGTAATCAATATTGTATACACAACTGAAGATATCTTATCAATGATATTGAATAGACCATTCCACACTACCAGGAATTTCAACCGCTTTTCTCTGTTCTTGACAAAATTCAATTGACCTATGTATTCAACAATTCTGAACTCTTTAAGTGATGCCTTTTTATCATAAAATAACTTTGCACTGTCAGCTGCTTTGTCCATGCTCTTTTGTGAAAAGGCAAAAGCATGTTGATGTTTCCTCAGGTTATCCACATAATTATGAATGGTGGATGAGTTGATCAAGGTTTGTTCATTGTATTTATGCAGTGAATGGTGTGGTAACACACTTTTCCTGCTGGTAAACAACTTGTGGGGACTTTTTAATTGGTAGTTTGGGAAGGTGCTGCTCTAATTGCCATGAGGGTGCGTGGAAATCAAAAATCCTAAATGGGTCCTGCCTCAGCCACAAATTTCTTCAATATGCTAATATTGGTTTTATTAGTTCTTTCAGTGCCCCTACTGGAGGATAGTCTGTAGGAAATGTGTCATATTTGTTTCACACCTAATATCATCCACTTTTTTGTCATCCCTGCATTAATGAAATGGCTTCCTCTGTCTGGATCAATGTTTTGGGGTAAATCAAATCTAGGCAAATGTGGTTTACCATTAATGTTGCAGCCATGTCTGTTCTACAATTGCAAGCTGGTAACCATTTGACCCATCTCATCATCATACAGACTGCCAACAGCATGTACTTGTTTCCACAGTCTGATCTTTGCACTGGACCAATAAAATCCTCCTGGAGGTTGGACCACAGTAATGTCAATCCTCTTAAGTAGTGGTGCCCTGTGGGTTGGTGAACTATGAAGGAATTGAGCGCAAACCAAACATCCTCCCATCTATAAGCTGATGTCTTTAATATGTTTGGCCAATATACACATTCTCTCAAGATTTCAAGTATATGCCCTGCAGTAATGACATCATGGGCATGATACATTGCCAGCCTTCTAAACGACATGGGTACAAGTTACAAAGTACATCCTGATATTGGTTTCTGCACCAAGAGCCCATTTTGGAAATAATTTCTTGGTCTTAATAAATACTAGTAACTTCTTTTCCTGCAAAATCTTCTTCTGAAATAAGATCCTTCTCATGATATTCATTATAATCTATTCTTAGTATGTGATCCTCCCTTTGGGCAGTTATTAAATCTTTGGCTGGAGTATCAAAACTTCATTGAGCCACTGGTGGCTGCATAACTGATACCTGGATCTCTCCTAATAGATGGTACATTTCCATATATTCTCATCTTAGAAGATTTCAGATCTCATTTTATTTTATTGATGATATTGTAAAGGTCAGTGTGCAGGCTCCATTACCACTCTTTCACCTTGGATGATAGGATGTAAATGTTGTAGCTAGCACCCATTTGGTCGTCAAAAATGCACATTCGCTTTCATTGAAACAGCACTCAGTTTGGGAGAAAGAATTACTTGCATAGGATGTCACCTTTCTCTTTTTGTCCTGTTCCTGATTTAAGACTACAGTCATAGCGATTTAAAAAAAAAATGGTCCCCAGGACAAATTCCTGACCTTCGATTGGGTATGCAAGACATGGAGCTTGCACCATGTACTTTTTCAGTTGAAAGATTTGGTAAATGGTTGCGTGATCTCAGCATACTCTGGTATAAATGTTCTATTGTAATTGGTCATACCCAACAGACCTTTTAATTCATTAAGGTTTGTATGGTCTTTTAACTTCTGTAATACCATCTTTTTCATTTGAGGATTGAGATCTTCTGTGAGAACTGAATGACCTAAGGAGTTCTCTTTCTTTTTTCACCATTGTGCCATCTGCAAATAAACCTTGTTTCCAGCATTTTGAAGTTGGCTCAATACATGTTCAATTTTTTGAAAATGTCCATTTAGTTAATTACTCATCAAGAAGACGTGATCTACAGATATAAGATTGCCCCTTTTTTTCAGTGTCTGGCATTGCCCTATGTAGGAATATATAAATTAAGTTCTGCTATTAACAAACGCAAAGTTGGTCCTCATCCAGCATGGCTGACTTGATTGAAAGGTGAAGGCAAACATGGGTTGAGTTGTGGGGTCTAATCGTACCAAACAAGAGCCAGATGACAAATCTAAAGTGACACATTTCCTGGAGCATTGGATCCGTGTCAATTCTTGTCGAATAACTTGTACCCACCATCTTGAAACTGGATCTCTTTTGTTAAGCTCTCTCAGAGATGCACACAATCTCCACTGACCATTTGGTTTGAGTACTCCTAGAAGAGGGGATTAAAAGTATTATGTACTGGTTGTACAGTTCCTTTAGATTCAAGTGAATTTATAATTTCAGATACAGATTAATGGCAAGCTAGTGGAAGTTGATATTGACTGACAGAAACTGGCCTAGTCCCAGAATCTTTAGGTAATGTCATCATGTGCAAATGCGTATATCCACAGTCATACATGTTTCGTGAGAACACATCTTTGAAAGATAAAATTATCTGTCTCAATGGTTTCCTTTCTTCATCATTGAAACATGCATCTGCTAGTTGGACCTGCTCCTCAACCAATCTTGTAATTAAGGGATTTCCATGTTTTCTTCTAGTGGCCACACCTTTCCATTCAGAATATATTTATTTAATTTTCATCAAGTTTATCTTCTATTTTATTATCATCTCTATTTTATTATCATCTTGTTCTTGGTCATCGGTGTCTAAGTGAAAAAGTATGCAATCATCCTGAAGTTGCCATATTACATCTTTAGCTTCATGTGCATATACAGGATTAATTGAAAATATTCCCTCTGGTCTTGTGTGAGCACTTCAGGTCTTTCCCCTTCTCTGTTGTCACATGCTTTGAGTATATTTGCAATATTTGGATACTTCACATCTTCAGTGGTATGATTGTTGACCCTCGCTGATGGCCATTCCAAGGAAAGTTCCTTTTTTAAGGTTGATGCCTTGACAACCTAAGTTGTCTGCTAAAATCCAAAATGGGGTAATACGTGACTTCCACCAATGGTGAATAATCACAAGTTAATCCCTGTCTTCGGAGAGTGTCATTAGTACTAAGAGATGCACCAGATCCTCTCAATTCCTGACACTTTCTCTGATTTAAGGTTAATGTCAATGATCTTGTAAACACTGGAATACCTCCTTCAACTATACCTCAGCTGCATATGGTAGCATCTGAGCATGATTAGATGTTTTTTCTATATTATCAATGTCTTGTAGATCCCAAACAAGTCTTGACAAAATCTTCTGATTTAGTAAATCAATCACAGTGCACATCCTATATAAAATGTTGTTATCTGAGTTAAATGGCTTTTGGGGATTTCTCCTAATCCATATGTTGTGATGGATTTTCTTGCATCCAAGATCAACCTTCATCGTACATCTTCCTACTATGTGTGCTTGGAATCTGGTTCATCAATCCCCGATACCTTTTGATCTTGAATAATGATATTGAGCAGGTCTTCCTGTCCTTCAACTGTCAAAATAATGATTTACTTAAGAAATGTTCTAATGATAATTCTTGATATCCCCTGGGGGATAAGTCGCACCAAGGTGCAAGGACATCCATCTTGCATTTTGAATCTGTGCCACAATTGATGTGCTCTTCCTTCTGTTCTGATATGAATTACTCTGTTTTTTCTATACTCTCATTCTGTTGATAGAACTTCAAAGGGTTTTCAGCTACTTGAGTCATCAATTTTTATTAGGGATCAAGACGGACCTTGAATGGCTGATTTGCTGTCCTCTGATTGTGACTAACATACCAATATAATGGTGATATCTGGCACGTATCTATTCTGCAGATATATCTCAACTGAAATATTGTATTTTGCCACTGGGTGGTGTGAGAAACCTGAAGGTGTCTCACATACTAGTCCCCAGAGATCTGTCATCCTGGTGGCCAGGACACGGCCATCGCTATTGGATGCAGTTCCTGGGGGTGGACCAGTGTGGGAGGATCACCTGGATGGTGGGTCTTTAGGGAGTGCAAGTGGTACACCAACGGGTGAGACGTGGTAACCCCTTCCTTATAATACCTTTTTCCCATCCAACCCTGTAGGCTACTTAGAAACTCTACCCCCCTCTCCGACACAAACACTTTCTTACAGCATGAAAGACAATGAACTAACACCAGAGCCATTTACCTGACGTGTCTCAACACAATGGTCAGGCAGAGTTAGGCAATTGACAATAACTACACACACCTCACGGCCCTTTACCTTTCGCACAGAGATAAAAGACAGAGAATGAGAGCACACTTTCAGCAAGGACAAATATACCAGGAAGCAGCTATTCCAGGACAGCAGTTCAAACAAAGAAGAAAGTCAGTAAGACCGGAAAGGACAATAAGAAGGGAAGGGCCCTTTCCCTTTTCGGCCCTAGCCTGTGAAGCCTCTGTGAAAAGAATCATAAGACCAGGAACTACAGCTGACGTGTGGTGTAACAGATGTCAACGGTGCAAAGGAACCTCCCACACTGATAACCGAGGATGGGAGGTGCGCTTGCTACTGTGGTACTATCCTTGACTTCAGAGTCAAGAAACAACAAGGAGGTCAGCACAGCCGGTGAGTCGGAGGGAGAACTGACAGTAAACCAGACAGTGTTGAGCAAAGGTTGCAAACGGCAACTTGTTATGAGCAAAGAACTTGTGTACTACTGAACCTTTAAAACCCAGGGAAAGGCCAGCTGCAGAGTGGTCTGGCGCCACATGGGTGTCCATTTGAAAGACTCTGGCTGGTCCCCATTTCTTGTGAATAATATAGTAACAAGAGGCCGTAGTAAAGGCCGGCATACAGAGTTAAGGTGGTCATTCAAGGGTTGAAGCTAAATCCCTTGTACAATCGAAAGTCCTTAACCCATTACCAAAGTTGTGGCAGTGTGAAACAGGGGTGTGCTCCTGGCTGAGGGAAAACGCTGCATGAACAATAAATGTGGAAAGCCTGACTTGACTTGAGAGAAAGCCTGACTGGGTGCTAGAAAAAGCTAAGGGAAGTGAATCCCACAAGGTGTTACAACTGAGTGCACTGTGTTAAACTGGCAAATGTGAACCCGGCTGAGGGATGCCCGTGGATGAGAGCAAAACATAACACCCCGTAAACATTGTGTTGACAAGCATGAACCTGGCTGAGGGATGTCCATAATGAACGGTTGTTTAAAAAGACATTAAGACTCTTGAATGTTACAAGTTGCTGAGATCTTGAACGAAAGGCTGTAGTGAACCGGACTGAGGGAGGCCAACATTGCCAAAGGGTCGGAGCCCGGCTGAGGGGGATCCATGGGTGAAGGGATATCACCCGACGGGAAGATTACTAAAAGGAACTTTTTGTTTGGTGTTAATAGTACATCTGGTTCTCTGAGGCAAGAGACATGGTGTAAAAGAGATTTGGACACAGAAGGCCCTGATAATATGTAAACAAACCGAAAGCTTGTGCTGGAGAAGACCAGGAGTGTGCCCTGCTCGAGAGTCCCGCCTTGTCCCGTGCTATAAACGTGAAGATCAGAGGCCCCAGTTATACCATCCCGATTTATCATTTTGTGAACACTTTTTTCTTTTCTGATGAACATTATCCCACACTATTTTGTAACTTCGCTGTAATGATTGGCAATCGTTTTATTTTGTAGAAGCCCTTTTTATTTGACAAGATGCCACTAGGACTGCCTTATTATTATTTGATGGTCGTAGCTTGCTCCCATCTTAGATTTAGGTATAGATTAGGTGTTTTTCTCACCCCTTTATACAGTTTAAGAAACACCCTTGAACTTTTATCACTTGTGTCTGTCTTTACTGTTGCCACCATGAGTTCCTTAAATTAGCACTCACATGAATTCCGTCCCGTTGCTTCACTTTTTGCAGTTTCAGAAGCCTGCCGTGTAGGGACCCCAATCACTCCATCAACTAATGGCAACAGTCTTCTTCGCAAATAATTTACCATCAAGACTGGTGTCTCCTGAACTGGTGCCATTAAGAAGGATGTATGAGTATAAGCTCTCCTATCTTGATATCTTCTTCAACAAAGCCTTCTATTTTGATCTGCTCTCCATCTAAATGGTATATAGTATCTTGTACTTGCTGCATTTTCAAATAATTTCCCTTCTCCTTCGTATTATTGATTGAAGACTTTTTTGGGTTATAGTTGTTGCCTGTGCTCCTGTGTCAACTAATGTGAACGCATGGCATTAGCCCTGAATAGTAGTGGGTGCATAGTATTGGTCATTAACAATTTCCAGTGTGCACAGGAAATTACGATTTATTATTGAGTTTGGGGCTAATGTACCTCAATCCTGTCATACTCCTTGCAATACATAGGCCCCATTACGAGTATGTCGGTAAGCCGCCTGTACTACCAGCGGGTTAGCAGAAAACTCGCCTTACCGTTACCGGCACCCGATATCCCATTGTTACCGGGATACTATGCAAGCCGGCAACGGTGGTAAGTTCCCATTCCATGGAGTCCCATTGGAATCCAGAGGATGGAAACCCCTGAATCACTGGCACTGTTGTTAGCAGTGCCGGTGATTCAGTAATTTCTCAGTCCGTAGGAGCCTGAACTCCTGGCTGGTCAGGCCTGTCGGTAGTTCACTGCCCCTACCGGCAGACTCCGAGTGATCCGGTCCAGAAAAAATGACAGAGCCGTTAGTACCAGCATTTACTCCGGCATTTTTTCTGGACTGGCTCTGTCACGACTATTCGCTTTACCCACAGTGCGATGCCTGACTTCAACATGGCGGGTTGCACTGACATGCCTGATTCCAACATGGCGGGCCTCGCTGTTAGGGAGAATTCTCTGTTTAGGCTGAATTTCCCTACCTAGTGAGTCCCCCAGCAGCTTTGCTGGATTTCTGGGGTTTCTTTTTTTCTCCTGCCAAGAGTGAGACTCTTTTACCCTCACTCTTGGACATGTTGAAGTGTGTTTTCTTGGTTAAACCTTGTGTTGAATGGGCTATGGGGTCTTTTACCCCATAGGGCCTCATGTATTTTTGTGATGTGGGTTACACAGCACCCTCTGTGCCGTGACCCAGGGGTGTCCTAGGGACTCCCCAACATAGACTCCATACCCTGGGACTGACTACTGTCTCCCAGGGCATGTAAAGTCACCAAAAGACTTTGCTAGTCTTGGATCCTGAACAGAACCAGTACAAACCATCATATTGTGGACGTACTGGCTGGGGCAATTCGATTGCCCCAGGGTCTGTTAGTCGAGGGGGCACGTCTCCGTCCCCCCTGATCGAGTTTTGGCTGGTGGCAGTGGAAACTACGTTTTATATTCGACCGCGAATATTTTCCTATGGGATTTCCCATTGTTTTAGGCTAACACATTTAATTATTTATTTACGGTAGCCTTAAACATACCGCCGGTTTATATATTTATTTTTATAACTCCGGTTGGGACTTTTTGCCAAAACTTGATGCTAAAATGGCGTTGGTGTTCGCCTCTGTAACTCTGACCCAAAGTGGAGCCCTTTGTCCCACTTTTGGCGGGCTTCCCCACAGAAGCCCTCCAAAGTGGTGCCACTCTGTCGGGGGTACTTAGGAGGGGTGGAGGGGGATTTAGGCACCCTGGACTGAGTTACCTTGGTAACTCAAGTCGCACTCCGTCCTGATTGGCCCAAGTGGTGAGCCGGTCGGCTCACCACTTAGCATGTTTGAGTGACAGCTAGGCTGGGTGAATGGGGGTTTGCTGCATAAAAGCAGGGCTTTGGGGACTGGAACTTCAGAAGTCGCCACAGGACCAAGAATCCGACGAGGGAAGAGCTGAGCCGACCTGCTTCGACGACACCACCCGGTGGAGCCCTGCTGAACCGTCTCACCACTTTTCCCGACGACCGAGGAGAACTCTTAACGGAGTGGCTCCTTCCCTTGACTGGTGGGGACAACCAGTTTTCGCCTTCTTTTCGCTTCTCGAGGTATCTCGTGGCCGCCTTGCCAGTGCCAAGCACCCCGGCAACCGGAACCCCACCACTTTTACCCCAACCACGAAAGTCGGTACAACCCTTTGACCGGAGGACTCCGCGGCTGGTTTCTTCCCGGGCAGTGCAACGACCTTCTTCTTCTGCTCTTCTGCGAGAACTTCTTCTCCCTTGACCGACGTCGAGCCTTGCTGCCACTGCCTGGAACAACTGCCACCGCTGGAGGATCCTTTCCGCTTAAGGTACCGTGTTCCGCCTGGCTTCCCTTGCTACCGACTGTACGGGGTAGATTTAGCCCCCGGCTTTCGAACCTGGGAGTGCCTGGGACACCCTGGCTAAACTTTTTAAGCCACTCTAAACTCTTTCTAACTCTTTGCAAGACTTTGAATCCTTAACAACAGTGTGATCTTGGGCACATTTTCGCTCCGGCTACTCTAAGAGTGGGCCCTGCCTAGTGACTTTTGCTCACCTGGGACTTTGTGCTTCTTTGAGTCTATTGCAAGTGTTCTGGACCTTAGAGTGGTGTGTTTAACCCATTCCTGTTTCTTTTTACCCCTTTCTTGAACCTACTAGAGTGTCATCTAACGTTAAGCGCTCACCTCTGTTTTAATTATGTGGTGTTAACTTAGAGTTGTCTAGATAGGAGTAAGGGTTGGAACTGCTTTCATTATAACTGTGTTTGAAGTGTTTTTACTATATTTTGCTAGAGTGATTTCAACTTATGTGTGTTTTATAAATAAATAACTATATACTTTTGAAACCAAGCTCTGGTCAGTGTTTGCTTGTACTATTGTGTCTGGGTACATATTGTGTATACTTTGCATACTGCCTAACTCTTCTTGAGGGAAGTCTGACTGCTCAGCCACAGCTACCAGGTAAATCTGGGTGGTGCGGACTGCTACCAAGTGGGTTTACTGCTATACCTGTAGTCTTAAATCTTTTGCAGTGTTCCCCAAGGGAACTGCACAGGTTTCTGCCTAACACTGGTGTACAGCGGTGGGATTTGTATTGAGTATACATTTTATTGTGCTTTAGATACCTTAGTGCAACTAACCACAAAGCTTAGCACTGTAAAAAGTAATCCTCTAACATGTCAGTTATAGAAAGCTATAGTCAAGAGTCCCTTGCAGCCAAAACTGCTGATTGTTTAAGAGTGCTCTGTAAACATAAGGATCTCCTGACTAAGGGCAAGAAAATGGAGCTGATTGAAAGATTGTTGGCTAACCAAAGTCTGGGTGATGGTTCAGAGGAACCTACCACTCCAGCAACTGTAGATGACAGTATTGAAGTTAACATGGAGCAAAATGTTGATGATTCTGAGGAAGAGTCAGAAGAGGAGGGTGAGGCTGTTGTAACTGTCCCCCGTAGGCCTCTGCCTGCTCTACCTGCTGTACCTACTGGACCTTTACCAGGTCCCACATTTAGTCCTCAGTACTTTGAACTGGAGAAAATGAAGCTAGAATTGGAGTATAAGAAACTTAATGCTCAAACTGACAAAGAACTAAGGCTAAGGGAAATGGAGCTCAAGTATGACTTAGAAATGAAGAAATTATCTGTTGAGAATGCTTCTCTCTCTGGCTCCTCTAGAAGTTCCAGTCCTAAAAGACCCCGGATGCCTAAAGAATTGGTTGGTATGTATGAGCCTAAGTTGGATGTGTTGGATTGGTTGTCTCTGTTTGAATATAATCATGGGCTCCAGAACATCACAGGAAATGACTTGCTCACCTGGTTGTTCTCTAGGCTTCCCCCTGTTGCAACTGATGTGGTAATGGAGATGGGGGAGGAGGATAGGAAGGACTATGAATGTGTGAAACTAGCTTTGATAGCTAGGTTTGGGAAAACCCCTTCCCAGTATCTTAAGAGGTTTAGGAGCCTCAAAAAGCATGATGGTACCCCTTGGGCTACCTGGGTGAATGAATGTTTGAAAAACTTAGAGGGATGGATTAAGGGTTACAAGGTGAACACTTATGAAGGTATGAAGAATTTGTTTATGTTGGAGACTATTTATGATGCCTGCTCTCCTGAGCTCAGACAACACTTGGCTGATTCCAGGGAATTGGATTCCCGGAAACTAGCTAAGGCTGCTGACTTGTGGGTTGCCAACAGGGCCACTCACAGGGATTCTGGGGTAACTCAGAAGAAGGATGGGGAGAAACAGTCTAAAAAGGACTCCAAAGAGAATTCTAATACTACAAATTCCAAAGAGGGCCCCAAACAAAACTATAAGGGTAAGCCACAGGGGAAACCAAATCAGGCTAGTGTACCTCCTGGTCCCAGACCAGAAGGAGGTCAGAACAAGCCTCCATTCCAGCGAGCCTTTGGCTCATGCTTTGTTTGTAAGGCTACTGACCATGTGAAAGGAGATCCCAGATGTAAGGGTAAACCTTCAGGGGTCCAGCTTGCCTCCTTAGCCTTCGCTCCAGAAGAGGAAGTACATATGGCAAGTGGAAACTTTCTATTACTAGCTGATGAACCCACTGGAGTCTCAGCTAGTGTTTCTTTAGTCTCTCTGGGGTTGTGGGAACAACAGAATTTAGATGTCTATAACTCTATCCCAGATAATACTAAAGAGTATTATAAGGACAGTGTCCAGGTGAATGGTCAGGAGACTCCTGCCATTAGGGACACTGGAGCCAGCATAACTGTGGTGGATGAATCATTTTTCAAGGCAGAGGATGTTGCTAAGGCACCCAAATGCCTCACCAAGTTAGCTGGTGGGCCTGTGCAGATGTGTCCCCAGTTACCAGTTCTCATCCAATGTAATGATATGGCTGTAAAAATACCTGTCAGTGTACAATGTGAAGTGCCAGGTAGGGTTCTGTTGGGTAATGACCTCAAAGCTCTTGGAGTTGTATCTCATACCCCCAGACCTCCTAGCAAAAGGTTCCAGGAACTCACAAAACCTGCAAGAGAGAAAACCCTGAGAGGGTTATCTCAGGAGATGATGACAGAAATCACTCCTCTCCCACTGGAGCAACTTACTGCAGTAACTACCAGATCAGGAGCAAAGGGGCAACCCAAGACTCCTAGGAAAAAGCCAGCAGCAAGCACTCCAGTGCTTCCAACAAGGACTTCCCCTAGGTTGTCCAAAGTTACACCTGTAACTCCACCTCCAGCTGAGGCTGAGAGGGAGGTACAACCCTGTGTGGTTGAGCTAGACTCTGAGGAAGAGCTAGAAGGAGGCCCCAGCCTTATTGGAGATTTGGACCCTGAGGACCATCCTGAGCTGCAGTCTTTACTGGCAGAAGGTGGGCCTAGCAGGGCAGCTTTTCGTAAGGGGCAAAGAGAATGTCCAACTCTGGAAGGTCTCCGCCACCAGGCAGCTTCTCAAGCTGATGGGCAAGAGCCTGGGAAGTATAGGTTGCACTGGGAAGATGGCCTCTTCTACAGTGAACCCACTGAGTCTGAACCTGGAGACTACAAACGCCTTGTAGTCCCACAAGAGAACAGACAACAGTTCTTACAACTAGCCCATGAGATACCTTTGGCTGGTCACTTGAGTTTCAAGAAGACCAAGGAAAGGCTCTCACTCTACTTTTATTGGCCAAAGATGGGGGCTGAAGTAGATAGATATTGTAAGAGCTGCCATACCTGCCAGACTTCTGGTAAGGTTGGTTCCAAGAATGTGGCACCTTTAGTGCCTCTCCCAGTTGTGGGAGTCCCATTTGAGAGGGTAGGGATTGACATTGTTGGTCCCCTTGATCCTCCAACCTCCTCAGGCAACAGGTTTATACTTGTTGTAGTAGACCATGCTACTAGGTACCCTGAGGCAATTCCTATGAGGACTGTTACAGCTCCGGCTGTGGCTAAGGCCCTCCTTGGTATTTTTACCAGGGTTGGGTTTCCTAAGGAGGTAATCTCTGACAGGGGGTCAAACTTTATGTCCCACTACATGAAAGCCATGTGGAAAACCTGTGGAGTTACCTACAAGTTCTCAACCGCATACCACCCTCAGACAAACGGGTTGGTTGAAAGGTTTAACAGAACCATGAAGAGCATGATAGGTGCTTTAGAAGAACCCCTTAAGAAAAAGTGGGACCTTCTACTGCCATGCCTTCTCTTTGCTTATAGAGAAGTCCCTCAGGAGGGAGTAGGTTATTCTCCCTTTGAGCTTCTCTATGGCCATCCCGTCAGAGGTCCATTGGCCCTGATTAAGGAGGGATTGGAAGGTGCTCCTCCCCTCAAGCCAGTCAGAGTGACTGACTATGTGATAGGTCTCCGGAGGAGAATGTCACACATGATGGCAGAAGCAAGTGACAACTTGAAAGCTGGTCAAGCCCTGGTCAAACATTGGCACGACCAGAAGGCTAACATGGTTGAGTTTACTCAAGACCAGCTAGTTCTAGTTATGCTCCCAACAAGGCAGAGGGCCTTGCAAGACAAATGGATGGGACCCTTCAAGGTTGTGGGAAAACTTGGAGAGGTCAACTATCTGGTGGATCTGGGCAGACCCAGGGAAGCTCCTAGAGTCTTCCACACCAACCGACTAAAAGCATACATCTCCAGACCTGATGTAGGAGCCTTGCTTCTAGCTTCAGCTGCAGAGGAGGAAGAGAGTGAATCTCTCCCTGATCTCCTCAGAGGTGTGCCTTTAGATGAAAAAGTTGAAGGAGTCAATCTCTCTTCAGACCTGACACCTGAGCAACAAGAGGAGTGCAAATCTATGTTAAATCAGTTTGCCTCCCTGTTCTCACTGTCACCAGGCTTGACCCCTTGGGGCCAGCATGAGATACTCACTGGTGACTGTCTGCCAGTCAAAAGCAGAGGATACAGAATGTCAGAACATATCAGAGCCCACATCAAAGGAGAGGTCAAGAAGATGCTTGATCTCGGGGTAATAGAGCCCTCTACTAGTCCCTGGTCTAGCCCAGTTGTGTTAGTACCAAAGGCAGGATCCAAAGACTTGAGATTCTGTGTGGACTATAGAGCTCTAAATGCAGTCACCAAGACTGATGCCCACCCTTTGCCCAGGACAGATGAGTTGGTGGATAAACTTGGTGCAGCCAAGTACCTCAGCACATTTGACCTGACGTCAGGCTATTGGCAAATAGCCCTGACAGACCATGCCAAGGAGAAAACTGCATTTTCAACCCCAGTTGGCTTGTACCAGTTTAAGGTCATGCCTTTTGGACTAAAAAATGCACCTGCCACATTCCAAAGGATGGTGAACCAAGTTCTGGCTGGGATGGAAGATTTCTGCATGGCATACTTGGATGACATTGCAGTCTTCAGCCACTCCTGGGAAGAACATGTGAACCACCTAGGACATGTGTTGCAGGCTCTGGAACAGGCCCATTTGACAATCAAAGCCAGTAAGTGCCAGATTGGTCAAAGTAAAGTGGTCTACCTTGGACATGAGGTAGGAGGTGGAGAAATAAGGCCTTTGCCCAGCAAGATTGAAGCTGTGCAAAATTGGACAACACCAACTACTCAAACCCAAGTGAGAGCTTTTCTAGGCCTCACTGGATATTACAGGAATTTCATTGAGAACTATGGGACCATAGCTTCTCCACTGAATGTAATCTCCTCTCCCAAATTCCCTAAAAAGGTAAAATGGAATGAGGAGTGCAATCAGGCCTTTGAAAAACTGAAGAGAGCTCTTTGCCAAGCTCCAGTATTGAGAGCTCCTGACTACCACCAACCTTTCATTGTACAAACTGATGCTTCCAATGTAGGTATAGGTGCAGTTCTAAGCCAACTGGATGAGAAGGGTAGGGAGCACCCCATTTGCTTCATCAGTAGGAAACTGAAGGATCCTGAGACAAGGTGGGCAACTATCGAAAGAGAATGCTTTGCTATTGTGTGGGCACTGAAGAAGTTTAGGCCATACTTGTATGGTTCTACATTTGTTATCCAGACTGACCACCAACCCTTGAGATGGTTAATGCAAATGAAAGGGGAAAATCCAAAACTATTGAGATGGTCAATCTGCCTGCAAGGGTTTGATTTCACCATTGAGCACAGGTCAGGGTGTCACCATCAAAATGCTGATGGACTCTCTAGGATGTATATCATCGACTAGAGGTATGAGGTTCATCCAGGAGTGGATTAAATCCTCCTGTCCCTTAGTCTGGGGGGGGCGAGTGTTAGGGAGAATTCTCTGTTTAGGCTGAATTTCCCTACCTAGTGAGTCCCCCAGCAGCTTTGCTGGATTTCTGGGGTTTCTTTTTTTCTCCTGCCAAGAGTGAGACTCTTTTACCCTCACTCTTGGACATGTTGAAGTGTGTTTTCTTGGTTAAACCTTGTGTTGAATGGGCTATGGGGTCTTTTACCCCATAGGGCCTCATGTATTTTTGTGATGTGGGTTACACAGCACCCTCTGTGCCGTGACCCAGGGGTGTCCTAGGGACTCCCCAACATAGACTCCATACCCTGGGACTGACTACTGTCTCCCAGGGCATGTAAAGTCACCAAAAGACTTTGCTAGTCTTGGATCCTGAACAGAACCAGTACAAACCATCATATTGTGGACGTACTGGCTGGGGCAATTCGATTGCCCCAGGGTCTGTTAGTCGAGGGGGCACGTCTCCGTCCCCCCTGATCGAGTTTTGGCTGGTGGCAGTGGAAACTACGTTTTATATTCGACCGCGAATATTTTCCTATGGGATTTCCCATTGTTTTAGGCTAACACATTTAATTATTTATTTACGGTAGCCTTAAACATACCGCCGGTTTATATATTTATTTTTATAACTCCGGTTGGGACTTTTTGCCAAAACTTGATGCTAAAATGGCGTTGGTGTTCGCCTCTGTAACTCTGACCCAAAGTGGAGCCCTTTGTCCCACTTTTGGCGGGCTTCCCCACAGAAGCCCTCCAAAGTGGTGCCACTCTGTCTGGGGTACTTAGGAGGGGTGGAGGGGGATTTAGGCACCCTGGACTGAGTTACCTTGGTAACTCAAGTCGCACTCCGTCCTGATTGGCCCAAGTGGTGAGCCGGTCGGCTCACCACTTAGCATGTTTGAGTGACAGCTAGGCTGGGTGAATGGGGGTTTGCTGCATAAAAGCAGGGCTTTGGGGACTGGAACTTCAGAAGTCGCCACAGGACCAAGAATCCGACGAGGGAAGAGCTGAGCCGACCTGCTTCGACGACACCACCCGGTGGAGCCCTGCTGAACCGTCTCACCACTTTTCCCGACGACCGAGGAGAACTCTTAACGGAGTGGCTCCTTCCCTTGACTGGTGGGGACAACCAGTTTTCGCCTTCTTTTCGCTTCTCGAGGTATCTCGTGGCCGCCTTGCCAGTGCCAAGCACCCCGGCAACCGGAACCCCACCACTTTTACCCCAACCACGAAAGTCGGTACAACCCTTTGACCGGAGGACTCCGCGGCTGGTTTCTTCCCGGGCAGTGCAACGACCTTCTTCTTCTGCTCTTCTGCGAGAACTTCTTCTCCCTTGACCGACGTCGAGCCTTGCTGCCACTGCCTGGAACAACTGCCACCGCTGGAGGATCCTTTCCGCTTAAGGTACCGTGTTCCGCCTGGCTTCCCTTGCTACCGACTGTACGGGGTAGATTTAGCCCCCGGCTTTCGAACCTGGGAGTGCCTGGGACACCCTGGCTAAACTTTTTAAGCCACTCTAAACTCTTTCTAACTCTTTGCAAGACTTTGAATCCTTAACAACAGTGTGATCTTGGGCACATTTTCGCTCCGGCTACTCTAAGAGTGGGCCCTGCCTAGTGACTTTTGCTCACCTGGGACTTTGTGCTTCTTTGAGTCTATTGCAAGTGTTCTGGACCTTAGAGTGGTGTGTTTAACCCATTCCTGTTTCTTTTTACCCCTTTCTTGAACCTACTAGAGTGTCATCTAACGTTAAGCGCTCACCTCTGTTTTAATTATGTGGTGTTAACTTAGAGTTGTCTAGATAGGAGTAAGGGTTGGAACTGCTTTCATTATAACTGTGTTTGAAGTGTTTTTACTATATTTTGCTAGAGTGATTTCAACTTATGTGTGTTTTATAAATAAATAACTATATACTTTTGAAACCAAGCTCTGGTCAGTGTTTGCTTGTACTATTGTGTCTGGGTACATATTGTGTATACTTTGCATACTGCCTAACTCTTCTTGAGGGAAGTCTGACTGCTCAGCCACAGCTACCAGGTAAATCTGGGTGGTGCGGACTGCTACCAAGTGGGTTTACTGCTATACCTGTAGTCTTAAAACTTTTGCAGTGTTCCCCAAGGGAACTGCACAGGTTTCTGCCTAACACTCGCGGACCGCTACAGTGTGTGTAGCGGTCTAGTAGTTGCGCCCCATCATGCTTTGCGACGTTTCCGGGACGGAACACCGACGGCTTATCAACCTGCACATCCCGGACAAGGACGCGTTGCTACTCTCCAAGGAGCTGGCGAACGCTACGTGAGTTCATGTTAGGGAATCTCTTACTCCCTCTCTTCAGACTTGCCTTTGTTAATTTCTAGTAATTACGACTGTGCTCCTTTGATCCTTACAGAACTTTGTTGTTGATGTGTGTTTGTTGTTTAGGACGTCTCGGGGCCTTTCAGTCTCGTGGGTTCTCTGAGCTTGTCTAAGCTACTCGCCTTTGAAGTATTTGTTTCCTGCCACCGTCTCCTACCGGCTTGGTTCCCTAGTGGTAGGCACTTGTTTAGTTTGGAGCATTGAGAGGGGTTTTGGTCTCCTTACCTGTGGATACTTAGTTTAGTTTTTATTCATAACACAGATCCATCACCCTTTGACTTCATTCCTTCTGGACATCTGTTACCCCTAAATATTGAGAGGGTTTCTGGTCATTCTCGGTAAGATTGCCTTCAGGTCTTCCCCTTGATTATAGGTGGCTCCTAGTTTTCATTTCATTTGTTTGTTTACCATTCTTGTGCCTTGCTCTGTTTTATCTAGCGTGCCCAGTCTCTTAGTCCATTCCTGGTCTCCTACTATTCCCATTTCAAGGCCGTGTTACCAACTGATCCTTTGGTAAGATTCCTGCTTCAGGGGTAATCTTTCTGATTTTTAGGCAACTTAAGACTAATCACTCTGTCTCTCTATCTTTCATCAGCCGGCCTGGCATTACTGCTCTGGCCCCGATCTTCTAAAGACACGACCAGTCATCTCCAAAACTCCCGGGATAGCGTAACCTACATCCACGGGACATCTCAAGGAGTCTACGTTCCCTAGCAGCTCCACAGGGTTTTATTCCCCATGAGGGTTTCCCTGGGAACCTTCCTCTGCCCTGGCCTTTGTGCCGGTTCACTGGGAGTTTCTCGGGGGGAATTCTAATTGTCATCGGAAGATCGAAATAGACATCAATCTCCACCTGGATATTCGTTGTCTTCTATCCTCATCAATCATTGTACCATTTCCCAGGTGAGAGACCTTTTTGTTTCTATGTAATCCTCACACGGGGTCTCTCTGAATGAGATACAGTGAAGTTTTGTTTAAAGTCATAACAGTTAGCAACGCCAGAAAGAAGAAGAGTCGCTGTTTTCACTTTCAGTTGCCCCTGGTGGGGAATACATTTTGACTATAAGGCTAGGATGGATCCACAGCAGCAACAGATTCAACAATTGATTGCTGCAGTGCAATCCCTAACTAATGAAGTTCAGCAATTGAAACAAGACAACACCTCCTTGAGACAGCAGCAGCAGCATGCGTCTCAACAGATTGCACAACAAGCTCATATATCTCGCATCCCCCATTGTTCCGAGGTTCCTCCCGGACCTCTTCCGGGTGGGCAATTTGATGGGAACCCGCATAGGGTGAAGGAGTTCCTTGAGGCATGTGCTGTGCAATTCGCATTTAAAGAACATTTTTTTCATACGGACCGGGATCGGGTTGGCTACATGGTATCTCAGATGGTAGGACCCGCATTGGCTTGGGCTACTCCATTAGTTACAAATAATAACCCATTATTGGACTAATACAAAGCTTTCTGCAATAGCATTCGTACTATGTTTGGGCGACAGGAGATTAAGGTTGCTTCACAAGAACATCTCTTGGATCTCAAGCAGGGCAATCTAGACATATTGGCATATATCACAAAATTTAAGCAAATGGCCAGTGAGACCACATGGTCGGATGATGCGCAGGTCACAATATTTAGGAGGGGTTTATCAGAAGATCTCAAGGATGAGGTCTCCAGAGTTCCACGTCCCACCACTCTCACAGAGTTCATCGCCCTAGTGATGCAGATCGATTATCGTATGAAGGAGAGGATGGCTGAAAGGAGGAAGGGTAGGATCACGAGAACATCCTTTGTCCCTTCAACCTCTAAACCCCCGCCAACAGATGAACCTATGCAACTGGGATCTGCATCTCGTGGACCTTTGAGCCCCGAGGAGAGAAATCGCAGACGAAGCCTGGGACTGTGTATGTACTGTGGCGCCAACTCCCACTCTGTCCAAGAATGTCCTATTGCTCCAGTTCGGCGGTCGGGAAACGCCAACGCCCGGTCGTAAGAGGAACCACGAGCCGGGAACCTAAGTCTGATCAAGGTTCCTCACATACTTCACATTCTTTCTATTGCACCAACCTTTCAACCACCAATATGTTGGTATTAAAGGTTTCCTTCACGATAGGAAGTCTCATCTTACAAGACGTTCCGGCCCTAATTGATAGTGGTGCTGCGGGAAATTTCGTGGACGACCACTGGGCTGCTTCTTTAAAGATTCCACGTTCCCCTAAAGAGGAACCGATTCCTGTTGAAAGTGTGGATGGAAGCCCTCTGATCTCGGGTCCCATCATAGATCAGACCGCAGCAATCCAAATGTCCATTTCTACCCATCAGGAGATTCTAACTCTAGATATAATACGAGCAGCTCATCATCCGGTAATCTTAGGATTGCCTTGGCTCAGGAAACATAATCCGTTTATCAACTGGACCGCTGGGTCCTTCTTTCTTGGTTCGGAATTCTGTCTGACACACTGCATAGGAAATCACCAAAGGGTCGCCATGGAATCTTCTCCTTCCTCAAATAATACTAAAGGGGTACATTCTCTCAATCAGATCGCGGGCCTCCCTGAAGTTTACGAGAGTTTTCAGGACGTATTTTTGTCCTCGGAGTTTAACCAGTTGCCTCCCCACAGGAGAGACGACTGTGCTATAGATTTGATGCCTGATCAACCGCTTCCCTTTGGACGTATGTATATTCTGTCTAACATGGAAAAAGAGGTGCTGCGTGAATATCTTCGCTCCAATTTGATGAATGGACTGATAACAGAATCTACATCCCCAGCTGCCGCCTCTTTGTTCTTTGTAGCCAAGAAGAATTCTAAGGAATTACGTCCCTGTATAGACTTCCGCGGTTTGAACAAGATCACTGTGCCTGATAAATACCCCATGCCACTTATCCCTGACATTCTTGAAGCAGTAAAAGGGGCTACTATATATACAAAGTTGGACTTAAAAGGAGCATACCACCTGATACGGATAAAGCCCGGGGACGAATGGAAGACGGCTTTTAGAACGCCGTTTGGGCATTATCAGTACAGGGTCATGCCTTTTGGGCTATCTAACGCCCCTGCTATTTTCCAACGCTTTATGGACCATCTTTTCTCTGACCTTCTCTTACACAGTATGGTGGTGTACTTAGATGACATTTTGATATTTTCCTCCTCCATACAAGACCACATACCACACGTACAAGAGGTGCTTCGACGTCTACAACAAAATCATTTGTTCTGCAACCCCGAGAAGTGTTCATTTCATCAATCCAAAGTTACTTACTTTGGATACGTTTTATCCGCCAAGGGGATAGCAATGGACCCAGAAAAGGTCTTGGCTGTACGAGACTGGCCTACACCCACGTCTGTTAAAGAAATTCAACGCTTTATAGGGTTCGCGAATTTCTATCGGAGATTCATACCTGAATTCTCAAAACTTACTCAGCCACTTACCAACCTTCTTAAGAAAGGAGTCATGTTTGTCTGGTCGGCAGCTACTGATCAAGCCTTTGACAGACTTAAGAAGTTATTTACATCAGCAGCGATTCTTCTAACGCCAAATCAGAACCGAAGATTCATCGTGGAGACTGATGCCTCCCAACATGCTTTAGGTGCCGTCCTACTACAACCGGACGACCTTGATCAGGAGAGACCTGTTGCATTTCTTTCCAAAACTCTTTTGCCCTCTGAGATCAACTACACGGTCCTGGAGAAGGAACTTCTCGCCATCAAGCGTGCCTTTGAGGAATGGCGGCATTTACTTTTAGGAGCCAAATTCTCGGTCGAAGTAAGGACAGACCATCATAATCTCCGAATTCTTCAATATGCTCAAACTTGTAACAGCCGTCAGGCAAGATGGGCTCACTTTTTCTCTCCCTTCAGGATTACGTTTTCATTTATTCCTGGAAGGGAGAATCTAAGAGCAGATGCCCTGTCTCGCAAGGACCATCCTATTGACAATCCTTTCAGATCAGAACCTATATTTCCACCATTAACCATGGGATTGGTGGCAGCTCCAGATTTTCTGTCTCGCCTTAGAGCTCAATCTGATTCCATTGCAAAGAAGTCACTTTCATTATCTAACCGATCAGTTCTGGTAGAGGAGGATGGATGTTATTTCATGGGACAAAGGGCATACATTCCGACTCGTCCTCTTCAGAAGGAGGTTTTTGACATGTGCCATAAATCCAAGATAGCAGGACATCGAGGCTTCACCTCCACATTGGATCTTGTTTCACGTTTCTTTTGGTGGCCTGCTGTTCGAAGGGACACCAAGGAATATGTGAATTCATGTCCCACGTGCTTACAAAATAAGATACCTAGACAAGCACCATTGGGAGAACTGGTCAGAATGCCCTTGCCTTCCCGTCCATGGCAAATAATATCCACGGACTTCATCGTAGATCTGCCCCAATCTCCGGGCTATTCTACTATTATGGTCACAATTGACACCTTGACAAAACTGGCACATTTTGTTCCTCTGGTTGGGATACCTTCTGCATCTCAAATGGCACGTATTTTCATCAGACATGTTTTTACTCTTCATGGCTTACCTGAAACAATCATTTCGGACAGAGGTCCACAGTACACGTCCCAATATTGGAAACTAGTTTGTCGATTTCTGGGGGTATCCAGGGCTCTTAGTTCTGGCTACCACCCCCAATCAAATGGTCAAACAGAAAGGCTAAATCAAACATTAGAAGGATACCTCAGAAGTTACATCTCGGCGGCTCAGGATGATTGGAAGGACCTCCTGCCCCTAGCTGAGTTTGCGTATAATAACTCTTACCATTCGGCCATTCATACATCTCCTTTTCAGTGCTCTTTTGGGTTCAGTCCAACATCTTTTCCCACTATGAAGAGGTCTGACACTAAGTTCCCAGACCTAAATAAACTAACGGAACAAATCCGTCAAGGACACCGCTCCGCGGTTATCGCTCTACGACATTCCCAGGACAGGAGAAAACACTTCGCTGATCGTCATCGCACACCAGCACCTGTCATCAAACCCGGAGATTGGGTATGGCTTTCTTCAAGGTTTCTACCTAGACATCTTGTTCCGTCTAAACTCTCTCCTCGATATTTTGGTCCCTTCCGAGTAATTGCCGCCATAGGATCCGCGGCTTTCAAACTCTGTTTACCTAATTCCTGGTCAAGAATACACCCAGTTTTTCATGTGTCACAATTGAAGCCTGATAATCGCAGTACCTTCCATCCCACGGTTACAGACTGTCCAGCGCCCATAATTTCCAATTCAGGGCCTGAATTTGAAGTCAAAGAAATTTGCGACTCCCGATATCACCGGGGTCGTCTTCAGTACTTAATTGATTGGAAGGGGTACTCGCCTGCTGATCGTACCTGGGAACCAGTATCTGCCATCCACGCTCCTCGGCTGATTAAAAGATTTCATACGAGACATCCAGACAAGCCGGGAGGTGCCAACCCTAAGGGGGGGCATACTGTCACGACTATTCGCTTTACCCACAGTGCGATGCCTGACTTCAACATGGCGGGTTGCACTGACATGCCTGATTCCAACATGGCGGGCCTCGCGGACCGCTACAGTGTGTGTAGCGGTCTAGTAGTTGCGCCCCATCATGCTTTGCGACGTTTCCGGGACGGAACACCGACGGCTTATCAACCTGCACATCCCGGACAAGGACGCGTTGCTACTCTCCAAGGAGCTGGCGAACGCTACGTGAGTTCGTGTTAGGGAATCTCTTACTCCCTCTCTTCAGACTTGCCTTTGTTAATTTCTAGTAATTACGACTGTGCTCCTTTGATCCTTACAGAACTTTGTTGTTGATGTGTGTTTGTTGTTTAGGACGTCTCGGGGCCTTTCAGTCTCGTGGGTTCTCTGAGCTTGTCTAAGCTACTCGCCTTTGAAGTATTTGTTTCCTGCCACCGTCTCCTACCGGCTTGGTTCCCTAGTGGTAGGCACTTGTTTAGTTTGGAGCATTGAGAGGGGTTTTGGTCTCCTTACCTGTGGATTCTTAGTTTAGTTTTTATTCATAACACAGATCCATCACCCTTTGACTTCATTCCTTCTGGACATCTGTTACCCCTAAATATTGAGAGGGTTTCTGGTCATTCTCGGTAAGATTGCCTTCAGGTCTTCCCCTTGATTATAGGTGGCTCCTAGTTTTCATTTCATTTGTTTGTTTACCATTCTTGTGCCTTGCTCTGTTTTATCTAGCGTGCCCAGTCTCTTAGTCCATTCCTGGTCTCCTACTATTCCCATTTCAAGGCCGTGTTACCAACTGATCCTTTGGTAAGATTCCTGCTTCAGGGGTAATCTTTCTGATTTCTAGGCAACTTAAGACTAATCACTCTGTCTCTCTATCTTTCATCAGCCGGCCTGGCATTACTGCTCTGGCCCCGATCTTCTAAAGACACGACCAGTCATCTCCAAAACTCCCGGGATAGCGTAACCTACATCCACGGGACTTCTCAAGGAGTCTACGTTCCCTAGCAGCTCCACAGGGTTTTATTCCCCATGAGGGTTTCCCTGGGAACCTTCCTCTGCCCTGGCCTTTGTGCCGGTTCACTGGGAGTTTCTCGGGGGGAATTCTAATTGTCATCGGAAGATCGAAATAGACATCAATCTCCACCTGGATATTCGTTGTCTTCTATCCTCATCAATCATTGTACCATTTCCCAGGTGAGAGACCTTTTTGTTTCTATGTAATCCTCACACGGGGTCTCTCTGAATGAGATACAGTGAAGTTTTGTTTAAAGTCATAACAGGCTCACCCATAATGAGGGCCATAGTGTCATTTTAAAGAAAGTCTTTATTATCTTCTTTGATATGTCCCTATCTTTCACCTCCTTATCTCCTACACTTGCAAGAGCAATGTTGGAACTTATCAGTGTTTTTGAAACTGAGGGTGCCCCCTCCATTTTCAGATGCTTCAGTGACCATACATATAGAGGTAACTCAGGGATTTGGGGTTTTGGGTATGCCACATCAGTTTGACGTGTGGTTTGTTTACACTCTTGAATACTTCCTCAACCTGCACAGGAGACAGACTAGAAGAACAGATAATATCTGATTTATGTACCTGTTACTAGCCCATCATCAGCAAAACACAAGAGGTGATGACTGAAAGGTTTGGAATTAATCTTAACCTTTGTCATTGCTCTGGGCAACTCTCCAGATCATCATTATTCACCTGCCAAGGCCTTACACAAGGGGAAAGACCATATGCAAATCAGGCTTGGTTCACCCCAAAAAGGGACAGTCCAGCCTGAAATGCTAGGCCACATCCCTTCTGCACAAGACCACAAGCATCCCCAGACATGTTTCGGCCTTGTCCCACCATCAAACAATTCTGGAGAAAAACAATATTTTGGTCCAGATCATTTGCTAAATTATTCTCATTAGTGTTGGGATTGTTGGGATCAAATATATTGTTAGGTATATCAGAAGATGGCAAAATCATAATTCCCTTGTCAACAGCGATCCTTTAACTTTGTTTCACACTTTTCCCTTCAGATGTATTGATACTCGGTCTTCCCTCAGCCAATTCTCTTTCATTATTTGTCACTATGTTACTTGAATTTTTCATCTTCTTATCCACTCCTTTGTATGCAGGTATCTGTTCTGAAGGTGATGGTTCTGTCTTTTTAAAGGAAATTTAGTGAATATAATGATTTCATTACTCCCTTTCTGGCGGTGACTTCCCCCCATGTGCCATGGGGAAGGAAGCCACTCCCTGATGCTGACCCTGGGGGCAGCTAAATGAGGGAGGATCACATGGGGGTGACAGCCTCCGGATGGGAGTTGTGGTATCATAGGATGAGACATCACCTTGCAGGATGACTCTCCTATTTCTAACACTCTAATTGCAAATTGTGATTCTTCCCCTACTCCCTCAAAAGAAAGTGTTGAATCTCTCTTCATCCCAACATGCAGACCAAATTTCAAACACGGACTTGCCCTCAAAACCTATTAAAACCATACCTCCAATGTTTTTGTGCAAGCTAGCTAAAAAGGACTACTGGTCTCAGAAACACCTTAACACAGCGACGAGGAAGAGGAGTGGAGGAATGCAGTGCAGGAGAAGCCCCGAGCACAGGCAACACTCTAGTGTCATGGTCATAAAGTCAGGGGCACAGGCATGCAGGGGTCGCATGCACAGGAGACCTGGGTGGACACTGTCCTGGCGCTTTTGGCGCCAGGCTCATGAACAAAAGTAAACAAGAACATCCATTTAACACCAAAAAGCTTTTATTATGGACATAGCACTTCAGATGCATTAACCTTGAACATTCCATCCATTAAGCAGGATGCATTAACCTTGAACATTCCTTCCATTAAGCAGCCCCAAATGTATTCTTTTTTTTTGATAACACATTTTATTACATTTTGTGCAATAATACAACAATTTACTAACTACAACCGTAAAGGTTTGCATACAGGTGAAAGAGCGGTGCGGAAGGACATAATTGAGCAAGTTGAAATGTGAGCAATCAGAGGGACACACACACTATAAGGTATATTGGCAGTGATAACAGCAAGCATTTCAAGTCCTGATATTATTCCGGATGTCCCAAGGGTTGGCATTGGCACATACAGTTAGACAGGGTTGCATGATGATATACAATGATCATAGTACGACAGTGTTATAATGTCTGTTCCCATTTTCCCCAGATCTTATCTGCTTTGCCTGGGCAGCCTCTAGCATGATAGACTCAGCGTTCCATTAGGATGACAGTATCTACATCAGTTACCCAGTGATCATATTTCGGGGTGATTTCAGAGCCCCACAACTGCGCAATATTCCTTTTGGCAATACCCGTGACGGTCGAGACCAGGAGTTTTTCAAAGCATGACAGTTCCACTATATTGTCCATGCCCAAGAGAAAGAGTTTAGGGTCTGTCGGGAATGAGCGACATAAGACTTTGGACAGCCTCGCGCTGCATTTATGCCAGAAGCGTTGAATACGTGGGCATTGCCAGAGAATGTGATAGAAGGTTCCTTCCTCCTGTTTGCAGCGTAGGCATCTGGGGTCAGTCACGCTGTTCCAATTATACAGGGCTATTCGGGGGTAGTAGATCCTATGAAGTATCTTGAGTTGGACCAGTCTGATCCGAGCAGAGATTGCACATTCTCTAGGAAACATTAGAGTCCTGATCCAGTCTTCGGGTTCTATAGGGCCAATATCACTTTCCCATTTTGTCTTCAAAGACAGGAGTTCCTCCGTGGCAAAGGAGGAAATAGCATTGTACATGGTGGATGTGATTTTTTTATGTACACTGTCAATAACTATGTTCCTCTCCATGGGCGTGCATTCCGGCATAACTGCCATCTGGGCTCTGTGCATATTGAGTGCGTGCTGTAACTGTCCGTAGTGATAGTGCTCAGACTCAGGGAGGTTGTGTGCAGCAACAAGCTCGGGAAATTGAATCAGTCGGTCATTCACGGTTATCTGCCGAATTAGGTGTATCCCAGCTGTAGCCCAGTTTGGCCACTTCGGAAGATTGTATATGTTTGGGAGGTGAGCATTGTTCCAGATGGGCTGGACTGGGGTAATTTTATTGTCCCAGCCTAGGTGTTTGTGTACCTCTCTCCATATCCGGGCTATGTGTGATGCTATCGTGCATTCTGTTGAGCGGGGTTGCTTATAGTAAAGACTTTCGATCGGGGACATCCCATGCCTCGCAGCTAGTTCAGCTCTTATATGAGGGGTTAGCGGGTCCCCGTGCAATATGTCGTTGACTGTTGCCATCTGTGACGCCCAATAGTAGATCTGTATGTTTGGGAGTCCTATACCTCCCTCCCAAACCGAGCGTTGTAGGGTTTTGAGGGCAATTCTCGGGCGTTTCCCACCCCATAGGAGTGTGCGTGTTGTGCCATCTATTCTGTGAAACTCTGCGGAGGGGATGTGAAGAGGGGCATTTTGGAGGACATATAGAAATCGGGGTAGGGCTAACATCTTGAAGAGTGCCGCCTTGCCTAGCAATGTCATTGGTAGTGTATGCCAGTGGGCTGCGTCCTGCTCATATCTTTTAACTAGTGGGTGGAGGTTTTGTTTTACGTAGTTATCTAGTCTATTGGTGATTAGGATGCCCAAGTACCGAAACTGTGTGTTTTCAACCGTGTATGGGGATCCTGTCGCCGGTATGCAGTCTACGCCTTTTACCGGGAAAAGCACAGATTTGGACCAGTTTACTTTTAGTCCGCTAAAGATTCCGTATTCTATTAGAATTTGTGTGACCACAGAGCAGGATGTTACTGGGTCGCCCAGATATATCAGGAGGTCATCTGCATATAGGGATACTCTGTCTTTCCAGTTAGGCCCCCACCTGAAGCCAGACCATGTGGTAGAGTTCCTCAAGAGGACTGCTAGTGGTTCTATAATGAGCGCAAACACCATTGCCGACAACGGACAGCCCTGTCTGGTTCCCTTCCCTAAATTGAAAGTGCGCGATGGCCACGCATTTACTTTAACCTCTGCAACTGGATTATTGTATAGGAGTTGTACCCATTTTATGAATGGTTCCCCGAAATGCATCTTGCGCATTATGGCCCATAGTGCCTCCCAGTGGACTGAATCGAAAGCTTTTTCAAAGTCTACGGACAGTAGAGCAAGTGATTGCTGCAGGATTGGTGCTCTCTCCAGCGCCAGATGCAGTCTACGAATATTGATTCTGGTCGACCTCTGGGGCATGAAGCCGCATTGGTCCGGGTGGATTAATGACGTGATGACTTCTTGCAATCTATTGGCTGGTACTTTGGCTAGTACTTTGGCTTCACTATTGATGAGGGATATTGGACGATAGGAGGTACATTCCTCTGGGGGTTTATCTTTTTTGGGAATCACTATAATAGTGGCTTTGCGGAGGTCTGGTGGAAGCACGCCTTGATTTAGGGAGTGCTCAAACACCCAAGTAAGTGAGCCGGGATATCTAGATGATTTAACTTTTTCCAGATGTCAAGAGGGAAGCCATTCGGGCCCGGAGTTTTGCCTGTCTGAAGTTGCGCAATGGCGGCCGATATTTCGTCAGTTGTTATTTTGCAGTCTAGGCTACTGGCTTGTTCTGTGGTGAGAGTTGGGAGGGCTATATCAGCTAGTAAAGCGCTATTTATGGCGTCGGTGGGGGGTTTATATAGATCCTCATAGAATTCAGCAAAGCGGTCTGCAATCTCGGCATCGGTATGGACGAGGTTAGTGGTCAGAGTTCTAATGCACTTCACCTTCTGTTGTCCTTCATCACGCTTTTCTAGCCACGCAAGCATTCTGCCCGCTTTGTCTCCTGTTTCGTAAACACGCGCCCTCATGGCAGCATGCGCTTTTCGGGCGCAGTCTAGGCTAAGATTGTGCAATTTCTTCTGTGCCAATACCAAATCTCTATTCGTCTCAGGAGTGTCCTTAGTGATGTGCGCCATCTCCTTGGACATGACTTCACTCTCGATTTCGTTCATTTTCTCTCGATGCTCCTTCTTCTTGTGGGATGTCCACGATATGATTGCTCCACGTAGGACCGGCTTGTACGCCTCCCATAATGTGCCTGGATTATCAACTGAAGTTGCATTAAGTTCAAAGTAGTTGGTAGTGGTTATCTCTAGCAGTTCTTGGAATTCTGGGAAGCCCAGGTAATAGGAGTTCAGCCTCCACGAGGGGGGCGGTCGCGGTCTCTCCGTTTCCAGTTCTAGCATCAATGGGGAGTGGTCGGAAATTCCCCGTGGGAGGAAGGAAACATTGCTTATTTTATGACTGATTTGGTTTGGCAGGAAGAAGTAGTCTATTCGTGACATCGAAGCGTGGGCTCCTGAGTGGAAAGAGTATTGTCGGGACTCAGCATGTAGGGCTCTCCATGCGTCGCATAGGCCTAGTGCTGACGCAAAGGAGGCTAGTTTGGTTGTGATGAGGGGGTTCCTGGCTCTCAGGTGTGTGCGGTCGAGGGTATTATCCATGACCTCATTAAAGTCTCCCCCCAACACCCAGGTATCTGCTGGTCTAGCTGCCATGATGGGGGAAATTACATCTAGCAGGTCATTGAGGAGAGTTGGCGGGGAGTATACTGCCATTAGTGCTAGCGTTTGGTTCCAGAGAATTCCTTGAATAAATACAAATCGGCCTCCTCTGTCTTGTATGATATGGGTGATCGCTAGCGGAAGTCTTTTGTGAATTAGGATGAGGACTCCCCTCGCTCCCATGGAGAAACCAGCATGTACCGCAGTGCGGTAGTTTGATCTTTGAAAGAATTTGCATTCATTTCCTGCTAAGTGCGTTTCAGTCAGAAGGGCTATATCCGGGGAATGTCTATTTAAATGTTGGAGAACCAGTCGTCTCTTGATGCTGGCACCCAGCCCATTCACATTCCAAGCCAAGAGTTTGAGCTTTCTTTGGGACGGGGTGGTTTCAGCTGCCATTGACGTTTTGGGACTTGTTTTCGCAGGTGTGTGCCCTCTGTTGCACACGCGGAGGTCCTATCGCGTTTGCTCTATTCTGCACGCTCAGCAGGTTCCTGTATGCTAAACATTGAATAAAACCATAAAGTCCAACTCCCCCCTCCCCATACTCCATCCCCAACTGAAGCATCTGTCGTCCCAGTGTTAACTTCATAACAATTTAACTGAATTCTACATCTATTTGCCCTGAGTCTATTCGATTCTAGACTGCCAGTTTGCCAGGTGGTGTGGCACAGGAAGAAACTCAGGGCAGGGAGGCGGCGCACCGCTTTGCGTAGCTTCGGGTGCTCTTTTCCGTTCAAGGGGGGGAGGGGGCCACCCGCGGCCGCCAGCCAGTTTATTTTGCTTCTTCGTTCGATACATGCATCATAGCGCATGTGCGGCACCTTGGCAGTGGTCTGGATGGCTGGAGTAGTATCGTTAGTTTTAGGCTTCTGCATTTTGTGGGTTCACAATCTGTTGTTGCGGTTGTGGATCCATCTCAGGTGGTCTCTCTGGATGTGGTCTGATCCTTTCTCGTCTCCCTCTTCCCGCGGTGCTCCAGTCACCGTCTATGTGTCTTTCAGGCCAATTCCACGCCTCTTTAGGATCTGTGAAATGCACGGTTGTATTTTTATGGAATATTTTAAGTTGAGCAGGAAAGATTAGTCCATATTTCACACCCATTGATTGCAGTCGTTTCTTAAGGGGATCAAAAGATTGGCGTGCTTTCTGCACTTCTCTGGTAAAGTCCGGGAAGAAAGCAATTCTAGATCCATTGTACGTAACTGTTCCTTTAGATCTCGCTAGTTGCATTACTGTGTCTCGATCTCTGTAGTTAAGGAACCTTGCGATGACTGTATGCGGCGGTGCTCCTGGTACGATCCTGCCTGTGGGGGTGCGATGGGCTCGCTCAATGGAAAAGAATTTAGAGAAGGACTGTGGATCGTATATGTCCGCGAGCCAACTCTCCATAGCTCCATACAATCTCCCTCTGCTTTTTCCGGAAGGCCTAGTATGCGGACGTTATTGCGTCTCGATCTACCCTCACTGTCATCTGCTCTTGATTCCAGGAGCTTTATGCGTGCCAGCATGCCAGACATCTGACGGTTCGTTCCGCGAAGATTATCTTCTGTTTCGGAGATCCGCATCTCCGCTTCTCCTGTGCGTGAGGTCAGCTTCTGCAGGTCATGTCTTAGCAAGGATACATCTGCACCTATACTGTCCATCTTTTTCTCCATGGAGGTTCTGGAGCTGGTAATGGCACTCATGATGTCTTTGAGGGAGATGTTCTCCTCCATGCAGTCAGTGTCTTCTTGCAGCGGTCTCTCCGGGGAACGAGACATTGGTGTGGACACGTACTGTTCGATCCTGCTTTGCGTAGAGGTCTTCCTGGGTTTCTCTCTCCCCATATCTGGATTTCTGGTAGGATGACTACGAAGATTCAGGATGCTTCCGGAGGGCTATGCCAGGCGGAGGGCAGAGGGGCAAGAGTTATTGGAGGGGGGGAGAAATTTCCCGGTATGATCACCTCGTAACTTCAGGGCCGTGAGCCGCTGTGGTTGTCGCTTTAATGTAGCAGTGCGTCACGAGGAGAGGAAAACTTCCAGGCTGTTGGCCCGCGTGAGGTGGTGCATCCAGCGCTGCCCGTCTTGTTGCGTAGTTGCTCTTAGAGCACACACTAGGAGGAGGGTAGCAGTAGTGCGCGCTGGTCTGGGCCTAGAGGGCTATCGGCAACAGTTCGCCACAGGCGGTGGGGGGACCCAGGTAGCATCCATGCAGTTGTGGCGGTTTCACTACTCCATAAGGCGGCTAGATTGGCTTAGTGTTGTTCGTTGTGGTTAACAATTAACTACGCCCGTGCTGGCGGTCGGAAGCTCGGGCGTAGTACAGCTTAGGGTGCAGTGAATGTTTGCATGGAGCCTGGGGACGATGCCCAAGGGAGCCGATTACAGTCACATGTCCCCCCTGCTCCTTACCGCCAGCTGGGTCCACCAGGAAAGTGGATGGAGTCCGCACACAGGGAATATCAGGCGCGGTGTCGAGTTCGTTGGGATTGCTCCCCTCCGCCAGCCACAGCTCCCAGCGAGCCTCGGGCCCGGCCGCGGTGGGAGGCAGCCGCTCCGTGCGGTCGCAGTCGTGGATGAATGATGGAGAGCCCTCGTGCTCCCACCCCGCGCGGGTGCACTGTCGGATAGGGAGGCCCCGGGGGAAGCAGCGGGCGGGAGGCGGGGAGTCCCCGGTCAGGGTCCGCTCGGCTTCAGAGATGTTACCGGTTTCAGCACACTCGTCGTCGCACGTACTCCCACAGCCGTCACAGGTGCTCCCTCCTTACCGGGTCGTCGCGGGTCCACAGGGCGGGCACGTTAGTGGAACGCGGTACCCATCACGGGTCCGCGTTGGCCGGCGGCCATTTTGTTGGTCATACGGCGTCCGGAGCCGCCGTCTGCAAAACCCTCCAAAGTGCGTTTCTGCGCACCGATTTTCTCCAGGAATCGACGTGAAGATGCCTTATCGGTTCCCACAGCCGGGAGGGAGTTCTGATGGACTCTTACGAACGAAGGAAAGGCAGGATTCTTTCAGGATTTAGCTGGCGGCGTGGGAGCAGTGCGAGCTCACGTCTGCATCAGCCGCCTGCTGGCCACGCCCCCCCCCAAATGTATTCTTGGGTGTGGCTGCTAATGGATTGCCTTCGTATGTGCTCACTCTCTAGGAGTGGCAAGGTGTGGCTGGTAAACCAGCCCTAATGGGCGTGCCCATGGTCTCAGCTATATAAGCTGCCCCTATCCTCAAGACAGACGCTTTGCCTTATTCTGCACTTGAAAGCAGAGTAACACTCACCGTAGCCTGAGGTCAGACTTACCTTTGAAGATCCTGCTTCCTAGACATCCTGCTTCCTGCCAGCATACTTACCAACTCGGGGAAGCTGTTCTTACCTGTACATCTCTTCGGCGAACCAAGTATTCATCTTTACACTTTCTGGAATGCCAATATCTTCATCTTGGCACCGCAGCACGACCCGCTCCATCATTGACAGCAGCACCTGCAAGGAAAAACAGAAGACAAGGTTAGACATCGAAAAAACGGTCAGTTTAAGGTTGCGCTTCGCCATTCTTCGTGCTTCACTTACCTGCTGTCGAACATTGCGGTAGCATCCATCTTCCATCCGGCCGCGTCTCACAGCTGCATTGATGCCGCATTTCCATCTAAGGGAAGAAAACAGAAGAGAGACATTATTGCAGGCATAAATAGGAGCAACATATAAAGACATTAAACAGAACAAACACCATCAAACGAGCTCAAGAAAGACTTACCAGTCATAAGAAGAAGCATAGTGGCAGCTGGACTGGACTAATCCTTATCAGGGGTCAGTGAAGGAACTAGATCCCATTCGACGCACCCCTGCCAGAAGTAGCAGGACAGAGAGATTATCTTCCATAATTCACAGGAGCAGTATCACCACGTACCACCGCTCACTGCTTTTCTACTGAGGGAGCGGCCTGAAGGGAGTGATTCAAGTTCAGGGAGGGCTGCAACCCTACCCCAATGCCTCTGCAGAGACCAGGTGAGGATAAAGCCTCTAACACAAAGCCTCTAATACTCTCTGCCTGTTATGGAAACTTCGGAAACAGATCAGTTAGCCCTCTTACTAGGAGAATTACGGGCTAAAGTACATGCTTCAAGACACGAAACCAATGCATTATGGAGAGATCTCATTGTAACTCGAGAAAGAACTGACGAATTGGCAAGACAAATGCTACAAGCACAAGCAGGACAGGTTGCCCTGCCTGGAGTTACCCATTCTTCTAATTCTTCCAGACCACAACAATCAACACCGATTCAGGTGGTTCTTCCAGGGGAAGTGCCTCTAGCTCCTCCTGAACGCTTCATCAGTGACCCAAACAAGTTTGCTGTATTTACGAACCAATGTCGCCTTCATTTCTTGTGCAGACCAGGAGCCTTTCCTAATGACCAAGCCAAAGTGGCGTTTGTACTCTCGTATTTAGGAGGTAGTGCAGCAGACTGGTCTATACTTTTGATAAGTCAAGATGACCCTTTACTCCGGAACTTTGGGAATTTCCAACATGAGATGGAGAAATTGTTTGCCCGTCATACTCAAGGACAAGCTCTGGATGAGTTGTTGTCACTCAGACAAGGGAGTCAAGATGTATTAACCTATATTGCAACCTTCAATCATCTCATAGCCCAGACCAACTGGCCAGAAGAGAAGAGGACTACACTCTGTGTTTTTCAACAACTTTATTTATTTTGGTTACAGCATTATCTATGCATTACATGAGTCCACAGGACCCTCCTCGCATTTAATATGCATGAAGCTTGCTCTGTACCCACTCCCCTCGGTCCCACCCCTCCCATCCTTTAGTTCATGGTGTCCTGGTGGGTAGCGGACCCATCAGGGCTCTGAGGGCCCAGAAAGTTTGCTACCAGGAGGGATTGAAATGTTAGGGCTGGGAAGCGGGAGTGGCAGTCCAGTACTGGGGCACAACAGTCGGTGAAGCGGTGGAGGGCCCCTCCCCTCGCTGCTGTTACCTTCTCCGCCATCAGGATCTCCCAGACCTTTATCCACCATGGGGCTTTCCACTTCCTTGCCACTGTGATTTTGGCGGCTAGCAGTAGATGCGCGAGCAGTTTGGCTGATCGACCCGCTCTGGGATAACTGCCCGGCTCGCCACCCCGAGCAGGATGACCTCCGGGTCCATCGGGAGTCTGCGCTGAGTGATGTCTTCCGCGATCTGCAGGACTTCCCTCCAGAAGGTCTGTACTGTCGGGCACCCCCACCACATGTGGAAAAAGGATCCTCGTTCGCCGCATCGTCTCCAGCAGCTCGGATCAATGTCAGCTTTACAGTGATGCAGGCGGACTGGCGAGTAGTACCAGTGATGCAGCTTCAGGGCGCATTCCTTGTTTGTGACGCATCTGGATGTCGAGTTGATCCTGGACCATATCTCCACCCATGTTTGATCTTCTATGGGGTGTCCCGAGTCCGTTTCCCATCCCGACATGTATGGCGGTCTGACTTTTAGCATGTCCTCTTGGAGGAGTCGGTACAGTTTAGTGATCTGACCTCGGCCTGTGCTTTCTTCTGTTGCCAGTTCAAGAGGATGGATGTCCCGGGTAGTACCTGGACGGACCACGGGCTGCGAGATCCAGTGTTGGAGTTGTACGTATGTAAACCTCTCTCATTCTGTTAGTTGAACGCAAGCTTTGCATTCCTCGAAGCTAAGTGGGTTGTTGGCTTCATAGAGTTGGGAGAGGGTTCGGAGGCCACCTTTGGTCCATCGGTGGAAACGGGCTGCCTCCATTCCTGATCTGAAGTCAGGGTTCCCGATGACCGGGGATTGCGGGCTCGGGGGCCAGGGTATCTTCCTCCTCCAACGGGCCCAAGCCAATGCCCCAAGAGTCGCTTTGGTGGCTGCTAGTATCTGCGGTCCCTGGCTTCGGTGTGGTCCCGGGATGTGTAGCAGGGAATGTAGTCATGGCCGACATCTGGATTGCTCTATGTGGGACCATTTTGGGGGTGTCTCCGGGTTCATCCAGGCCGCTGTGCACGCCAACTGGGCCTCCAGGAAGTAGTTCATCAGGTTGGGGAGACCAAAGCCGCCCCATTTTGTGGCCCCTGTCATGACCCTCATAGGTATCCTGGCTCTGCGTCCCTTCCAGACAACATTGCTAGCTTCCTTTATAGCTGTTCCAAAGCCTGCTTTGGGGGGGGCGGGAGAGCAATGCACAGGTACAACAGCCTGGGGAGAAGGTTCATTTCGCACGCTGTGACCCGACCTAATAGCGAGATCTCTTGATTGTCCCATCTTCGGAGGTCTTCTTCCAATATCTTGAATAAGGGGGGGAAAGTTGATGATGTATAGTTGTTTCGGATCTGCTGTGAGGCGGACACCCAGGTAAGCTGTTGAGGAGGAGCTCCATGTTAGCCGGCAGAGTGCCTGGAGGTTGGCTACGAGGGGGGCACTCAGGTTGATGCTTAGTGCCTCTGATTTGGCATAGTTTACCTGGAATCCAGCCACTCCTTCAAACGCCTCTAGCTCAGTTAGGGTTGCGGGCAGGGAGGATTGGCAGTTGGTAATGGAGATCAGCACATCATCAGCGTATAAGGAGATCTTGAATTGTTCACCATTTATATATAGACCAGTGATGTTCTCGTGTGCGTTGGGCGAATGGCTCCATGACCATGGCAAAGATTAGCGGGGAGAGCGGACAGCCTTGTCTCATTCCACACGAAAGCTGGATCGGAGGTGAGGTCTTCTGATGTAGGCGGATTGATTTCCTCAGGGCTTTATAATTCGCAAGCACCATTTTCTGGAATATTGGGCCGATCCGAAATGTCTCCATGGTGAGGCACATGAAGTTCCAGTCCACCTTGTCGAATGCTTTGGTGGCATCTAAGGTCAGGACCGCCATGCCCTGGTGTTCTTGGGTCGCAATTTCGATGAGATTAAGCGCTCGGCGGATGTTGTCTGAGGTGCTTCTCCCTCTAATGAACCCCGCCTGGTCCTGGTCTATGATAGATGGGAGGATTTGCACCAATCTTTTGACTAGAATCTTTGAGTATGTGTTAGCGTCCACGTTGAGCAGAGCTATAGGTCTATACGATGAGCAATCCTTTGGATCCTTGCCGGGTTTCAAAAGCAGGATTGTGATGGATTCTTGCATAGAGTGTGTGATAGAGCCCAAATCCCAAAAGGGGTTAAATAGCTCTGTCATTGGGTATAGCAGCATGGAGCGAAAGAGTTTGTAGAACTTTGGTGGGAAGCCGTCTGGGCCGGGGGCCCTGGGTTTCAGATTTTTGATTACTTTCTCCACCTCTTCGGATGTGATCGGGGCTTCCAGGGCTACTCTATTTGCTTCTGAGATGTGTGGGAGCCTGGTGTCTGCTATGTATTGCTCCTGGAGAGACTGTGGGCGGGGGGCTGTGGTCGGGATGTTAGTTAGATGGGTAGCCGCCACCTGTAGTTTCGCCCCATCTCCATATACAGTGCTACCTTTCGGGTCACTCAGTGCGACGAGTTGGTTCCGTCGGCGGGTTTTGGCAAGTTTGTTCACCAGGTATTTGTTAGCTTTTTTACCGTTTACGTAATAGCTTTGTTTTGTCCGGATCAGGGTCTGGGTTGTGTCCTCGGCGTAGTGGGCCTCCAGCTTTGTGCGAGCCAGTCTGACCATCTTGGCAGCCTTGGGGGACCATTTCTTTTCTAGAGCTTTATCTGCCTCCCTCTTGTCCTTCTCCAGTTGGTTTCTGAGCATGGTTCGCCTCCTCGTATAAGCGGCCGCCTGTGCTATTAATTCCCCTTTGATTATGGCCTTCATGGCTTCCCATCCTGTTGCTGTAGAGGTGAGGTCGGGAGGGTTTTCTTTGAAGTAGTTGCTGATCGCCTTGGCTATGGCGTCCCGCACTGTCATATCATGCAGCATTGGTTCATATATGGACCATTTACAACGTTCAGGGGGCTCGGGGTCGAAGACCCTTGCAGTGAGGAGGATTGGGGCCTGGCCTGACAGTGCCTTTGCGCCTATTTCTTCATCGTCCGTGTACTGCAGGAGCTGTGGGCTGGCCAGAATGAGGTCAATTCGAGATGAGGAGTTGTGGACATGGGAGAAGAAAGAGTAGTCTACAGTGTCCGGATGGAGAACCCTCCAGGTGTCCACCATGTCTAGTGTTTTGAACAAGTGGCAGAGGCCCAGAGCCAATCTGAAGTCCCTGCTGGATGGGGGGCCCAACCTGTCTAGTGAGGGGTTGGGAACCCCATTGAAGTCCCTGCCTAGGACCACCAGGCCTTCGAGGAAGGGGAGAAGGGCAGTTTCCAGGGTAGCGTAGAAGGCCTCCTGGCCGTCGTTTGGTGCATAGATAGCAATCAGCGTGTGAAGCTGGCCGTATTTCCCCCTTCATCACCACGAACCTGCCATCTGGGCTGCATAGAGTCTCCTTCTCTTGAAAGGGGATACCTTTTATTAGCAAAATCGCAGTGCCGCCTTTTTTGTTTGGGCTGGCGGCCAGGTATTGTATTGGGAATGCTCAGGATCGCAGCCTAGCGAAGTCCTCTGTCACGAGGTGGGTCTCTTGGAGGAATCCCACCAAGGTCTGATGGTCCTGGAGACGACGAAGGATGGACTTACGCTTTGTGGGGGAGTTCAGTCCTCCGACGTTTAGTGAGACAAAGCAGAGTTTGATGTGCGCTGGAGTGGGGACCAGCGGGGCGTCATTAGGATTCAGGTGAGTGGTGGGTGATCCTGCACTCAGGGGGGTCTCTCAGGGGACCAATGACAGTGTGATTCAGCTGTAACCAAGTTTTAACTGTGTCCAACTTTGGGCCAAACGGGCCTTGGTAACCATGGGAGCTGGGGCTGGACCCAGCCCAACTAAAGGAAAGGAAGGGACAAAGGGAAACCAAACCGGCCCTGTCAAGCCTCGGGCCGAAGTGACTGTCCATCCACTCAGCAGGGGCATTGCGTGGGACGCCCGGGAACCAAGAGTGCAGGTTACGGCCCGGAGAACTGAAGATACGTTACTGGTCATGTGCTGCGGGAGTTTTCCCTCACCTTGGAACTTTCATCCAGCGGCTATGCTGGGGCTTTGGTGTTGAGCTGCGGGGTTTGTCTTTCAGAGAGGTGGTTGTGTCTTCCTCGGGTGTCGAGGGTTCTCACCCCATGATGTTGCCTGCTTCCTCCAGGGCATGGATTACCCTCGTTTGGCCCTCCCAGGTGAACTGCAGCGAGGCTGTGTAAAGCCGGCGATATTTTATTTTCCGTTCCTGCAGAAAGGTCGTTTAGAGGTTGGAGGGCTCTCTGCCACTGGACTGTGGGGACGGATAGGTACTCTAACAGCTGTATGGGGGATCCCTGGTATGTCAAGTCACCTTGCGAGCGGCTTGCTGTCATGATCTCCTGTTTCGTCGAAAAGAAGTGAACTCTGGTGATCACTTCAGGATTGGCCGCTGAGGGAGAGTTTCTGCGGCTTTGTAATCTATGAGTGCGGTCAAGCAGCAGGAGTGACTTATCGCAGTCTGGGAGAAGAGTCTCAAAAAGGTTTCTGATGTAGGCAGGAAGAGCTTGGTCCGGGATCGAGGCAGGGACCCCCTTGATATGGATATTGTTTCTGCGGGCCATGTTTTCCAAGTCCTCCTGTTTGCGTTGTGTGGTTTCTGTGTTGTCCTCTAGGGCTTGGATTTTCTGTTGCAGCTCTGCAATCTGGGCTGATTGTTCCAGGACCTGATCTTCTGTGTCTCCGACCCTATGTTCCACGTCCTCAACGCGAGTGTCCAGGCCATGCAGTTGCGGAATTCCGTTTTGATGTCTGTGAGGAGGTCCTGAATGTCTTCTTTTGTCGCCCATTGTCCCTGGGTCCTCGTGGGTGAGGAAGGCTGGGTCAGAGGGGGTCCAGCGGTTTAGATTTCTCCCTCAAGTGGAGCAAGTTGGCTATGTCAGCGGACTTCGGGCCCTTCTGCCTGGACATACTGGCGCCTAGATCGTTGTCGCCTCTGTGGGATGTGTTCGCAGGCTATGTCGAGAGGGAGGGGGGTGGTGTCAGCTGCGGGCTCCTTATTGCTTCGACTGGATATGTAGGGCCTTTCTGGTCATCCCTCGGGGAGGGAAGCTCTGCCTGGCCAGGCCCGATCGGGCTGCTATCTTCTTGTCCCTCTGGCCTCCTTATTGGTACGGGGGTGGACTACCCAAGTGATTTCTTTAGCAGTGCTTGTGACAGCCAGGGTATGCTGGTTCCAGGCGTGCGGGTGGGGTAAGGTTGACATTATGTCCTTGTGGCTTTCTGATGCTGTGTGTATGTCGGTGGGGGGGGCTCCAGGGAGGTCCGCCGGATCCACTGAAGGCTAAGGTGGAGAGCGTTGAATGTGTTGGCGGGGGTCAGAGGGGGACAGCTCTAGGCCTCTCAAGGTCGTTGTTCACCTCAGGGGGACTGCCCCAGACCGGGAGGTGCAATACTGCGGTGAGCTAGATGGGGCCAACTGGGATTGTGCTGGTTGATGTGCAGGCTGCCAATCCCTTCACCCCCTCCAGGGCCAGCTCCAAGGTGCTTTCAGGGTTGCAGGTGTGTCTTATCTTCCCTCGTCGCATCCCGGGGTGTGTACTGCCTCAGCTGCCCAGGCTGACTCTCAGCGGGAGGAGCGGGACGGAGCGGGAGTCTAGGCCGCCTCTCTTCCACATCCAACTGCGCCGCCATGCTGTGCGGGCCCACAGAGTAGAGTGAGTGGGCCCGGCATCTCTCGCGTAGCACCGCCGGTGGGCGGAGGGGCACGTACCTCTCCTGATTCACCGGGGCAGCTGCCACGGGACTCCGCAGCTCTCCGGCAGTGTGTTGGCAGGGGCCTCCTTCACCTCCCCCGGCTCCAAGTTCACGCAGGTGGGGGCACCAGAACTGGGTCTGCTCTGCGGGACCTCCAACCTCCTTGTGGTCTGCGGAGCTGCCGCCTCAGGATCTCGGGGCTATGCTGGGCCCCCCAAGCCGAATGTCTGGCGACGACGGGGTTCCCCAGCAGCTGGCTGGTGGGCGCGGGATTGGAACCTGCGCTTTGTTGCCGCCGTGTTTGGATTTTCCTCAGGCAGGCTCTCCGATTTTGCCCAGCGTTCGGGTGCCTGCCTCAGAGAAGGTTCTGCTTCCCGATGCGATGACTCCGGACCAGGATCATAACGTATAAGCGGGCATTTACAGGTTTTATCCCGGGCGGCCCACTGAGCTCTTAATGAGGCGTCTGCATTGCCGGCGCCTCAAGCCATGCCCCCCCAGGACTACACTCTTTTAATGAGGGTTACATGGAGAACTTAAGGATGTGTTGGCTAAGTGGTAAATCCCCCTGTAAGGTGTGCAAACTACATAGACCTGAAGGTTCAACTCGATCATAGGTTGCAGAATCGGAAAATGGATCGAGCTAGATCAGAGGGACGGTCCGTTTACGTAAGGCCTCGTGAGAATCAGACTAAACCACATGAACAGTCTGAGCCAATGCAAATTGGTGGATTATGAAGTTTGCCTACCAAAGCAGAAAGGGAAAAAAGAAGACAACAACAGCTTTGCTTATATTGTGGACAAGCAGGTCACTTCCTCCGTGATTGCCCGGTAAAGCCACCCAAGAAAACAGTTGGGGCAACAGACAAAACCGATGAAGAAGAAGAACAGAACTCGGGAAACGCCAATGCCTGGCAAGTGTAGGGGTCCACGTGTCGAGCATGAAAAAGGAATCCGTACAGACCTCACATCTAGTCCTTCCAGTGCTTTTAGTGAATCACAAGCAACCATCAAAAATATATGCCTTGCAGGCATATATTGATTGTGAAGCTGTGGGTAACTGCATTGACCAAGATTTGGCTCTCCGAATAGGCCTTCTTCTCTGATAGAAGCAGAAATCGGAAAACGTCACTGCTGTGGATGATTCTCAGCTAGCATCCGGCCCAGTGACACAATACATCGAGAAAGTAAAGCTTCTGTGTCAGAACAGGCATCAAGAGGACATTACTTTCGATCTCATCGGTGCAACTCAGTTCCAGATAATATTGAGAATGCCCTGGCTGGAAACCCACAATCCTAGGATCGACTGGCGAAAACGAGTTCTGATATTTCCTCATGATTGTGCCAACAAAGATGACACCAATCTGAAACTGAAGAAAGGAATCGTATTGGGCCTCATCAGCTCCTTACCACTTGAATACCAAGATTACCAGGATGTCTTCAAAAAGAGCAAGCCAACGTTCTGCCCCCGCAAAGACCCTACGATTGTCAAATAGATCTTGTACCCGGATCCCAGATCCATTGCAGCCAAACTTACGCTCTGACAGAACAGGAAAATCAGCATCTTAGAACTTTCCTGGATCAGTACCTGGCAAACAGTTTCATTCTCCCATCCAAGTCACCTGCCTCCTCGCCCTTATTCTTTGTAGCTAAAAAGGAGGGGACTTACGAACTTGCATCGACTATAGAGCCATCAATCAGATCACAGTAAAAAATGTATATCCTGTACCACTTATACCAGAGCTCCTGGACCAAGTGAAACATGCTCAAATCTACACAAAACTGGATTTGAGAGAAGCATACCATCTTGTAAGCGAAAAAGAGGGAGACGAGTGGAAAACGGCCTTCTGCACGAAGTATGACCTCTTTGAATACCAGGTCATGCCCTTCGGGCTATGCAATGTCCGTGCGGCATTCCAATTCTTTATGAATAATGCACTCTGTGAATTACTGGATGTTTGCGCTATTGTTTACATTGACGACATTCTTATCTACTCAAATTCCATGGAAGAACATGTAGGCCATGTCCGGGCAGTCTTAGAGAAGCTTTGACAACATCAATTGTATGCCAAGTTGGACATTTTTTTTTTCCATGTAACCGAGGTTGAGTTTCTAAGTCTCATGCTCACACCACAATGTGTACATATGAATACACAAAAGATGGATGCAATCCTCCAATGGCCCTCACCAACATCCACGAAAGGAGTGCAAAGCGTGCTCGGATTTGCCAACTTTTACCGTTGGTTTATACCTGGGTTTTCACAAATTGTACATCCAATTACCTCCTTGTTAAAGAAAAATCTAAAGTTCAATTGGTCGACAGAAGTTGAAGAAGCCTTCCAGAAGTTGAAACTAGCATTCACTACAGCACCAGTCCATAGACCCCCACAGCCAGACCTACCTTACATAGTTGAGACGGATGCTTCAAAAATAGCCATGGGAGCATTATTGTCACAACGAGACCCTGAAACAGGACAACTACACGCCGTCGCATTCTGGTCCCGCAAATTGTCAGTCCCGAGTTGAACTACGCAATCACAGATAAGGAATTACTGGTGATTAAAGCAGCATTCAAGGCCTGTAGACATTTCCTTCTTGGGGCAAGACATACGGTCACTGTCATCACAGACCACTGTAACTTGCAATACTTGAAAACCACCAAAGCACAATCCTCGCGTCAACTTCATTGGGCTCTCTTTTTCACGGAATACTATTTTATTATCACTTATAGACCTGGAGTACGCAATGGGAAAGCAGACGCTCTATCATGCATGAGTGACCAAAAAGAGGCTTTTACAGCATCCGACCCCGTGGCCATAATTTCTGAGGAAACGATTCAAACCAGAATAGCTGCCTCCACGTGTGCGGATGACCCAAGAACCAGTTTGCAATCCCTGATGGATCAATCAACACAACAGGAATGGCTGTTAAAAGGTGACCAGTACACCATTGAAGACAATCTACCGTACTTCCAAGGATGATTATATGTCCAAGACCAAGAACTGCAAAAGCAAATCATCACAAATTTCCAAGATTCATTAGTGGAAGGACATCCAGGAATAGCCAAAACTCAGGCTAAGGTAAAACAAAACTACTGGTGGCCAACCTGGCGAAAAAACTTCACCCAATTTATTGAAACCTGCGGTGTCTGTGCACAACACAAGTCTCAGAAACAGAACCCTGCTGGCTTACTACATCCCCTAACAGTACCGCCAGCACCTTGGCATACCCTATCGATGGACTACATCACGGATCTTCCACCCTGCAATGGATACAACACCATATTAGTCGTTGTGGCTTTATTCTCCAAAATGGCCCATTTCATCGCTCTGAAGGGACTCCCAACTGCGTCAACTCTTGCTTCTGTGTTCCTAGAGCAAATTGTTTGATTGCATGGATTTCCATCAATATTAGTATCTGATCGCAGAACGCAATTTGTTTCTGCCTTATGGAGAAAGTCTTGTATGATTGCCAAAATTGATCTCCAGTTGTCCACAAGCCATCACCTTCAAACTGAAGGGCAAAGTGAATGAACCAACAAAACTTTAGAGCAATATCTCAGGTGTATGTTGCAACAGTCCGAGGATTCTTGGAAAAATATACTCTGGATAACTGAGTATGCATACAACAACTCAGTTCACACAAGCACAGGCAAACTCCATTCTACACTGTGCATGGAAGACATCCGAGGACATCAATATTGATACCCGATACCCTGGAAATGCCAGCCATAAAATAATTGCATAAAACCATCACTCAGGTTCTTAAGGAGGCGACAGAGCATCTGACCAAGGCTAAAGAAAGACAAAAACTGTTTTCTGATCGACATCAGAAGGAAGCTCCCGCCTACCAGATTGGAGAAAAGGTATGGTTAGCATCCAAATATATTCCCCTGAAGGGGCCAAGAGCTTTCCGATGAAGATACCTGGGCCGCTAAACTATAAAGTCCATAATCAATCCTGTCGCCATGAAATTGGTGTTACCATCTCACATGAAAATGCACCCTGTATTTCATGTCTTTCTCCTCAAACCAATGAAGTCCAATACACAGCTTAGTTCTCTGCCAGAGCCCGAAGTAATATATGGAGAACCAGAATATGAAGTCAAATCCATCCTGGACTCCAAGGTGGTTAGATCAAAATTGTATTACCTAATTGACTGGAAAGGTTACGGACATCAAGACCGAACTTGGGAACCCAGTGAACACGTGCATGCTCTGCGTTTAATCAGAAAGTTTCATCGCAATAATCCTGCCAAACCAGGACCGGGAGGAGAACCACCCTTGAGAGGGGCCTTGAGGGGGAGTGCTGTCATGGTCATGAAGTCAGGGGCATAGGCATGCAGGGGTCGCATGCACAGGAGACCTTGGTGGACACTGTCCTGGCGCCTTTGGCGCCAGTCTCATGAACAAAAGTAAACAAGAAGATCCATTGAACACCAACAAGCTTTTATCATGGACATAGCACTTCAGATGCATTAACCTTGAACATTCCATCCATTAAGCAGGATGCATTAACCTTGAACATTCCATCCATTAAGCAGCCCCAAGTGTATTCTTGGGTGTGGCTGCTAATGGATTGCCTTTGCACGTGCTCACTCTCTATGAGTGGCAGGGAGCGGCTGGTAAACCGGCCCCAATGGGCGTGCCCACGATCTCAGCTATATAAGCTGCCCCGATCCTCAAGACAGACGGTTCGCGTTATTCTGCACTTGCAAGCAGTAACGCTCACCATCGCCTGAGGTCAGACTTACCTTTGAAGATCCTGCTTCCTAGACATCCTGCTTCCTGCCAGCATACTTACCAACTGGGGGAAGCTGTTCTTACCTGTACATCTCTTTGGCGAACCAAGTATTCATCTTTACACTTTCTGGAATGCCGAAATCTTCATCTTGGCACAACAGCACGACACGCTCCATCGTCAACAGCAGTGCCTGCAAGGAAAAACAGAAGACAAGGTTAGACATCGAAAAAACGGTCGGTTTAAGGTTGCCCTTCGCCATACTTGGCGCTTTTCCTTAAACCATCACTTACCGGCTGTCGAACATTGCGGTAGCATCCATCTTCCATCCGGCCACATCTCACAGTTGCATTGAGGCCGCATTTCCATCTAAGGGATGAAAACAGAAGAGAGACATTATTGCGGGCATAAATAGGAGCAACATATAAAGACATTAAACAGAACTAATAGCATCACAAGAGCTCAAGAAAGACTTACCAATCATAAGGAGAAGCATAGTCGCAGCTGGACTGGACTAATCCTTATCAGGGATCAGTGAAGGAACTAGATCCCATTCGGCATGCCACTGCCAGAAGTAGCAGGATGGAGAGCTTATCTTCCATAATTCACAGGAGCTGTATCACCACGTACCACTGCTCACAGCTTTTCTACTGAGGGAGGGGCCTAAAGGGGGTGATTCAAGTTGTGGGAGGGCTACAACCGTGCCCCAACGCCTCTGCAGAGACCAGGTGAGCGTAACATGTATTTGCTGGGAATGCACACCTATGCTGGGACATTTAAATACAGCAGAAACCAAGAGAGACTGCTTGTGGGAGCTGGCTGCTTCTCTCTATGTGCTGTCTATGCGACCCACAGAGTGAGATAGAGATGGTGGTGCTAACCAGCTCTGGTGCTGAGAAGAAAGAAGCTGCAGAAGGAAGACTTCACGCGGCGGGTATGTCAGAAGCCAGTGCAGGGCTCCTGGGCATTCCACGGTAGAAGAAAGCAGCAAGGCACTTACTGAACACCCGTGCAGAGCAGAGAAGCCCAGCTAGAATCACAGGAAGCAGTGACACGGAGAGCCGAGCTGTGCGAGGAGTAAATTACCCAAAGACTGCTGCGGGAAAGTGGTGAGAAACACAAGGAACGGTGCGACGAGTCGGTGAGTCCACGCTGGGATGAAGGGAACAACAGCATTTTGGCAAGAACGCTGAATGCAAGTAGTTAAACAAAAAAGAACAGAGAAAGAAAGAAAGACGTTTTCTGAAAGTGTGAAAGTGAAAGTGCATCTGCTAAATAAGGGAACATTTGAAGTTTACCCATATGTACAAAATGGAAATATAAGAAATGCCAGAGACCCTTGGTATCAAAAGCACGAACACAACACCAAAAGAGCAAGTTTAGAAAACATTTATTATTTTGAAACGGGGTTGGAGACTTCCTAACTTGCCCTATTACTAGAATGGGAGCTAGCTCGACCATTAAAAAAAAACAGAAAGGTCCTAGTCAATCTAATTAACTAAAGCAACAAACCTAATACTTGCCCTAACTCTAATACAAAAAGGTGTATGGGAAACATGCTTAAATAATAGGGATAGTGTAATAAAAGAATCAGGATGGCAAAGTATTCACAGAAGGGTAACTCCATTCGCTGCGATTATGCCTTGGGATGATATATGTTATGGTTCGGGATAGGCAGCACTGTGTCTTATAGTGGGTCCATGTAATTTCATCGCGGGATGTTTTTTCGCAGTTTCTTTACTGCAAAATTTTTTATGAAAAAACTAATATAATTTTAATTTTTTTATTTTTGGGGAGGGTCCCCCAATCCTCCATCACCTTTAATTTTTTATATATTCCCGAACACCCACACCCAATTTATATATTTTTCTAACCCTCCCAAAAGAATTCAATGAGTTTTTTCTGCAGAAAATGAGCAGTAAAAAACCCAGCGAAAAAACATTCTGCGATGAAAGGACGTCATACCCTTATAGTAAGGCACACTTTGGCTTGTGGAAGCAGTTCAACAGTTTATCCCACTTTTGGCTGCCTCAAAATAAAGCTTCTCTAAATGTTCAAAACCAGGCTTCACTTAATGTTCAAAACCAGGCTTCTCTTAATGTTCGAAACCAGGCTCCTCTTAATGTTCAAAAATGAAAGTTCTGCAAATGTCTCTTTTCACACAAGCTTCTTTGCTTCAGATTTATAAGTAAATTGTTCCTTCTTTCTCAATTTACTTGGGTTTCTCTTCTCCAAGTTCAATGACTTCTGTTTGGCAACAGTTACTAATATCATTCACAGTTTCTTTCAACTCACTTGAGGTTTCCCTTCCCCAAGATTTCTTTGTGTCGCAGACCTTCGAAACAACATAGCTTTCAGTTTCCTCTCTATGCCTGACCACTCCGACCGTTACTCTTTTCTTCCGGTTTTGACAATGCCTTCTGGTATTTGTAGTTCAGTAATTTTGGGCTCCTCTCAATCGGGCTCAAGCTCCTCTTGATTGTACTTTCACTCAACAAGCTCCCCTCAATGGGCTCAAGCTCCCCTTAATTGTACTTTCACTCGACAAGCTTTCTCAATCGGGCTCAACCTCTTGTGTCCTTGTATCACACACTGTTTTCTTGAGAACTTGCTTATAGAACTTGCTTATATTGTGGACAAGCAGGTCACTTCCTCCGTGACTGCCATGTAAAACCACCCAAGAAAACGTTTGGGGCAACAGACAAAACCGATGAAGAAGAACAACAGATGTCAGGATCCGTCCCCGGAAGCTTTGACACAAGTGGAGGTTACCATCACGTAGAACCTTGCAGTGACGGTCTAGCCCTCAACCAGCATGGCGGCCGCAGTTATAATACCAAGCCCCACCCTTCTCCCTGCGTGTTGTATCTGTGTGTTTACTTCGATACGCTCGCTCGGCTGAACGTTGTTTAGCTCCCTCCCGCCTGCCTTCTACATTTTCCCTTCAAAACCTTCCCCGCTGTTACTTTTGTTTCCAGCTAGTATTTTCCTTATCTCGGCGCCTGGCCGCTCCTCCTGCTCTTTGCCTTGTTACGGCTTCCGCCGTTCCATCTTGCAAACCCTTTCGCCTTGCTCGCGACTCTCCGCGTTCCTCTCTTTATGCTTTGTATTTCATCCCCTCCTTCAGAGCGTTTGGGTCTGTACCTTTTATCATACGTTTTTCTTCCTTTTGTTACCTTTACCTTTACTCGCGACTTACCAATCATCTGTTCTGCATCCTGTCATTGCCTATTGGACATTGCCCACCGTCTGCTAAAACTTTCTGCTTATAGCAATCTACCTGAGATATTTGGTTCCTGCCTCTTCGGTGAATCATTCGGATCTTCATTCTCCAACTCTTTCAGTGCAACGCTTACCGGCATTCTGCAGGAGCCTTTTGTCTGTACCACAAGCGGAGCCGCCTTCATCAAGACTCCTTATTAGAACTATCTACAGGGTTTTTTGTGCCTTCCATCGGCTTTTTCCCTGTCAATAGGGGCTTGGCTCCTAGGGGCCCCCCAAGACAAGTCTCACATCCTGTCGAGGTGGCCTCCGAGGGAGCCAGGCCATATCTGCATGACAGGAAGTCTAAGGAAAGATTACCAAAGGAATACTCCAAGACACCTCGGAAGCCATCTTCCTTCACAAAGGAAGGACAAGAACAGGAGACAGGTGAGGAGCAGGGGGCGGAAGGTGGACCTCGTGACAACAGAACTCAGGAAACGCCAATGCCCGGCAAGTGTAGGGGTCCACGTGTCGAGCATGAAAAAGGAATCCGTACAGACCTCACATCTAGTCCTTCCAGTGCTTTTAGTGAATCACTAACAACCATCAAAAATACATGCCTTGGAGGCATATATTGATTGTGGATCTGTGGGTAACTACATTGACCAAGATTTGGCTCTCTGAATAGGCCTTCCTCTCCGATAGAAGCAGAAATCGGAAAACGTCACTACTGTGGATGATTCTCAGCTATCATCCAGCCCGGTGACACAATACAGCGAGAAAGTAAAGCTTCTGTGTCACAACAGGCATCAAGAGGACATTACTTTCGATCTCATCGGTGCTCCTCAGTTCCAGATAATATTGAGAATGCCCTGGCTGGAAACCCACAATCCTAGGATCGACTGGCGAAAACAAGTTCTGACATTTTCTCATGATGCTGCCAACACATGTTACAAAAAATATGACACCAATCTGAAACCGAAGAAAGGAATCGTGTTGGGCCTCATCAGCTCCTTACCGCTTGAATACCAAGATTACCAGGATGTCTTCAAAAAAGAGCAAGCCAACGTTATGCACCCGCACAGGCCCTACGATTGTCAAATAGATCTTGTACCCGGAGCCCAGATCCATTGCAGCCAAACTTACGCTCTGACAGAACAGGAAAATCAGCATCTTAGAACTTTCCTGGATCAGTACCTAGCGAACAGTGTCATTCTCCCATCCAAGTCACCTGCCTCCTCGCCCTTATTCTTTGTGCCTAAAAAGGAGGGGACTTAAGAACTTGCATTGACTATAGAGCCATAAATCAGATCACAGTAAAAAATTGATATCCTTTACCACTTATACCAGAACTCCTGGACCAAGTGAAACATGCTCCAATCTACACAAAACTGGATTTAAGAGGAGCATACCATCTTGTAAGAGTAAAAGAGGGAGACGAGTGGAAAACGGCCTTCTGCACGAAGTACGGCCTCTTTGAATACCAGGTCAAGCCATTCGGGCTATGCAATGTCCCGCAGCATTACAATTCTTTATGAATAATGCACTCTGTGAACTACTGGACGTTTGTGCTCTTGTTAACATTGACGACATTTTTATCTACTCAAATTCCATTGAAGAACATGTAGGCCATGTCCGGGCAGTCTTAAAGAAGCTTCGACAACATCAATTGTATGCCAAGTTGGAAAAATGTTTTTTCCATGTAACCAAGGTTGAGTTTCTAAGTTTCAGAGGTGTACATATGAATACACGAAAGATAGATGCAATCCTCCAATGGCCCTCACCAACATCCACAAAAGGAGTGCAAATCTTACTCAGATTCGCCAACTTTTACCGTTGGTTTATACCTGGATTTTCACAAATTGTAAATCCAATTACCTCCTTGTTAAAGAAAAATCAAAAGTTCCATTGGTCGACAAAAGCTGAAGAAGCCTTCCAGAAGTTGAAACTAGCATTCACTACAGCACCATTCCTTAGACCCCCACAGCCAGACCTACCTTACATAGTTAAGACAGATGCTTCAAAAATAGCCATGGGAGCATTATTGTCACAACGAGACCCTGAAACAGAACAACTACACCCCGTTGCATTCTGGTCCCGCAAATTGCCAGTCCCCAAGTTGAACTACGCAATCACAGATAAGGAATTACTTGTGATTAAGGCAGCATTCAAGGCCTGTAGACATTACCTTTTTGGGGCAAGACATACGGTCACTGTCATCATGGACCACAGTAACTTGCAATACTTGAAAACCGCCAAAGCACAATCCTCGCGTAAACTTCGTTGGGCTCTCTTTTTCACGGAATACTATTTTATTATCACTTATAGACCTGGAGTACGCAATGGGAAAGCAGACGCTCTATCACGCATGAGTGAAGAAAAAGAGGCTTTTACAGCATCCAATCCCGTGGCCATAATTTCTGAGGAAAATATTCAAACCAGAATGGCTGCCTCCACGTGTGTGGATGACCCAAGAACCAGTTTGCAATCCCTGATGTATCAATCAACACAACAGGAATGGCTGTTAAAAGGTGACCAGTACACCATCAAAGACAATCTACCATATTTCCAAGGATGATTATATGTCCAAGACCAAGAACTGCAAAAGCAAATCATCTCAAATTTCCAAGATTCATTAGTGGAAGGACATACAGGAATAGCCAAAACTCAGGCTAACGTAAAACAAAACTACTGGTGGCCAACCTGGCGAAAAGACATCACCCAATTTATTGAAACCTGCGGTGTCTGTGCACAACACAAGTCTCAGAAACAGAACCCCGCTGGCTTACTACATCCCCTAACAGTACCGCCAGCACCTTGGCATACCCTGTCGATGGACTTCATCACAGATCTTCCACCCTGCAATGGATACAACACCATATTAGTCATTGTGGCTTTATTCTCCAAAATGGCCCATTTCATCCCTCTAAAGGGACTCCCAACTGTGTCAACTCTCGCTTTTATGTTCCTAGAGCAAATTGTTTGATTGCATGGATTTCCATCAATATTAGTATCTGATCGCAGAACGCAATTTGTTTCTGCCTTATGGAGAAAGTCTTGTACGATTGCCAAAATTGATCTCCAGTTGTCCACAAGCCATCACCCACAAACTGAAGGGCAAAGTGATCGAACCAACCAAACTTTAGAGCAATATCTCAGGTGTATGTTGCAACAGTCCGAGGATTCTTGGAAAAATGTACTCTGGATAACTGAGTATGCATACAACACCTCAGTTCACACAAGCACAGGCAAACTCCCTTCTACACTGTGCACGGAAGACATCCGAGGACATCAATATTTGGCCCAACCGATATCCTGGAAATGCCAGCCATAAAATAATTGCATAAAACCATCACTCAGGTTCTTAAGGAGGCGACAGCGCATCTGACCAAGGCTGAAAAAAAGACAAAAACTGTTTGCTGATCGACATCGGAAGGAAGCTCCCGCCTACCAGATTGGAGAAAAGGTGTGGTTAGCATCCAAATATATTTCCCTGAAGGGGCCAAGTGCTTTACGACCAAGATACCTGGGCCCCTATACTATAAAGTCCATAATCAATCCTGTCGCCATGAAATTGGTGTTACCATCTCGCATGAAAATTCACCCTGTAGTTCATGTCTCTCTCCTCAAACCAATGAAGTCCAATACACGGCTTAGTTGTCTGCCAGAGCCCGAAGTAATACATGGAGAACCAGAATATGAAGTCAAATCCATCCTGGACTCCAAGGTGGTTAGATCAAAATTGTATTACCTAATTGACTGGAAAGGTTACGGACCTCAAGACCTAACTTGGGAACCCAGTGAACACGTCCATGCTCCGCGTTTAATCAGACAGTTTCATTGCAATAATCCTGCCAAACCAGGACCGGGAGGAGAACCACCCTTGAGAGGGGCCTTGAGGGGGAGTGCTGTCATGGTCATGAAGTCAGGGGCACAGGCATGCAGGGGTCGCATGCACAGGAGATCTTGGTGGACACTGTCCTGGTGCCTTTGGTGCCAGGCTCATGAACAAAAGTAAACAAGAACATCCATTTAACACCAAAAAGCTTTTATCATGGACATAGCACTTCAGATGCATTAACCTTGAACATTCCATCCATTAAGCAGGATGCATTTACCTTGAACATTCCATCCATTAAGCAGCCCCAAGTGCATTCTTGGGTGTGGCTGCTAATGGATTGCCTTTGCACATGCTCACTCTGTATGAGTGGCAGGGAGCAGCTGGTAAGCCGGCCCCAATGGGCGTGCCCACGATCTCAGCTATATAAACTGCCCCGATCCTCAAGACAGATGGTTCGCGTTATTCTGCACTTGCAAGCAGTAACGCTCACCATCGCCTGAGGTCAGACTTACCTTTGAAGATCCTGCTTCCTAGACATCCTGCTTCCTGCCAGCATACTTACCAACTGGGGGAAGCTGTTCTTACCTGTACATCTCTTTGGCGAACCAAGTATTCATCTTTACACTTTCTGGAACGCTGAAATCTTCATCTTGGCACCACAGCACGACACGCTCCATCGTAAACAGCAGTGCCTGCAAGGAAAAACAGAAGACAAGGTTAGACATAAAAAAAACAGTCAATTTAAGGTTGCGCTTCGCCATACTTCACGCTTTTCATTAAACCATCACTTACCGGCTGTCGAACATTGTGGTAGCATCCATCTTCCATCCGGCTACATCTCACAGCTGCATTGAGGCTGCATTTCCGTCTAAGGGATGAAAACAGAAGAGAGACATTATTGTGGGCATAAATAGGAGCAACATATAAAGACATTAAACAGAACTAACAGCATCACAAGAGCTCAAGAAAGACTTAACAATCATAAGGAGAAGCATAGTCGCAGCTGGACTGGACTAATCCTTATCAGGGATCAGTGAAGGAACTAGATCCCATTCGACGTGCCCCTGCCAGAAGTAGCGGGATGGAGAGCTTATCTTCCATAATTCACAGGAGCTGTATCACCACGTACCACTGCTCACAGCTTTTCTACTGATGGAGGAGCCTGAAGGGGATGATTCAAGTTCAGGGAGGTCTGCAACCGTGCCCCAACGCCTCTGCAGAGACCAGGTGAGCGTAACATGTAGTTGCTGGGAATGCACACCTATGCTGGGACATTTAAATCCACCAGAAACCAAGAGAGACTGCTTATGGGAGCTGGCTGCTCCTCTCTATGTGCTGTCAATGCGACCCACAGAGTGAGATAGAGATGGTGGTGCCAACCAGCTCTGGTGCTGAGAAGAAGAAAGCTGCAGAAGGAAGACTTCACGCGGCGGGTACATCAGAAGCCAGTGCAGGGCTCCTGGGCATTCGACGGTAGAAGAAAGCAGCATGGCACTTACTGACCACCGGTGCAGAGCAGAGAAGCCCAGCTAGAATCACAGGAAGCAGTGACACGGAGAGGCGAGCTGTGCGAGGAGGAAATTACCCAAAGACTGCTGCGGGCAAGTGGTGAGAAACACAAGGAACGGTGCGATGAGTCGGTGAGTCCACGCTGGGATGAAGGGAACAATGGCATTTTGGCAAGCACGCTGAATGCAAGTAGTTAAACAAAAAAGAACAGAGAAACAAAGAAAGGCGTTTTCTGAAAGTGCGAAAGTGAAAGTGCATCTGCTAAATAAGGGAACATTTGAAGTTTACCCATATGTACAAAATGGAAATATAAGAAATGCCAGAGACCCTTGGTATCAAAAGCACGAACACAACACCAAAAGAGCAAGTTTAGAAAACTTTTATTATTTTGAAACAGGGTTGGAGACTTCCTAACTTGCCCTATTACTAGAATGGGAGATAGCTCGACCATTAAAGAAAACAGAAAGGTCCTAGTCAATCTAATTAACTAAAGCATCAAACCTAATACTTGCCCTAACTCAAATACAAAAAGGTGTACGGGAAACATGCTTAAATAATAGGGATAGTGTAACAAAAGAATCAGGATGGCAAAGAATTCACAGAAGGGTAACTCCATTCGCTGCGATTATGCCTTGGGATGATATATGTTACGATTCGGGATAGGCAGCACTGTGTCTTATAGTGGTTCGATGTAATTTCATCATGGGATGTTTTTTCACAGTTTTTTTACTGCAGATTTTTTAATGAAAAAACTCATAACATTTTTATTTTTTTATTTTTGGGAGTTTCCCCCAATCCTCCATCACCTTTAATTTTTTATATATTCCCGAACACCCACACCCAATTTATATATTTTTCTAACCCCCCAAAAAATTCGATGAGTTTTTTCTGCAGAAAAATGAGCGGTAAAAAACCCAGCGAAAAAACATTCAGCGATGAAAGGACGTCATACCCTTATAGTAAGGCACACTTTGGCTTGTGGGAGCAGTTCAACAGTTTATCCCACTTTTGGCTGCCTCAAAATAAAGCTTCTCTAAATGGTCAAAACCAGGCTTCACTTAATGTTCAATACCAAGCTTCTCTTTATGTTCAAAAACAGGCTTCTCTTAATGTTCAAAAAAGAAAGTTCTGCAAATGTCTCTTTTCACACAAGCTTCTTTGCTTCAGATTTATAAGTAAAATGTTCCTTCTTTTTCAATTTACTTGGGTTTCACTTCTCCAAGTTCAATTACTTCTATTTGGCGACAGTTACTAATAACATACACAGTTTCTTTCAACTCACTTGAGGTTTCCTTTCCCCAAGATTTCTTTGTGTCACAGTCCTTCGAAACAGCATATCTTTCAGTTTCCTCTCTATGCCTGACCACTCCGACCGTTACTCTTTTCTTCCGGTTTTGACAATGCCTTCTGGTATTTTTAGTTCAGTAATTTTGGGCTCCCCTCAATCGGGCGCAAGCTCCTCTTAATTGTACATTCACTCTACAAGATTCCCTCAATCGGGCACAAGCTCCTCTTAATTGTACTTTCACTCAACAAGCTCCCCTCAATAGGGCTCAAGCTCCTCTTAATTGTACTTTCACTCGACAAGCTTTCTCAATTGGACTCAAGCTCTTGTGTCCTTGTTTCACAAACTGTTTTCTTGAGAACTCCCCTCGATCCTGTGCAAGTTCTTTACTTCGATACACTCGGATTCTAACTTCCTGTTCAGAGACTTTTGACTGTGCCATCTTTATTACGGCATGACCACTCTGCTACAATATATCCACTTTGCACTTTAAACAATCTGCACTTTCACTCGACACGCGGTTGCTGGTTCTCCTGCGATATGTTTTGGATACTGCTTCTTTTACGGCAAACCAACCAGGCTTTTGATCTACTTCCTCAAATCACTCACCGGTTATTGGCATTGTTCTGGGTCAGGTTTCTTTTAACTTGCAGCTTGTTGTTTCATCGAACCTCCAGAAACTACATCTGTTGATGGGAGGGAAGGAGGCCTCATTTCGCAGACTTCCCAAAAGGGCACTTTCAGTTCAACTTCATCAAAAGTAGTTTGTAAGCATTGTTATTTCGCCCTTTTCTTTTCAGGCACCTCTTTTCTTACTCGCAGCTGCTCAGTCAGCCCGCTTCTGCCTTGCATCCAGCCTTGCTCAAAATGTGTCTCTGCACGCCGCATTTTATTATAAGGTGTAGTGTTAATGAATGACAGGTGTAGGTAGGCAAGGTGTGGCGCCTGACTCTTTCTGACCTCATTATTGGGACAGGACCTCAGGGTGAAATTGGAGGTATTTCTTCCATGGCCTGTTTTCCTTTGCTTGCGTTCAATAACAGAGTAATAGAATTAAGAGCGGGGGTTTTGGGACCCGTAGTGTTTTTCAAAATCAGACTGGGAGTCTAGAAAAAGATAATCAGAGGGACGGTGAGAGGAACACAAGGGGTTATGGGAGTTGTAGTATTCTTGAGTAAGTATAACAGAGTTTGATGGTTTATTGTTTGGGAAATCGGTAAAATATATTGCGGTAAAAGGGGGTTTGTGCGTTCCTCCTTTTCCTTGGCCATTTCCTTTTCCTCCTAATGGATGTACGGTTCATGTCGGAGGAAATGGACAAGGGTGGCAATACCCCATAAGGATAGAGAGGAGGTCGGGTGGAGGTGTAAGATAAAGGGGGATACCACATTTTGGTCAAGGGCGTTCCTCCTGTAGTACCCAAGGAACCCCAACCCAGTTGCTTCTCCCTCGCTCATTTGGCCCCAGGGCCTGTACCCAGGAGTGATGGTCCTTCTGCAGCCACCTGAGTCAGGGATCTCTGGGAATAACCTGAGAGAAACAAACACCATAGGTTTCTCAAAGAAACAGTAACAAGTCAAGTAACAAGTCAGTATATAATGGACAATTTGAACGAGCCAATAAGGCAAAGGTGGTGAAATTTCAAGAGTGGAAGCACAGAGAAAAGCACATGAATGAGAAACCATGGCAGGAGAGTATACCAGGCAATTACAACTGTGTAAATAGAAAAAGCTCTGCTAGGACAGTATACCAGGCAATTGCAAGTGTGTAAATACACAAAGCTCTGGCAGGAGAGTATACCAGGCAATTACAAGTTTGTGAATACAAGAAGCTGTGGCAGGAGAGTAAACCAGGCAATTATAAGTGAGTGAATACAAGAAGCCCTGGCAGGAAAGTATAGCAGGCAACTACAAGTGTATGAACCAAGAGAAACAGGGAAGGGAGACACACTCTGGAGAAAAAAGAGACTTGTTGTTGGAGTTGCATATTGCTTTGCCCATTGAACATTTCTAAAAACACTGAAGGCCAAAGACATTATCCTTTTCACTTTAAAAGTAATTTCCTTAGAATGTTAGGGTCAGAATAGTACTTTGGACTTAGGACGGTTCTGTGTTGGACATTCTGACATCGACAGATCCTTAGTTTTGAGTTTAGGTAGGGAAACACATCTAATGCAGGCACATGTCTAACTTGTGTCCGAGTTTCATTCCTGGCTCCTCACAGAAAGCAAATCACCAGTTACCTATTTATCTTCAGTTGTATAGACACCCTTGTGAACCACTGTACATTGGAATTTAATTGTGTTCTAGACCAAAATTGACCTTCATTCCTGGTCTCTCTGTCTCTCTGTTCTTTTTTTATTTCTGCCTTGTTCTAGTGTACCCCCCTTTTTGGTCATAATTCTTAATAGTGTCAACCCTAAATGCACAAATGGGTACAACTCAGAATTAGCTCCCCTGAGTACCTGGTTTGTCTTAATTGGGTGTCTTTTAACTAATCACTTGTGTTTCTGTTTGGTATTCAGAGTGTATTCGTTTTGTGATGCAGTAGGTGCACTATTTTGCATGCTGGTGTATAATTTTCCAATTTGTTTGGTAAGCATTATCACCTGGCTTTCCAAGTGTTGGTATCTCTGATCTTCTCTAGATTCATATTTCTGAAGTATAGGCCTATATTGGTGAGGTTGTTGTTGGGGTCTCTGTTATATAGCTCCCATGATTCTGCTCAGGAAATATTAGATCATTTGGATTGACCCCAAACTCACAGTTTACCCTGGGTGGAGTCAGGATTGCAATTCATTGAGTAATATCATCTCTGCAGGATATTTGGGTCTATCAACCTTTTTATGTATCTCATAATAGGATAATTGGCCATTAAGATAGACATGGAAAGGATCTCTGACCTCGGACTTGACCCTAACTCCCTTGGTACATTGAAAGAAGCCTGAGATTGATTAATTTGCTAAAACCCTGGAATTGAGTGTTATCCTTTGTACAGAGGACGGATGTAGTTGGACTGTTTAGAAGCAATGCTCTAAAATGTGGTTGTGGATGATCCCCTATTTTCGGGAATCATTTTTTCTCAAGGCAGTTCATTCTGTTGACTATTCTAGGCATTGTTCTTGCTTCTTTTAGTTTCTAAAACTATGTTTTTATTGGCCTTCACCTCTAGGACTTTGGTTCCTCAGCCAGACGTTTTTTTCTCCTTCTCTTGGGTTATCTTGGTTTTTATTTGAAATGCTACCAGTATTTTGGGGGATTTTCTATCATTTCCCACAGGTAAGTCGCCTGTTCAGTAATCCAACTTATTAAATGGTTCTCATGAGAATATTGTGTGAGTTTTGCCATTACATACACTCATAGGGAGTAGAAGTATGAATTATGGAAGTTTAATGATTCAGTGATTAGATGCAGGTTGATTCTGAAACGCTTGATGGAGTCCTTGTAGGAACTCATGAGGGGATTCATTTTGTTCACAAACCATAGAATAAGCAACATATTTCACTCCTTGGACTGAATTGTTATTCTTTTCTGATAGACTGGAGACAAATACAGCCTGATCTAGAACAAGAGTCCAAATGATTAAAATAGTTTCCATTAGGGGTGTATTGAATTTCGGCTTCAAATGAATAATTGAGCAAAATTCAGCCAAAATCTAGGTATTCGGCTTCAGCTGGGTACCTTTTTGAATACTCACTCCATGCCAAAGTCCACTTTCTGTGATTAGCTATTAGCGCTCTGAGAGATGATATCCAATCATGGAGAGTGGCCCTGCCATGTAAAACACTGCAGAAGGCAATAAGCAAGTCACTTATTGACTTCCCCTGACAGCACTTGCTCACAGGGAGTCTCCAAAGATTACATTTGGAGACGGTCCGTTTGCAAAGAATTCAGGGGGAAGGCTGCAGCAGCCAATACGCTACATGCTTGTTGGCTACTACCCGCTTGCCCCGCCAGTATTTTGCTGATAGGGAATCTTTGAAGACTTTCCATGAACAAAAATCATTCTATACACAAGAGAGGTGACGTTAGGTAACCACCACCCTCTCTGGTGTGCAGAATGGATTTTGCTCACAGAGAGCCTACAAAGATGACCTTTGGAGATGCTTGATGAGAAAAATAATGCCTGGAAAAGGCTGCAACAGCCAATAAGGTATTTGCTTGTTGGCTGTTGCAGACTTCCCCCGGCAGTATTTTTCTGACAGGATTTTTACTCACTCTACAAAAGCGAATCTTTGAAGACTCTCCATGAGAAAAATAGATGATGAACACCAGTGAGGTTATGGAAACACCACCCGCTCTGTTATGCAGAATAGATTTTGCTCACAAAGAGTCTTCAAAGATTACTTTTGGAGATGCTCCGTGAGCAAAGAAATGCTGAGAGAAGGCTGCAGCAGCCAATAAGCTACCTGCTTGTTGGCTGACGTAGCCTTCCACGTCAGTATTTTGCTGACAGGTTTTTACTCACGGAGCATCTACAAAGGAAACCCTTGAACACTCTCTATGAGCAAAATACTTTACGCACACCAGGGAGGTGGCGCTAACATAGTGCCACTTCACTGGTGTGCAGAAAGTATTTTCATAACATGCCTCCAGCAGTCTCTGATAAACTGCTGGAGGCACGCTATGGGAATGGTGCAGCATTTTCCTATTGGTACATGAACATTTTATGATCAATTTAATTATTAAAACAATCAGAAAATATTCATGTATCCATAGGAAAGTGCTGCACCATTTCCATAATGTGTATTGTTTAATATACGGCTGGAGGCATATTATGGAAGGTACCTATTCTGCACATCTATTACATGTTGCTGAATACTTGGCCCAACTATTTGGTATTCGGCCGAATAGTGATTTTACTAATTGATACACCCCTAGTTTCCATCCCCTGTATGCATGCTCCTCAGACTCTATATGCTGTTCAATACTTGTATCTTTATCACATTTTTAAAACATCTTTGAGACTTCTCAGCGATTAAATGATCTTTGTTAAGTCCATGTTTTGTTTACGATATTCATTCTTTTGTCCTTCACTATGCCATTGACTTTCATCATTTTATCCTTCTAATTCTGAATGCTATTAATTTATATTTTTGCTTCTAACTCTTTTGAATAACTCATGGCCTGTATTGTTACATCATTCATCCTCTTTATTTTAGGGTTTTCACCTCTATGGAGCTTTTGTATTTTTCTTCTAATTAAAGGTCTGGCCTACTGGCTTTGACAATGTCATCACCATCTATTGGGTTTATGTGTTTGTTCCTAGATGGATCACTTTGATTTCGAAATAAGGAAGGGCTTCCACCATTTTTACATTGATAACTAGTGTCAGTTGTAGTTCCACGTTTGTTCACTTGGTAGCACGTGTGTGCCTGTAAATGGGACATCATGCACACTATGTTTTCCTCAGTATAGAAATTATAGTTTTTCTCAAGTTCCCGCTCTGATTTTTGGAAGATAAATCTTCATCCTCAGAAAAGGATGCTTAGCTGGTTATAGTGAATCTCAGCACAAAAATAGTGTCTAACACTTAAGACACTCCCGTCCCCTGCACACCATAAAACCTGAAACAACAGTCAATATATCAATCATAAATATTGGATTTTTACTTTCATGTACTTGTAGTTCACAAACAAAGATATTTATCATCTCATACATAACATAAACTGTGTTATAAAAATAACAATTTCACAAAACAGTTTATCTCCTACAACAAACTGAGAAAGTCTTGATTGTGATGTTTTTCAAAGCTCAACGCATTTCGGGGTTAAACCCCTTCTTCAGGAGCAAATCATTCTGAAAAAATCTATATGAAAGACCAAGTTTGTGTCTTATCAGTTAAGTATTGTGGAGCCCATCAATGATTCCAACGACTTAGGAGTCACTAAGTCGTTGGAATCATTGATCAGCATTTGAAAGAGGGTCTGATGAAGGACAGCGCAAAGTCCCCTTGATGAGTATTTCTCATCCTGAAAGAAAGCAGGAGGTGTTTCTATTTGGGCACATTAAGAGACTGTGGTATCCAAGGAAATACAGGAAGATGTGAGGAGTGGAGAGTGTGTGGACCTAGGTTTAGAGAGGTGAAAATCCTTGAAGAGGAGGGCATTGAGCTCCTTCCTTAACTGTAGAAGTGAGGGGGTGAGTCTGTTGTTGATGGGGAGGAGGTTCCAGAGTCTAGGGGGGTAGACAAAGAAGGTCTGTCTTCTGGTGTTCTTTCCTTCCTGAACTGACAACGTTCAAGTCTGCACATGTGCTCTTGGGGGCTCCGGCTCACCTCCGGGCGCCTAACGCCCATTCCCATTGGTCAGATGAGCCCTTCGATGGGTTTCTACCCGCAACCATGAAGGACCCTAAGCAGTGGTGAAAGTTTATGATAAACAAATAGTGCAACTATGCCTCCCCCATTGCACACTGCACTCCCTGCGCCCCTCACTCGTCATGTGCAAATCCCCTAACTGGGTTCTACTTGCCCCCCCTCCCAACTCCCAACCCTGTGTTTTACAACTGTTCTATTAAAACTGAAATAAACACAGTCAACGGGAATTCCTCCTTCAGTAATTGGTCCCCACAAGATACAGCTTTGTGAACCCCTCCCCTTTGTAATCTCCCTCTTAACGGGACGTGCGATAGACTCAGCCAAACTAGAAATTTGTCAGCTGTGGATGTGAGTACAATACCTACCCATCCTTCAAATGGGTGATGGAACTCCAAGTACCCTCCCTTTCAGATTGTGGGTAAGGATGCAGCACTAGAATGGCAATGCAGAAGCACTGCATAAGTGGAATAACAGGTTTTCAATGTTGGCAATCAGGTTTTGTAACACACCAAACTTCTGCAGACCTTGCATGGTAGGATGTGTACCTGAAACAAACAAATTATACTTGTTTGATAGTGTGAGAACACGATACTAGTAATATATAGAAACAAGAAACTTGAAAGATGTTTTCCTCTTGATTTAAGCAAGCACTTTGAAGATATACAGGAAGATGATCAGGTAGCAGTATTTGCCAATGCACTAACCAAACCCATTTTAAACTTAGCTCTAGGTTCTGAAGGAGATGAAAATCAGAGATGTATTGCTGTTTGGTGCAGGAGTAATGAAGTCCATGAAACAACTGCAAACAGTACAACACAACACTGAAGGTAACTTGTCTAATCAGAAGAAAATGGGGTAAGTCCCAAACTCATTGAAGACTGTGGATGCCATCAACTAGAAGAATACATGTTCTCTGGTGAAATATTCTCCCTCTCCCCTTTTATCCTGGCTTTCCCCTATCCCCATGCCCGCCTATCCGCCCCTGTCCCCCAGAATGTGATTTCGCTCTGTAGACCTGTTGAAATAACAGGGCGGGTCCACATAAAGAGGGGCTTTGGGTTCATACACGTCCCATGGCTACTTGGGCCTTGACACACTGCTACATTTGATGATCCATTCTTGTATGAAATGTCACAATACAGTGATATTGTAACCATCTTTTTCTTAGTGTACTGAGGGATAATGCATTATGATGCCATTTCCTCTGATGTGACATGGGGGTGTGTTAAAATGACATCACTTCCTCTGATATAACACGGGGTGGGCTCAAATGACACCCCTTCCTGTCATGTCACTCTTGGGGGCGTGGCATTATGAAGTCACCTCTGCTACCCCTGGCATTTTGGTGAAATGAGGTCCGTGATCTTCATGTGTATTTTTAATGGGTGTATGTAGTGTGTTAACATATGCAAATACCTGTGGAAATGTGGCAGAGTCTCTATGTTGTCAAACTGAGGCCTTCATCTAGATGAAGTACAAATTCTGCTCTAGATTTTATTATGTATGTAGGACTTTGGCATTGCCCAACTGTTTCTATTCTGGGAAATGAATTACAACATTTTGATTATTATTTTCTAATGAATTCTTCAATGCTTAGTTAAAATAATAAACATGCTCACATTATTTTCATTATTGCATTTCCCTATTTGAAATATTTAAACATTTTCGAGCCTCTTAAAAAATGAAAATAAGAAATAAATAGAAAAATAATTGAAAACATTTGATTGTTATTTTATAATGAATTCCCTCATCCATAATTAAAAGGAAAGTTCTGGAACTGATTTTGTGATTGTATTCACATACTTGGACTATTTAAAAATGTCAAAACTTCTTGAGAATTAATTAGATGTATACATCCTATCAATATTCTAAATAATTCATTATTTTAAGATAATTAGGACAATAAACATTCTAATATTCATTTGTCAGCCTTAGATACATGTTTGTAATAATAGCTACATTTCATTTTTTTGAACCTATTTTGTTGCAAAATAAATATGAAGTGGTTCACAATAACAAAACACAATCTAAACATGTTTAAAATGTATTTTAGTACAGAGTAGCTGCAGTAATGTAAGAAGAACAATGTACACTTATTTCTAGAAATATTACTCAGTCATTATATTCGGTATCCCGAATCGAGTTTTCCAGTTGCACACATTTCCATTAATTCTGTAATAATATACTCATGCATTATAAATACATAATACAGCATCTGGGTGTATTTGCACGACTTTCCTCCAACCTCCATTTTTCCATTGGTTGAGTTCTCCGTAAAAGGGGCCACCAATTTACTTACATCTAGGGGGTTTTGGACAGATCATGGCTTGCTTTCATGTGATGCAATCCCTATTCTATCTTTATATTCATTTTTATTTATTCAGGAATCTCACAGCCATGTAAAATTAGATCTTGCATACCGAAAAGTATTTTTATTTCAATCACCAAGGATTGTACACTTACTTGAATTACTTGTCACATAAACCCGCAGCTGAGATTGTACTTATTAAAATATTTCTTTATTAAACCAGAGACTCCTACTTCATTAAACATTATTCTCAGTGCAATTAAAGATACAACATTGTAATTCTAATGTACACATGGTCAGTGAGCCATCAATATTCACATTACAATGAAGTGCAGCATATTACTTCTAATAGCACTCTTAGGGGAAACAACATAATGTATCTAATTTCTTCAAAGTAATTGTCACTAAGCATGAATTTAAACTACAGTATTTTGCTTAGAGCCACTATATGAAATACACGGCCTCACACCTAACAATATTTGCACAGTGTGAAACAATAATCACTTGTCTCCCACACACAAATTAAATATTCATATAATGTATTGGTCTGATTTTATTTCACATGCCTAGGGTTGAACACAGATAACGTTGACACATACAGAACACAGACTGAAGGGCATCTGCCGTCTTAGCCTCTCTACTTCCCCATTTGGAGTAAGATGGAAGTCAGCAGCATTCATGAGATCTGTCCCCGTTTTATCCCACATGTTCCTTTAGTTTGGAAAATGTTCCGAGACAGAAACTAGCTTGCTTTCTCTGAGCGGAGTTGAGTGGGGTTTTATTTCTTTAAGAAAAGCGTCAACCCTTATTATCCAGCTCTAATTGCAGTAGAAATAACCAAGAAAAAGGCAAAAAGCAAACGCCAACCCCTTCTCTAGAGTGCAGTCACTTTTTTACTTTCTATTGGCATCTATAAGTTCATCCAATCAGAACCTCTACATTCAAACACCCCAAAATGTCACCATAAAATAATGGTTGTGCTATGTATGAATGTTTCATTCTGAACACAATAGCTCTTGGTCAAACCAAACACATTTCCATCTAAATGTTTTACTAATTTTCATATACATCTGTCCTTTCCTTTCCCACCAAACATGATTTAACAAATATTGCTACATCCTGTTTATTGTGCCTCAAGTAGCAGCAGCAACAATGCCTTTTCTAACTGCTCACACATTGCTGTCTTTTCTTTTTTTTACAACTAATAACAGACTCTGCTGACTACACTTTTAAACCTGCATTTTTCGTTTTAGTAAAATGTAATTCTCTGTGGCTTTTTACAACCACCCTTCTCTGGGTTCGGGATTTTAGCAATATGATACATTGGCTTTTACAGTATTTTAGGAAAATGCATCTTTTGACCAGTTAACCTTCCCAACACAGCAATGCATTTCGCATTTTTTTATTTTTACATATGAAAATGTCCATATTTCTAAACATGTTCATGTAAAACAGCTCGCTTTCTTTCCTCACCCATATTTTGTATGTATTCCCTTCATATTTTGCCTTTTGTCCTGACAGACTCACCTTTGATTCAATTTTAGCCATCTATTTATTTATTTATTTGTTTATTTATTTGGTATTTATAATGCGCCTATAGAGCAAATGGCGTTTCAAGGAGCAACAAGACAAATGAGGGGTATGGGGAACCGGGATGAAGAATAACACACATTTTCCTACTACACCTTGTGTCATTAAGATCATGCAAGTGCAGTAACAATGAGTGCAGGGGAGTGGGAAGGGGAAGTGCCGGCCAGAGCATAATGCGTTAATGCTAAGCAGGTGAAGGAGGTGCAGGTTGGAGTGGAGAGCACGCAAGTGCTGTGGGGGAGGAAGAGGGAAGAGGGCCCCTGGGCTAGGCGAGTGCTAAGGGGAGGCCAGGTCGACAAGTGCCAGGCGAATGCGGAGAGTGCAGGGGAATGAAGACCCACATGCTAAGTGCGAGGACAGGGCTGGATGGGCTCAATAGGGGTGCATGCCCAGCCAGGCTAGTGCAGGGGGAGGGAGCCAGGTAGGGGCAAGAGCAGGTTGTGGGGGTCAGGGGAGACCGAGGTGCTGGGGTAGACTGGACGAGGAGGTCCTGGTGCCCTGTAAGAATCAGAAGGAACCAGGCAGCCAGTCAAAATGCGGCAGAGGGGGACCTCAGAAGGGGAGGGGAAGAGGGAAGGAAGAAGAGAAAATGATGTTCTTGAGAAGCTTCTGGAACTTAAGGAGATCCGGCTCAAGTCTGAGAGGGCAAGGAGGCCATTCCAGAGGGAGAGTCCTGCAGAAGAGAGAGATCTACCCCCTACACTCTGCTTGGGAAAGCATCTGATCTGCAGAGAGTTGAATCTAGAAGACCAAAGGGCTCTAGCAGGGAGGTATCTACCATGTAAAGGCAACTGCATGCGGTCTCTATTGTGCTGAAGTCTGGGGTTACACATCTATGGCTGATGCAAGTCAAAGAAAATAAATCGCTGCGCTGTATTTTTGGGATGGCGACTGGTGCACAATCATATTTAATGCACCTTGATGCTGGTATAGATTACATTAGTGATTTAATAAGCCGTAATCCTCTACAATTCTGAGGTAGACGGTGGTAAAACACAAGCACACACCTCACTCATTATTTTATACAGGACATTATGGCATCTGATGTTTATTCCAAAGGTCCCTGGCTACATTACATAAACAAGCATTGGCAATGCCAACAGTTTTCACATTTGTGTAGCCATGTTATATGAATTTGCCAGGCACTACTGTAATGATACTAACTGGCCATTAATGGTAGCAGCTGCAAAATAGTGAAAGAACCTGGAAATAGGCACAATGGGTTAAGACATTTTTATTACCCCAGATGCAAATTTACAGTTTCAATTAAGACATTACCTCTCAGAAGACTGCTTTGAATTAACACTGCCAGGCACTTCAACCACAAAGTTTGATGTTACTCCTTTAAAAAGCTAGCTCACGGAGATCCCAGCAGGATGTCTTTTGGTTTGGGAGGGGCAGCAAGTGGTGGGCATGGCCCGAGGGATTAGCATGGCACTGGGCAGGTAATTGGTGGGTAAATAACTACACAACACCTACAAAGCTTTGTATCCCTCCTCATAACCCATCTCCTTCCTCGCTATACTCTAATGCAATACCTTAGTTTATAGGTGGCACTTTAACACAACCTACACCTAATAGTGAACACTAAAAAGGGGCTTAATCTTTTAGGTCTGTCTGAATGTTGCGTTCCCTCATTACAGCAGCTAAAATAGACTCACAATGTTAAGCTTCAGATTTCTTGCATTGAAACATAAACAGTGGCATGCAATTGATATGTGCCAAATCTCAGTGGAATATATTTTTCAATTTCACATCCATTTTACTAAGGACAATCATGTTAGCTAGTTTGAGAGCACAAGCACTTGTGTACCTTGCAACCTGAGGGCTAATCGCCTTCCGCTTTCCATCAGTATTGAGTAAATGAACATTTAAAAATGGATGTTAAGTGACTCCTCTTGTATTTATAATGGTATTACGCCAAGAGGTCTTTCACATTGATCTATTCTTTTGTCCTTATAGTTCTGAGCAAAATGTTTTATTTCCATTATTAAGAGAGCTAACTGTAGAACAATAATTGACGCAAATATGTATTCTCTACTCAATAAACAAGCTGCCTTTGTTATTTATTGCTACATCGAAAGAACATTTTTATTGAGGGATAAACTTGCACCCATTTAATTTGCTCCTTTTACTGTGCGTAGATATGTATTAATACCTGTTTTATGCTATATGTACTATGCTAGTTATTCATTTGTAACGTATGCATTTTTCTTTTATGAAGGTCTCAACTTTCAAAATAAAAATGTTTTACAACACTCAGGACTAAAATGACACACACCCTGCATCAACCAAAAACCCTAACCAGTCCCACAGGCCAATACCATGATATTCCTACATGAAGATGATGTGGAGGGCCTGCGGATCCGTGCTTCATCTTCCTAGCGACAGCCAATAGGAATCAAATGGGCACTCGTACATCACATCAATGACCTATAAAAGGTAGGCAAATGTCTCCCTTTAGATAGCCACCAACCCTTCCATCGCCTCTTATATTACCTACACCAAAATCATATATTACCTCAGCAACCATCATACTTTTCCTGGCAGGAAGTATGAAGGATCTATAGAGACCTCATTCATGTGCTGGGCAGTACTGACCAGTTATCCCACAGTGGCATTCCTAGCTGGAGGAGTGGAAAGGCGTGCATGTTCCCGGCACCCCTCCTGACCAGCACCAGACAGAAATCACAAAACACGGTGTGAAAGAAATTCAGCCAAATCAATAAAAGAATGTGGGATTCCTTCTGTATCCTGAGCTTTCCCTAAACACACATGTAAACAAGAAAGAGCAAATAGCTCATAGCCAACTATCAGCAGGGGTCAAGTCCTAAAAATTCAAGTGGGGGGACAATTAACACACGCAATGGGATGTGACGTCACCAGAAATTAGCGTATCAAAGTGACATTTGCACATTTCATTAAATTGGCTTTGCATAACCACACAAATTGCACAGGACGAATGGCATTTGCCTTTCAAAAAATCAACACACACACAAAATTAAGAGAGGATATTTTCTGCTAATAATGTTTTTGAAAACTTCAAAAGGTGTGCATGTTTTAAACTCCAAAAAACAATAAAAATGCTTTCCCTGGGACTTGCAATACCGAAATGGGACATTTCACCTTTAGTTGTTCGTTATATTTCATCCGGTTATAGTGCAGTGGTGAAGTGTCAAGCCTGCAAACCTGACAACTGCGTTTCAAGGTCGACTTTAATTCATAAATTCAAATAGGACATTCAATGTTTCTCATTTTAGCTGGGGGGGACTGAGTCCACCCTCTGAAAAAAGTGGTTGACTCCGTCCCCCTGCGTATACCCTCCACTTGAGCCCTGACTATCAGTATTTGTACAGATTAAGCCATTTTTACCATGTTGCCAAACACTTCTTCAATCCCTGGCTCTTTCACACGAGGATGGAGGGAATGCCTTACTCCCTGGAGTCCATGCTTCTGCTTAAGAACACCTGGAAATATCGATACATAGTGCAGCCAAATTCATTGCTGGAGCCAGAAAGTTTGATTGAGTAACACAAATTTTAAGATTCCGGCTTTGAATTACCTTACAGGTTCGGATTCTATTTAAATCAGGCTGCCTGACTTTTAACGCTCTTCGTTTAGGCAGAAATGAGGATTCCCAAAATAAAAATAAGTTGGCTTTTTTTATCCCAAAGGCAAAGAAAGCTCAAACAGAAAAACAACCATTCTCGATTGCCACCCCAACTTTTTGTAATTCTCTTCCAATTCATCCGTAAAGCTGATTCTTGACTGCATTTTCGGAAATTGTTGAAAACCTACCTTTTTAATAGAAATTAATTTCTGATCATGCTCAGGCTTTTAGCTTTGTCTATCAGAATTCTACTAGTATTTTTAGTGTTTTTATTGGAATTGTATTTTTAAAACCGTAAACATTTTTTTCTATGGTCTTTTATTTTTTGATATTACTTTTTCTTGTTTTTACTGGAAATATACTTTCACTTGACCAGTACCATGTTCTGTATGTTATCTGTTGGTAAGGTTCTGAGTTCTGTCCTTTAATCTGGTTGTTCTCACTTAGTTAGATTGTATTTCTTTTAAATCTATGCAGTGCTTTGTATATCACTTGTTGATAAGGTTTGCACTGTATAAATAAATAAATAAATAAAGGAAGAGAGGCGAGGAACAGGAAGAGTTTATTACATTGCCATGCACTGCAATGCAAAAACTGGCAGCCTGTCACATTCCATCCTCCACACAGTAAACTAACCTCCAACCCTCAAATCACAGACGTTTAGAGTCGACGTGTATTGCAGGGTCTACCAGTCCTGGGAAAACATGGTTTTCTACCTCAGAGGGCAAGTTTCAGTTAGCCCCAATTCCCCTTCCAGGGCATCAGCTGCATCTAGACAAGTGTCATCATCCTTCTCGAAATGTCCACCCTCACTAGCAAACGTGAGGGCTGCCTGCTGCCTTCCTCCTATGCTTGGCGTGTTATATGTCCCCATCAGTTTCCAAATCCTACACAAGCTTCCTATTGTTATAGAACTGAAAAATAGATCTTAACTGGCAAGGTTATCTTCCGCACTTTACACAACACATTTGGATTATAGCTGCCCCAGAGTCAGAGGAGCAGAGACAAGCATGTTGCCACGTGCCTCGTTGTAACCATAGAAAAACGAGTGTGTCTTTGTTCTTCTACTAGCGTTCAGAGCTGGACTAAAGTTCACACAAATTCATTTTAATTGCACAACTAATCTTTTAATTTATTTCCTATTACTTGTCATTTTGTGAAAATATAAATACACATTGAATGTGTATTCCCTCCCCGTTTGTTGAGATCTCAGTCTGCGTTTCTTGTCGTAGATCCCCGCTATCGCCTGTCGCGCAAGGCAGGTCGTGCCTTTTCTGTGGCTACTGCTAGAGCATGGAATGAGCTGCCCCCTGCTTTCTGTGCTACTGAAGATCACCTCACTTTCCACAGGCTGCTGAAAACCACTCTTTTTTTAGGCTGCTCTTCTTCTCTCTGCTGTCGGTTTCTGACACTGATTCCCTCTACGTAGCCAGCGCCAAGATGCCTTTGGATGTACGTGCGCTTTACTAAATTCACATAACATAACATCTATATTTCTCTTTGTGACCTGAGTGACTGTGCTAACGTGTTTCGCTCTACGTAAGCTGTAATGGAGGAATGGTATGTGATGCACTTGGTGAGAGACAGGTGTAGGCAGGCAAGGAAAAGCACCTTACTTTAGATGTATACCTCTATATAGGACCCTTAACCTACCCATTACCTGTCCTGAGTGGCCCCTTCTCTACCTGAACTCAGAGATCGCCCACGGTGTGCCACGTAGGAAAACGGGGTAGGACGTTCAGGAATGAAAGACGGTAAGCAAAGGAAGGACCCCTTGCCCTAGACGATGAAAAACTGGGTTAGGACACTTTCATATTATATAAAGGCGACACAAGGACAGGAGGACAACTGTAATGCTGGTGTTTGATTTCTTTTACTATCAGGATGGTATATATAATATATATATATATATATATTTCAAAAACAAACAGCTTCAAACGGAAACTATTCAAGCGAGCAGCACTCCACGAACAAAAAAGTGTTCCAATGATCCAAATAATCACGAAAATCCAACAGCAAATACTGCATCATTGGTTGTGTAAAATATAACAGCCTTTATTTTACATATGCAGCAGATAAAAAGTGATCTCCCAGTGCAAATTTTGCTTAGCCAGACGGCAGCCTGACGCGTTTCACCACTAACCAGTGACTTGTTCACAGTCACTCATCACCCATAGAGTGCTTGTTTATATAACAGACACTCCCCCCACAGTGAAAGACATAAAGAAGGTGACTTATAATCTCAAAAATAATGGCAATTAGCCATCTTGGCTTGGGCTACTGACTCACATTACTAAATGGTATAAGCATATGTTAAAACGTCAAACATAACGTTTCAGCCATAACAAGACACATACAAATAAAATTGGCATTTTAAATATTGGTACTATTTAAAAATCAGCTCATAGTATATGACACAAACCACAATTATAAGGGCAATACGGAAACATTAAAACTCCCATATTAATGACATGGTGTTGTCTTTCCTATTGGATGCATGGAGGCAGGGGTAATAATACAGATCTACCTAAAATATTCACAGAGCCACGAAGTGACTGCTTATGCATCTTGCCATGTTTACGGAGTACCTAGAAGCGGGATAACTATCTTCGCTGAATATGTAACGTTCAGTCACAATAAAGTGCATAGTGCTTTTATGTAAACAATGCATTCCTATGATATAATAGATTCATATAGAATAGTACAAAATTTTCATGTCGTATTATAAAATGCATAATACAAACTATAGACATCTCTCTAAAATATTCCAATATAATAAGGGAATTTTTTCTTGTGTAATGCGACAGAACAATATATCCCAACATCTGCTTCTAATGGTAACTTCTAGTAACTCCTTTGCCATATGATGGTCCCATGTGTTTTTATCTGAATGATATAATGTTGTCTATCACTTAAAATACATGTAGGCAGGGGTAGCAGAATAAATCTGTCAAAAATATTAATAGAGCCAGCAAGTAACTGCTTATGCATCTTACCATTGTTATAAAGTGCCTGGCAGCGAGATTAATTTCTTCGCTAAGTAAGTAGCGTTGAGACAATATAAAGTGCATGGTGCTTCTGTGCAAACAGTGCATTCCTATGACACAGTAAATACATATAGAATGATATAGAGAACATTAATGTCATATTATAAAGTGCATAGTGCAAGCTATAGACATCTCTCTACAAATACTTCAGTGCAAGACAGAGGAATGGTTTTTCTTGTATAACACAACACAATCAAAACAAATATATTCCAACATCTACTGCTAGCAGTGACTTCAAATAACTCCCTTGCCATATGATGTTCCATGTTTTTTTGCCTTGATGATATCAAAAAATAAATACAAAAGAAGGAGAATGCTATGAAGTGTCAAATATGCATATCAGATAGTAAATGCCCAGATATCAACTCTGAACTGAAAATGTAATCACACCATCTTAGACACATATAATATCTCAGAATGGTATTCAGATTACCACTACTTGCTTGCCAGGCTGAAAAGAATCAATCAAAAACAGGCCTCCCTATGGGCATACCTGAGCCAAGTATATTAAACAGATAGTTTTTGAGTCAAATTGAAAGTCACCATAAAAAGTGAAAAAAGAGAAAAGTGATAAGACAAAAAGGAATAAAAAAATGAAACAATGCACAATCAGTTAAGCATATATCATTATGAAAAAGGGGTCCTTTGAATGTATGAGCTGCCGGGGATATTATCGTGTACAATATGATCTTTATGTCCCCAAAAATGTGTAAAGCTCTTCATCGATGTTATGTCCCAGTGGTGTTTTACTCTCGAAGTCTAAGATATATTTAGTCTCTTCTTGGCGGAGTATTTTTTCATAGTCACCTCCTCTGGGGCCTGGGATGACCTTATGAATGCCAAAGAACGTAAGATGAGCTGGATCGGCGTTATGCATCTCCGAAAAATGTTTAGCCATGGGGTAAGAGCAGTCCTTATTAGTAATGGCTCTCACATGTTGCAGGATACGCACTTTCAACTTACATTTTGTGCTTCCAATGTACCATTTTGAACAAGGACAAATCAAAGCATATACCACCAGTTCTGATTCGCATGTAATCTTGCTATTGATGTAGACCAGATGTTTTAGTATAGGGTGCACGTAACTTTTTCAATTCTTTGCATATTTACAGATCTTACATCTGGTACATTTGAAGAAGCCTGTTCCTGTTAAGGAAAGCCAATTGGTGTTTGTGTCATTCCTTTCTATGGCCATGTAACTTTTCCCCAATAAGTCTTTGATGGAGGCACTTTTACGAAAGGTAATATCAGGATGGTCATGAAGCATGCCACCAATGTCTTTATCAGCTTTTAACACTTTCCAATACTTGTTGACTATTCTTCTGATAATACTCGAATGGCTTCCAAATGTCAAAATTAACCTGGTAGTATTTTGCTCCTCCTCTTTCGCTCGGTCCGTTTTTGATGTTGTTAACATTATATGTCTATTCATTTCACGGACCTTCAAATACGCCCGTTCAATAATCCTTTTGGGGTACTGCTGTTGTAGAAAATTAAAAGCCGTTATTTTGCTGGCTGAGTCAAAATCAACAATTTTGCTGCAGTTGCGTCTAATGCGGATGAACTCTCCATATGGAATACTCCATAGGAGAGTCTTTGGATGGGCACTATTCGAGTGTAGCGGAATGTTGGCACCTGTGATTTTTCTGTGAAGACATGACTCAATTTTTTGTTCTTCTATCTTGACTTCTACGTCCAAGAATACAATGGATGTACGGCTGTGGTGTTCCGTAAATTTAAGATTCACATTGTTGATGTTGAGAGATTTGACGAATTCACACCACAGCTCTGCTGAGCCGTCCCAGATTATGAACAAATCGTCAATGTAACGAAGCCACAACACAATTTTTTCACTATACTTTACATTCGCTTCAGCCCATACTGTTGTTTCCTCCCAGTATCCCATCATTAGATTCGCATATGATGGTGCGAAAGTCGTGCCCATCGCCGTTCCTTGAGTTTGACGGAAAATTTCATTATTGAATAGAAAAACATTATTTGTCAAACATATGTTGATCATCTCTAAGATCATATGTGAATGTTGTAAGTGATTCAATGATCTTGTGTTGAGGAAGTATTTGCAAGCGGAAATCCCATCATGATGTTTTATAGACGTGTACAGGGACACCACATCCATGGTTGCTAGTAAGTATGTAGATTCCCAAGGAAGTTCATCGATTTTCAAAAGAAAATCCGTAGTGTCCCTGACATATGATGGTAATGGGGTGACAAAGGTGCAAAGAACCTCATCAATGAACCGAGACATATTTTCCAAAAGCGACCCACACAATGTTACAATGGGTCTCCCAGGAGGCTTGAGAGGATTCTTGTGAATCTTTGGGAGAAAGTAAATAGTGGGAATTATAGAATTCTTCGAAAAAAGGAATTTAGCCATTTCCTCCTCAAGAATATCTGCCTTTTGCCATTTAGTTATAAAAGTTCATACTTCATTCTCCAATTGCTTGATGGGATTGATCTTTAGTCGTTCATAACAGTTCACATTGTTTAATTGTTTATTAGCTTCTTTAATATAGTCTTGTTTGTTCATGATGACTATGTTGCAGCCCTTGTCAGCTGGTTTGATTATGTATTTATCCAGCTTCGCAATCTCTGTTAATACTTTCTTTTGTTTTTTCGACAGGTTGCTCTTGGGTTGTCTGTTAGTCTTTCTTCTCTCTTCTTTCAAGTCATCAATGACTACTTTAGCGAAGGCTTCGATGTGACTGTTTTGGGCACTCAGTGGATTGAATTTAGATTTGCATCTTAATTTGCTGGTAGACGGCCAATCTGTGCAAATACCTAATCTTTCCCAGTTAGTACCTGGCTCGTTACTTTCTGTGTGACTCCCCTGTTCCAGATCGTCAAGGATTATCAGGGTATCCATGTCGGCAATGGTGATTTCTGTTCTTCCCTCTAGAATGTCTTTTGGCTTTTTTTTAAACATAGAGGTAGCAAAAAACTTCTTGAGCCCTAATTTCCGAATGAATCTATCCAAATCTATCCTGGTTTCCACATAGTTAAAACTAGCAAGTGGACAGAAATTGAGTCCCAGTTTTAAAATTTGTTCCTCTTCTATAGTGAGGGCATGATCAGATAAATTGATGATCTGCTGTTTAGTCATGGCATCCCTCACTTGGTTATTCATTTCCCAGAGCGCAGCGATCTTGACGGCATAGGGCTGTCTGAACTTATTGCCCCTCTGCCCCCTCCTTGTTTTTTTCTTCCCCCTCGTCCTCGTCCTCTGGTGTTTTGTGCTCCTCCTCTGGCTTTTTTGTTTTTTGTCCGCCCATCTTGGCACAACAGTCTCATTTCCTCTAAAAAATTCAGGCGTGTCATGGGCTCATCTTCTTCGCCTTCCGTCACATCTGACTCCGAGGTAGAGGCTGATGATTGCTGAGGATTGGCATTTGGCGCCACGGCAGCCGACGGTGTTTCCTTTGCTTTGTGCCGTATTTGATCAAACCTGTGTGCAAAGGTATAGACTCGGCCTTGCTCATAGTCACCTTTATCTCTTAGAAACTTCCGTTGCTTTCTTAATTTGATTTCTTCCTCAAAAGACTGTAATCCTATTTCAATGCTAGCATGTAGCTTTTTTCCTTCTTCTGTTTCCTTTATGATTTTCAATTTTTCTTCCAACTCCGCAATTTGTAGCAGGATTTTGGCACGATCATTGCCCGCATATTTCACCAGCAACTGCAGAAATTTTTCTGAACAGTGATTGGTCGCATCTCCCCATTCTTGCAACATTGCAGGATCCTGTTCTTCAAACGATGGTATGGTTAAAATGCGTAACCCACGTGGTATTCTACCCACGTCTAGGTAATTTTGTAAGGAGTGCTCCTCCCACCATTTGCTAATCTCCTTTTTCCGTAACTTTTCAAGATCTTTTAGCAATGTTATTTCATTATTGTCGTTGGTTTTATCTGTTTTAGGTAAATTCCTTTGGAATGGTATGTGATGCACTTGGTGAGAGACAGGTGTAGGCAGGCAAGGCAAAGCACCTTACTTTAGATGTATACCTCTATATAGGACCCTTAACCTACCCATTACCTGTCTCGAGTGGCCCCTTCTCTACCTGAACTCAGAGATCGCCCACGGTGTGCCACGTAGGAAAACGGGGTAGGACGTTCAGGAATGAAAGACGGTAAGCAAAGGAAGGACCCCTTGCCCTAGACGATGAAAAACTGGGTTAGGACACTTTCATATTATATAAAGGCGACACAAGGACAGGAGGACAACTGTAATGCTGGTGTTTGATTTCTTTTACTATCAGGATGGTATATATAATATATATATATATATATATATATATATATATATATATATATATATATATATATAGTCTCTGGATTTGCCCTGGATTTAAGGTCCCACATAGCAGTAGCTGGTCTGTTGTGCACATCCTCCTGTGTTTTAGCCTCCTGGGCGGCCACATGTGCTGGGTGGCCCAAGGCAGCAACAGTAGAGGGGGCCCCACCAGAGCCCTGACCCAGACACGTATGTCAGGAGAAACCTGGGGTTATATTGATGGAATGGGGCGGGGGACTTGGGTTCTGTCAGGCCAGACAGGGTCTGCCAGAGGTATCCTGGCAAATGCTTTAGCAGCAGGGGGCCCCTTGTAAGTTTCTTCACCTGGGCCATGAATGCCAGAGACGGCCTGGCAAATATGGAAGCAGTAGCAGGAGACCCTGGTTTAGAGCTTCATCCTGGGCACATATGCTAAATGCAGCCTGGGACTCAGCAGCAGGCAATGGGTGCTGGTGTTGTCCCTAACTTGGACTTGAAGCACAAATTGCCAGAGTGAAGAGGCAGACCCTGTGTTGTTTCCTGTGGTGCTCCCTTTGCAGTGAGCTCACCAGGGACGTCATTTGGGGGTCGCCAGGGGTCGCAACTGCGACCTCTGTGGTGTCCCTTGCGACCTCTACTAAAAAAAAAAAATACTTTTTTTTTTTTTAAGTTATGCAAGCTCCTGGGCTGTGGCTCTTTACTTCTGGGGTGGCTGGCTTTCTTGTTCAGGCCCCTTAAAAAAAAAGACTTGAGGCACTTGTTCTTATTTTTCTTCTAACACTTTCAGCACTGACCCTAAATAAGAAAGGATAGGAATACCAAATAATGTGTCTTTCTGGAATTCTATACAGTAATTGCTGGCCTCATTAAATGTTTATTTCAGGCACACTTCAGGGGGTGAGTCACTGATTTAGTCTGTTCTTAAACGCCTCACTAAGCCTAAGCCGTTCATCCTTCTGAGGTCGATAAATGAGTACCAACACAGGTTGGGTGATGTTGGGTGTATATTTTTTCTATATAAAGCGCTTAATGATGTGTTATTATATAGCACTTACGCTTATCATTTGGTCATGGACGTCTGCTTGCATACACAGTCATTTAGTAATACGGGCCAATAAACACTGAACTTAATGATACATATGGCGATCCATTCTGGTATGAATGTACATCATATAGTGATATCATAACTATATTTTTCATAGTGTACAATGCTATGTGATGCCACTTCCTGTTTTGTCAACGGGTGAAATGTCGTGTTCCATCGCTACCCGCTATATCACTTTGGGGCGGGGTCTAATGACATCACTTCTTGTGATGTCATCAGAGGGTCAAGGGTCGGGTGATGTCACTTCCGCTACCCCTGGCATTTTGGTGAAATGACGTCCCAACTGTGTGGATCCCATCTGACAATGGAGCACTGCATAGAAGCTTACGTACTGGGCTGCAGTAGTGAAACGTGTGGTGCCCTTCCTGGAAATGGGGTGCTGGGTTGAACCTTGAAATTCTGTGCTGCACCAAGATTGGGCATCTCCCTTGGCAGCAGGGTGCTTTGTAGAGTTATTTGGTGATTTTCTGGTCTTTTTTGCTAAATGGCAATCATTAATCTAACATACTCTGGTATACAGTCCCACCCCACAATTCTGTGGCAATATACAGGCTATTTGAGCTAAAAACTCACATTTCTTTAAATAAAAATTAAACCAAAGGTGGTTTCCTTACTTTATGCAGTGGAAGTCATCACAATATCTCTTTTATATATTAGCATGGGCTTGTTTACACAGTTACAGTTGGTCTGACTGTGACAATCTCAATACAAAGTGGTACACACTCACACCATATTAATTATTACTTCTTAATTCTAATCTTTGATATTAGCATATATGATTTGCACAATACAAAATACTTTAATAATGGCATTGCAGCTTATTGAATAGTGTGTCCAAATACTCATTCATTACATAATCAGCAAATTTAGAACATTTTATTTTCTCCAGTATCAAAAACAAGTATTGGTATTAGAGAAAGGTGCATAGAAAAATGACTTTTATGTACACATATTTACATCAGTTGACCCCCCTGTATGAATGTGGGGTTGTGGATTTCTAATCTAAGTATGCAATTTGAAAGCAGACTATAATGAGTGTCATCTATTTTTTTAGGTTTGGATTAGAAAATAGTGTTGTCAATTTAAAATGTACAGGATCTTGGTTAATCCACCTAATTTAGGAAATGGCTGTTTGGTTTTTAAATACAAGGATGAATACTCCACCTCCTTCAGTTCGCAAATCGTGTCCCACGGGTACAGAGCCCTTCCTCTACTGGCCAATGTCAAGAGAGAGGAGGATATAGTTTATATTAGTACGATGTTCTTTTGAAATTGATTTAGGATGGATAAACTCCTTATTATTTCCCAAGTCACTTTTTACATATCTATGGCTTTCACAAATCGCAAATTATCAAGCTACTGTCTACTTGGGCTAGGAAATATGGCCACCAATTCACTGCCCAAAGTGTTACACTATACCTGTGAATACAGCAGGATTCTATTTATTTTAGATATCATTTTCAAAATGCTGCCCTGTCAGTGCTAGGAAGGGCTTCCTATTTTACACAGCACAGATAACACATAAAATAGCATGTATGTTATTATTTAACTGTAATCTCCCTCAGCTTCAGTGCAGTAAAATTAGGATATAACTCACACTAGCAAACTACAGTATTTTCATTCTGATTTATCAATTTACCAACACTTACACTCTGTGCACAGTAAAATGATATGTTTTCTACAAGAAGTCAAATCTCACTTGACTTTCAATACAGTGAGAAATCACGTTTACATTTCACACAAAAAAACAAGATATTTGATCTGAAAATCACCCCCAATACCTCCCACTCCATGTACGTAGCATCGCAATGGTTCTAGGGAACTTTTCTAACTACATTTGGGGAATCTTTCTACTCAGTTTTGAAATATTCTTTTAGGCACTGAGTCAGAAGAGGCCCTCATGAATTTTCAAAGAACTCCCAGTCTCCCTCTCCTCCCTCTTAGAAAGGACGTATGCTCTAGGTAATATTCTCCTCATGGATAGGACCCAGGGCCCAATTTTCCAATTAATGTTGAGGTTCAGCACTCATCCATTTGGATTAGGTGGTATACCGGTGTGCAGCTTTTGATTTCAGTGGTAGGTCTCTGTTCCCTGTGTGTTTCTGCCTACATCATATTCCCAAGCTTATGTCATACTTTTTGAGTGGTCAAACATTTCCATTGGCTTTCTTCATAGTCATATGTTCCCATCTAATATACCTTTACAGTTCTTATAGGTTAATCATAGCTTCTATACATGTGAAAAGAAGAATAAACTCTGGGCTATTTCTTCTCACATTTTTGAATGCAGAAATCATTTTGTAGTCTATATTTGGCAAAATATGGATTTCTGGGTTCTTCCAGCCTAAACAGATGTCTCAATATGTGGAATCATAGTGTGGCATAATTTTCCATCAAGTTATTAATATTCATAATTTGAAGAATTATTTAAAAAAAATAGGCCTTTCGAATTTGGTTCATATGATAGATTAATGCATCATGATTATAACAATATTATCGGTTTGTTTATAAGTGATTTGGTTGTGGATTTACAGGCAGAATTAATTATTAAATGCATAAATATTGTTGATCACATAGCCCATTATATTTCTGGGCATTATTAATTTTCATCTTGGAGTTTCTTTTCTTGGTATTATGAAACCATGATTCTAGCAGGCCTCTCAACCAGTAATTTACCTGTATCTGCTGACACAGGGGCTTCATTGTTTGAGTTTACATTAGGCTGATCATCTGGTCCTGTTTTATGAGGAACTGAGATTTAAAGGTGACACTTTAAATGCAGTAATATTTCTTTGAAGCTTGGCTTTAGAAGAAAAGGCCAGATTTTTATCATCCAGCACTCCTGTAATGCTTACCCGATGCCTTCCGGAGACGTCTGCCAGATTCGTGGAATGCCCCAATCCTCTTGCACCAAAATCATGTGCAGCACTCTTAAAGGCACACTGCTGTGTTCCCGGTAGAAGGGTATGGATTTTGTGGGGGTGTGAATGCTGCAACAAGGTAATGTGATTTCCGCAGGTGTCTGCAGTCTTCCCCTGAAACGAGAATGTGTAGGGGTGGTACCGCTGTAATTAACTTACTAGAAGTGCCTGAGGCCAGCCAGGCCCCAGTCTTAGATTTAAAAAGCCAGCTCTCTGAACACCATAAGGACATAAGGACAGAGAGAAGCAGGTGTGAGAGTTTGGCCAATTAAATTTAAAATTGCAAACAGGCACGGAGGCACCCTAACCCATCATGATATGGGAAAGGACCCTCATATCCACGGGTGATGCCCTCCCCATCAGGAGCCTAATTCCAGTTAACCACAACTTCCTATGAACTGACTGTGACTGAACACATGCTTTCCACCTACCAAGCCTAAGGAAACATGAGGCACATAGACTTAACCAGGCCTAGTCAAACTGATCCAGAAGGCCAGTCATTATCTCAGATTGAGGAGTACTCACCTCTACCAAACAGAAGGGAAAGAGGCCAGACCAGTGTGTCCTGGGAAGAAAGGAATAATCCAGTCTGTACTCCAGACCATGAAAACTCCCTTGAGGAGAAGATCAGGGAGTTGGACTTAAAAAAATGAGATTGCAGAGAGACCACCGAACTTGCTTCGCTGGAGAAGAACATTTAAAGCTCCAGCCCAGGAGGGGCATTCTAAAAACCTCTGTACATTCAGGGGAAGTGGGGAATACCCTAGAATACCTAGAAGGAGGGGTAAGAAAACTGGTTTATATTCTAGGTCTAAAGGTAACTACAGGGAGAGTGACCCTGAGAGTTCACTATTGCCCAGGTGAGAGGAGTTCCCACCCCATGGTGCTGTGAGATATACCCAGTCTCATCGAAATAGGAAGCACCCACAAGACAGGGAAGCAAGTAAGAAAAGACAGGGAAACAGAGCAAGGATTTTGTGAAAGACCCAATAAGACAAATCGAGGCCATCAAGAGCTTCCTGACCCTATACCACTAGAATGCAAGTATTCGGTATGGGAGCACCTGGAACATTATGAGCAGATTATTTAATCATTCCAGATCAGAAATGATGTGAATTATATAGCATTTGCTAAATGGTCTTTCTCACCTGAGTACTCCAGTTTCTTTGCACGATTGGAGGACCAGGATCATTCTAAATGGTCCACCTATAAGGCAAAGCTACCCTAACCAAAGGCGTGACATAGGGTGTAAATTTCAATTATTTACAATACTTGAAATTTATACTGTTTGTCACTCTGCCTACTAACTCACAAAAAAACGCAGACAAGAATATGCTCAATAATGCATATATTCAGCGCCACGGCGCAGCTTGTATATTTGTTTTGTTCTCTGTTAGTGTAAAATTAAAAAACCCATTTGTTGTCATTCCCGCATCCGTGGGTTTTTTGTCTATTGAGCTAGTAGTTACCTAGCTCCTCTGCAAAACCTGGTGACCCTATGTCACGCCTTTGGTTAGGGTAGCTTTGACTCTTTTTCTCACTTACAGTATCTCCCACCCTCTTGAGTCAAGCCCCCTTACAAAAAAGAGGGTCGCCCTTATATCTCTCTTCCACCTATAAGGCAGACATGTTAAACCATTTCTTCTCACACAGAAACCCACAGGATGCCCATAAGGCTGTATATAATTGGCAATGTGGGGAGGTTCCGGCGCCTATGGAGTTTGTGCAGGAGTTGAAGCGTGCATTTGCTCAGACTGCCTTTCTGGTCAACACAAATAGAAGTGAGTTTATAACTACAAATTTCCAAATGCTCCCCAAATATATCATGATTCATTTGTTGCAGGATTTTCATGAGCACAGGACCCTGCAATGGGTGATTGAACAGGCCAGCAGGATCTATGAGGTCCATAAGCCCACTGAGATTAACCCCCAAACCTCCCAAATCAGCTAACACTGTGCTGCTGCAAACATGGCAGAGGTAAAAATGACCCCTCCATTGGATCTGAAGACAGGGGGCCTAAAAGTAACCCTCCTGCCAACAAGCAAAATGGAAGGCAGAGTGGCCCCCCAATCTGTCCCAATTGAATGGTAGTCATGCAGGGTCTCTGAACAATGATCCCTCAGACCCTGCCACCTATGTAAACCCTAGGTACAAGGGAACCAAACCAATCCTGGGGTATGTATACAGCTCCCCGGCCCAAAGGAAAGGGTCCGATCAGGTAAGTACTTCCCCACGAAACCTCCCTCCAAACTTTCCTCAGGTGAGAAGTATTACTCCACTTCCCAACCTGAACTTTTCCCCAGATATCCCCCGAACCAGAACTGCCAAAATAATCCTCCTCTCTCTCCCCGATTCCAGGACAATAGATCCCTGAACCTGGAAGAAGGAAGATTCAGGATGGAAAATTATGGGGGGAATTGCCAATACCCGGGCTCAGTCGAACCCTCAACGTAACCCTACTTCCCAGCATTCCCCAACAGGTCTGATGCCCCAGGGGGGAAAAAATAGGAAGAAGGGTCTGACAAACCACAGGTTCCTGAGGAGGTGGCCCGGGTGGAGAGGAGATGCCAAGGAGAAAGAGAACTCTCCAAATCCACCCATTGTTAGTTGCAAAATTTCATTTACAGATTCCTGATCTCCTTCACAGGAAATTGCCCAAGATCACAAAGTTTCGGTGTTCAATATTAAGAAAATGACCAACGGGCTGGCAAATAACTCAAGCTTTCTTTGCATCCTGGAGGAGAATGAAGGCTGATTGAATGCACCAGTCAGGGTGCAGAGTCAGTGTGAATTATCAGCTCTGGTGGACACTGGATCCTAAGCCACCCTCCTATCCAAAAAGGCCCTTGACCAATTAATCTCAGGACGGGGAGTGCCACCAAATTCCCCTTACACAACTTCCCAAACAACTCCAAAATGTCACCGGGAGTGATATTTCTGTCAAAGGGACTGCGTATCTGGAAATAAAAAATGGACGGCACTCAGTAACACATCCAGTGATAGTCGTGACTCCAGAGGGCACACCTTGTTTACTGGGGAACAATCTCCTGAGGAGGTTATCTCCTCTGATCGACTGTGTAAACAAGGTCATCTGGATCCAGAGTAATGGGCCTATTAAATTAAAAATGATTACCAATTTCGTAAGCAGGAATGGTACCTGTCATTTAATTGATCAACTTTCTGAGAAAGTCAAATTCTATTTCAAGAATACACAACTCCCTAACATCGCTGTCATCTCTGTAGGAGAACAAACAGGTGATGGGAAGCCTTCTCCATTCCTGAAAATCAACCTTTCTCCCAGTTTTAAGTGTCAATCCAGACTGAAAGGTAACACCCTAAAACTGTACACGAGTCCAATATCAGAAGAAACCTTGAGTTCCATGGAACCAGATAACCAGATAAGGAAGGACCTGCTCAAAGTCTGACAGACATTCAGAAAAAGCAGGAACAGTCATTTTTCCCCATTCAGTTAAATGAGGGGGATGAGCTGGTGCTCACCAGAGTATGCTTGACTAATGGAAGGATCTTCATCAGTGAAGAATTATTCAGGAAACTCCCAAAAGACCAGACCATTCCCACATTTAAACTGATTGCCAAATGGGAAGTAGGTCTGGAAACACCAAATTCCAAACATCTCCTGCCTAGCAAACAAAAGCATAGAGCATAATTGTTGGGTCGTGAGAGATGTCCCATCTGCCTTTTACAATCGATTTGGACCGTATTAATAATAAAGTCTGGTCCTGACTGGGGGTAACCCCATGGGTTTTGACAACACTAAAAAAGCATTCTGGTCAGATCAATTGCTGTCTTATGCAGTTGAAGCTCAAGTGCGAGAAGAGGTTACCATCCCCGGATAGGTACAACAATTCACTATTCCCCTCAAAATTAAGCAAGGACAGAACCTCAAATACCTCTAGTAGACTTGGAACACAAAACTATTTGAATAATGGTGGATAACAGCGACCCTCAAAATATCACTTTGGGCATAGACACCTTTATTGGAATGGTGGTTGAAGCCCAGAATTATTCTATTGGTTTAGGTAATAAAATCATGGGACCAATCCCAAAGACTGTTTCGACATCAGCAACATTATTCCTGTAGAAATTTGTTTTACTAGGCATGGGGGAATTTCATGGTGTACTCTTCCTGCCCCTATGGGGTGGAAGAGGTGACATCAAGAGGTAGAAGGTAGTGTTCAGAGTCAAGGATCACTACCTCAAATCCCTGGAACCTACTGGCCAGGTCAACACTATCAAAAGAGATCTCTCCACCCAACTAGAGGATACCGCTGAAATTGCAAAATCCAAAGTCTTTCCAGGTTTCAAACAGATGGTCAAAGAAAGGATCAATCTTGCTGATGCCTGTGAGACAAAGGAGCCAAGACAAAATCTGAAACAGGTCTTCCTGGAATTCCAAGGTATCTTTTCAGCAGACTCATATGACTGTTGGCGCATGTCCATTCATTCAACCACCATACCCACGGACCCAATACCAGTTGCCTCTCACATCCATGGTGTCCCTCACTGAGATTATTAAGAATTTAGAATCCGATGGAATAATACGTCTGATCCACAGTACCTTCAACAATCCGGTACGGGGATACTGAAACCAAACAGCCAATGCAGACTGTTTGCAGACCTGAGAGAGTTGAACAAACAGATCCACATGTCAAGATGGCCACTTCCCCACATCGATCAAGGGCTGGCACAGATCCAAGCGTCAAAGGTGTAGACTGCCATTGACCTGACCAACGACTACTGGACAGTACTCATGAGTAGGGAAGACCAGTAGAAGCTTGCCTTTACTTTCATGGGCAGCAGTACATGTGGACCCAAAACCCCTTTGGATACATAAACTCCGCCAATTAGTTCATTATTTTTCTACATAAGGCCATGCCCGACTTGGGCAAAAGGGAAACCTGGCCAATGTAGATGATTTTTTGATCAAGAGCTGAACTGTGGAGGAACATATACCAGAGATCTGCTATGCTCTAACCCAGTTGCAGAAAGCTAGAGCACAACTGTCCTTTCTGAAGGCACAGTGGTGTTAGATCTGAGTGAACTTTTAGGACACACGATCACCCCTGAGAGTCTTAATTGACAGGCAAAGAAGGTGGAAGCCTTATTTAAATTAAGAGACCCTACTACTCTGTGAGAATTAAGGAGCCTTCTTGGACTCACTAATTATAGTCAGAAGTTAAAGTGGGAGTGGGGTGCGGAACAAGCCAAGGCAGTTAAACAACTGAAAAGATGCCTTTCCCAGGCTTCTTGTTAGGCATATCCCGTCTTGGAGATGGGGTTCTCAGATACTTCCCTAACAGCGGTGTTGATTCAAAAGCACAACAAGGCCAACAAAGTAATCCGTACATGTGCTAGACTTTGTCCTCTGTGGAGGAAAAATTCAATGACTGCGAGAAGGCTCTCCTAGCAACGTTTTGGGTGTTGAAAAATGACCACCCATTCATACAGGGGAAGCATATCATTGGCGAGACTCCTCTCCAACCCTTGCAATATCTCCAAAGTGACAGAATACGGGCAGGGAACGTTAGAAATTCCAGCAGTCCATGCAAGGCTTTCCTGTGGAGGTCAGATATGGCCAAAACAAGAAGAGTCTCCTAGCGCAAGGGTTGGTGGACTTGCATGATTGTGCTCAAGAAAACTGCTTTGAGAACAAAAGTCTAATGACCAACAACAACATGGAGGTGCATTTAACTTCCCCACACAAGGTCTATGAAGTATACACCTGCCAGGGGATACCAACAGCTTAGGTGGTTGGGTGCTCCTACCATGTTGATAACAATGGGGAATTCCTAGGTGAAAGATCCCCCAGAACCCTCTGCTGGCTATAAAATAGAACCACAAAGTAGTCAAGTTGCAGAGTTGATGGGCGTTCATCAAACCATCCTCACTGCAGTGCACCACCAACTCAATGAACTGGTCATAATTAGTGACTCTGATTATGTCAGGAATGGGTTTTTGGAGCACCTGATTAACTGGAAGAATTGAGGCATGCTTTGTGCTAGCAAACTGATCCAGTAATTTGAAGATCTCGTGACCTCCAATGGGATGACCATCTATTGGAAGAGGATAAGAGGTCGTTCCAAAATAGAGGGGCCAGATAAGACAGGGAAGGACCTGCCTGACCAGCTGGCTACAACCAGAGCTCTGTAGGGGAATTTCATAGAAACAGAATCCCTGCTGGGGGAAATCCAAATTGCTGCTGTCACCAGGTCACAAACTTGTGCTAACAGCAAACTCTCAACTGCACAGTGGAGTAAAGATACCCGAAATGCAGACTTGATCACTGCACAGATTGAAGACCCCATGAGTTTTCCACTAACAGAGTCAGATTTTACCGGTAAAGAGCATCTCCGGTAGGATCTACCAGTTTTCCAAAATGTTCTGGATTCAAGACGGTTTGTTGGTAAGAAGAGCCCTATCTGGCTGTGACCAGAGGGTGGTTCCTACATCATTCCAAAGCCTGATGTTGAACCATGCCCATTATATGGCCACTGCCAGTCATAGGGGGTTTCACACGACATTCAAAATATTGAACAAGGTTGCCTACTGGCCACACATGAGCCAGGACCTTGACACATACCTAAAGGGGTATCTTGTGTGTGCTCAATTCCAACCCAGTTTACTCACACACAGAGCTCCCCTACAAAAAAGGGGAATGACAAAGCCTTGGTCAGATTTGCAAGTTGATTTCATTGGGCCAGTGATTCGTTCCTCTAGAGGAAACAACAGACCCTCCAGGATTTTGCAGCATGAAATGGCAAATATTGCGGCATGAAATGGCAAATTTTGCGGGACAAACCTTTATTTATGGCGGCATTTTTGCAGCGCAATTTTTATTTACTGGAGGGTGCAAGATTGGTACATTACAGGAAAGAGGCCATGTGCAAGGCTACAAGAGAGCCAGGGTGTCAATATATTTATCTTTTGTATCAAATAGGAAGAGTCCTAGATGTCTCTGGCTTGGCAGAACAGTGTTTGTTTTGGCTAAATTTTTTGATTTAATGTGCATGCCTATTTAATGTTATTAACGTTATTAATCATTATCAGTTGCAATGCTGAAAATGTTCCCCTTCTATGTTCCCCAATTCCGCAAACACCCGCACACCTCTCTCACCCAACACACCTCACAGGTCTCACCAATTCTCCATCACAACTTGTATTTTTGAACCTCACGCTCAGTCATACACATACTCCCATGCTCTGTCACACTGGCAAGTCACAATTTACGGTCTCTAGTCCCTACCAAACTTCAAATCACACTCCCAACTCACACTGTAAGTTCCCCAATTCCTCCCGCAGTATACAGTCCTTCATTCTTGCATGCTACTTCTGCATCTTTCATCCTTTCTCCAATTCTATCACACTCTTCCCTAGTCCTTTCTCCCAATCTGCAGCTTACTGCCCCTTTCTGGCCAACCCCTATCTGCTTTTGGCCCACTACTATGCCTAAGCCCACGTTCCTTCCACTTTCTGTACCTCCGCTCTCTCTCTGATTTCTGGCACACCGCCCCACTGCATCCGCTCTGCTCTCTTGCCCACCACTTCCACCTCTGACCCACTGCTCTCCCTCTGATTTCCCTTTGCTTTCTTGCCTACCATGCCACAGCCCCCCCATCACTCACCCTCTCATTCCTTTCTCTCACATATTGTGACCATTTTTCAATTTTTGAATTAAACTGTAGAGTTTGACCTGAAAAAATGGGGCATCTAAAAAGAGAGCAGAGTATGTGCAGTTTTTAGATAACCCATTTTTGGAAATAAGCAGGCCACCTTAATCTCAAAGGTGACCTGCGCATTTCCATGGGGGTGAGCTGAAGCGCAACTGATGCGTTGGCCAGCCACGTTGAATACGTTTGTGTTGGCAGCGCTATCCCGACAATGGTCTACAGGCTCCCTGTGCATTTCACCATGACTGGCCCTTAAGGGTCCTGCCACTGTAAAATGCAACCCAAAAAAACACATTTCTATCCCATTTGGGGAACAGAAATGCAAGTGAGACAGCAGCTGTCACACTTAAAAATGTTTTTGTTGCATGAGTCAGTAGGGTCAGTAAAGACCCTATAAAGCAGTGGCAGCCCTCGTGCATGTATTTAAAGTGGGCGCATAGGGTGGCCTACAATTTCTGCACATTTAAATGCACATCTTGCTTGTCAATGTGGGATGCACTTTTAAATGTGCAGAAACGCCCCCTGATTTGGTCAAAGGGGTGAAAAAGGACATCTGAATTGGCGCATATAAGAAGCGTCCATTCAGATGTCCTTTGTGGATTGGACAGCTTTTTTTTTTTGCTCAAGTGATGAGATGTGCTTGCGCATTTCATTTCTTGAGTCCAAAACAAAAAGTTGAGAAACTTGCCCCTTGAGTATTTTTTTTTATTTTTCATTTTTTGCAAAAACTGCCATTTTTGTGGTGTTTTTGCAAAAACTGCCATTTTTGCGCTTTTTTGCAAAAACGGCCGTTTTTTGCGGCATTTTGCGGGATCGCAAAATCGCTATTAGCTGGAGGGTCTGAAACAAGTACACACGGACTGTGATATGCTTGTTCACAAAGTGGGTAGAGTGTCTTCCAGCCCTGAATTGTACAGCAGAGACAGCTGCTGCACTACTGATCAACCACATCTTCTCTCATTTTGGACTCCCGCAAAGGATTGAATTGTATTGAGGAAGCCATTTTACCAGTGAGGTTATGACAAAGATGTGGAAGATTCTAGGGGTAAAAAGAAAACTCCACATTGCCTACCACCTGACCTCAAGAGGGGGGCAGAGAGATACAACAAAACAATCATGAGTATCTTAAAGAAGTTTGTGGCAGACTCCGGACCCAGTTGAGACATTTGATTACTGCTTGTCCTGATGGCTATTAGGTCTACAGCGTCTTCTACAACAAAGATGTCTCTATTTGAGTGCATGACTGGATGAAAAATGGTATTACCTCAGCATCTGCTCTATAGCACTCAGGAGCTGACACTGATATATGCTCAGTGCAATTTAGAAAGGTTGGCAGAAGGAATGAAGACCTATTATTGTCTAAAGACCATGAAGAAAGAGAATGAAGTAGGGGACAAGGTTTACCTGTACAATTTTCAAAGGAATCAGGCCAAGGAGTGGACATTTCTTCCATCTTGGTATGAGGCCTTTGAAATTGTAAATAAAATATCAGCTTCTTCCTACAAGATCTGCATCCATAAAGGAGAACAGACAGAAGACAAATGGGTGTACATCAATCAGTTGAGAAGCTGTCATCTCAGACCAGCTTTACGACTGATTGAGGAGCCAAATGAAAGACGAGCAGAGGAACCACCTGAAGAATGAAAAGGATGAATGTAAATTAAGATATACATATATATATATATATATATATATTTATATATATATATATATATATAGTCAATTACTTAGTGCTCATTGTCGGGATCAATAATGCCTGCTAAGCCCTCTATCCCAAACTTCAAAACCAAGTCTGCAGGTATCATTCCTCATTTCCCAGGGGGGGGGTAACAGCTTCCCCACTGCTACAGATATTGAACACTATTGATTCCTTGGTGGCAATGTAAGGGTTAGAAGCTCTCTGACTACGTTTTTGAAGTTGTAGGTTTCCCCAATTAGTTTTCATTGAGTCACATCCCACCCCTGACGCCATATGTAAGGAACTCATGGTGACAACAGTAAAGACAGACACAAGTGATCACAGTTCAAAGTGTTTATTAAACCATATAGGTAAGTTGGAAAAACACCTAATCTAAACCTAAATCTAAGACGGGAGCAAACTACAACCATCAAATAATAATAAGGCAGTCCTAGTGGCGTCTTGTCAAATAAAAGAGCCTATATGAAAATAAACTATTGCCAATCATTGCAACTAAATACAAAAAGAATGCGGGATAGGGTTCATAAGAAAGAAAGAAGTGTTCACAAATGATAAGTCAGGATGTGGTAGCCGGGGTTCTCCCTTCCCCACGTTTTGAGCACAGGACAAGGTGGGACTCTGGAGCACAGCACTCGCTCAAGCTTTACCAGCACAAGACTACAGTTTGATTCTTAGATATCAGGACCTCCGGTGGTTAAGTTTCTTTTCTACAAAAAGTCAGTTGCCTCTGGGGACCTGATGTTTTCTAAATAACAAACAAAAGTTCCTTTCCGTATGTACGTTGGGTGATGTCTTTTCACCCCTGGACACCCCTCTTGCGGGCTCAGACCCCTCTCGATTGGTAGCCTCCCTCTAGCGGATTTACTCCGGCTTTTATTAAAAAATATTTCTCCTTTCGCATTCACAAGTCTTAATTTCTTTTTAAACAATTCACTGTGGACATCCCTCCGTCAGGTTCACTCTTGTCAACACAACACAATGTTCATTGGGGCATCATGCTTCACCCCTTTTAGCCGGCTTCAGGTTCACTCTTGCCAATCACACAACTCCTTCTACTTTCTCCCATGCAGGATTCATCTCCCTTAGCTTCACTTGGTTTGCTGGTCAAAGACTTTTGACTGTAAAGGGGATTTTGCTAGACCCCTGTAGGACCACTTTGATCTTTTCCTTGCGGCTCTCCTAAGGCCTTCTGGTATCGGTAGTTTCAACAAACGGGGAATCAAACAGAGTCTCTCAAATGGGCACCCACGTGGTGCCGGACCTCTCTGTAGCTGGCTTTCCCCTAAAATGTCAACAGTGGTTTGAACTTCCCTTAAGGTGCCATTTGCTACTTTTGTTCAACACAATTTCGGTTTCTTATCAGTTCTCCTCTCTACTCATTGGCTGTGATGAACCGCTTGGCTTTTCTTGTCTCTGGAGCCAAGGACAGTACCACGGTAGCAAGCATCTCTCTCTGTCCTGATTATCAGTGCAGGTGTCCTTTGTGTACCATTGACATCTGCTGTAACATACACTGCCTATTGTTTGCTGTTTTATGATTCCTTCCACGGAGGTTTAGCAGGTCTGGGTCAGAAAGGGCAAGGTCGCTTCTCTGCTTGTTACCCCTTCGGTTTTCACTGCCTTTCTCATTGTCTTGAATTTCCGCACTGGGATAGCTGTCTTGTTGTGCTGTCTGCCTTGCTCGTAGTGTGCTCTCATGCTCCACCTTTTATCACTGTGGGGAATGTAAAGGGCTATCAGGTGTGTGTGATTTGGTTCAATTGCCTGACTTTGCCTGACCCTTGTGTTTGGACATGCCAGGTAACTGGCTCTGGTGTTAGTCAGTTGTCTTCCGTGGTGTGTGAAAGTGTTTGTGTCAGAAAAGGGGGGGGGGGGTAGAGTTTCTGAGTATCCTAAATGGTAGGATCGGGAAGAGGTGTTATAACAGAGGGTTACCGCATCTCACCTGTCAGTGTCCCACTTCCACTGCCCGAGGACCCTCCATTCAGGTGATCCTCCCTCACTGGTCCATCCCCAAGAACTGGCAATAGCAATGGCCGTATCCTGGCTACCTGGATGACAGGTCCCAGGGGCCTAGTTAGGGAGACACCTTCAGGTTTCTCACATACCCTTCCTCCATGCAATGTAGCCACATTTGTTTCATAGGGGAAGCAGGAAAGAAAATCCATGTTTCCCTGGTCTTTTCCTTTTCGGTGTTCCAGTGAAACAATAGGGTTGTAGGTCTAAAAACCATTGCATGACCTGAGGTTTGGAGTCTTTGCATTGGCTAATCCAAACTAGGGGTGAATGGTCTGTAACAAGTGTGAACTTTCATCCTAATAGGTAGAATCTAAGATGGATGATGGCCCACTTGATGGCTAGGGCCTCTAGTTCCAAAACGGTATTTATTTTCACGTGGGAACAGTTTGTGACTAGTGAAAAATATGGGATGTTCTAATCCATCACAAACCTGGAACAGGATGGCTCCTAACCGTGTAAGGTAGGCATCCATTTGTAATACAAATTCCTCAGACAAGTCGACTACCTTCAAGATTGGGTTCTGGCACAGAGTCTGTTTCAAGGTGTTATAACATATCTCGTCCTTGTCATTCCAATGAAGTATCTGAGGTTCAGCATTCAGTTTATCTGTCAGTCGGGATGTTTTGTCCAAAATGTTGGGGATACATCTACGGTAATATCCTATTAACCTGAGAAAAGCTCTAAGATCTCTTTTGGTCTTGGGGGTTGGTGTATATAAGACGGCTTTTACCTTCTCATGTTCGGGTTGTACATTCCCTTTCCCTATGTAGAAGCCAAAGTATTTTACATCTGACTGGGCTAATCTGAAGTTATCTGGATTAGCTGTTAGGCCAGCGTTTCTGAGGCCTTTCATGATGGTATCAAGATGGAAGAGATGCTCCTCACAAGTCTTACTATAAATGACGATAATGTCAATATAAGCTCCACAGAAATCGGAATAGGGTCATAGGATTTGATCAATGCGCATTGGAAAGTGGCTAGTGCGCTGTGTAAGCCAAAAGGAAGGACTTTGAATTGAAACAGTCCTAAAGGCGTTGAAAACACTTTGTTTTCCTTATCTGGCCCATGTACGGGAACTTGCCAGTATCCTTTGGTTAAATCTAGGTAGATAGAAGGTGGCTGCACCAAGTTTATCAATTAGGTCATCAATACGTGGCATGGGATAGGCATTGAAGTCCGAAATGGCCTTGACTTGATGGAAATCTATGCAGAATCTCCAGGAACAGTCAGGTTTAGTGACCAACATGACAGGGGAGGACCATGAACTTGAGGAAGGCTCAATGATATTGGCTTTCAACATTGTGTTGACTTCCTCAATAATTATCTGTGTGCGTGCTTCTTGGTGTCTGTACAGTATAAAATTAACCACTTTACCTTTAGGTGTTCTAATAGGGTGGTATGTGCCTTTTACTCTCCTGGTTTTTCTGAGAATACATCTGGAAATGAGACAACTGCATCTTTTATGTTTTCTTGTTGTTGGTTGGATAGATAGCTTGGGAGGAATTAAGTCAAAGTTATCTATTTCTTCGGGAACCAGACAGGCTAGTACTTTGGCATGGGTAGCTGATGGGTTCTCTTTCCATTCTTTCAAGAGATTTACGTGATAGAAATGGACCTTCTGTTTTCTGTCCGGTCGGGCTACTTTAAATGTAGAGGTTCCTGTTTGTTCTACTATCTCATAAGGCCCGTGCCACTTGGAGAAAAGTTTGTTTTATGAGGTGGGTAAGATGACTAGTATTTTTTGTCCTATGGAGAATGATCTTAAATTCAATTGTTTGTCATAAGTGGATTTTTGTTGGCTCTGGGGTTTTCCATATCAGTACAAACTAAGTCTCAAAATAATTTCATATGTTCTTGCTTTCTGGTGGCGGTTTGAGAGATGAGAATGGGGGCCTCCTCTCATTTCTCCCAGGTTTCCCGGAGCATGTCCAGGATATCTTGGGGCTCTTTACCATAGGGAAGTTGAAAAGGAGAGAAACATCTGGAAGCCTGAGGGTTTTTCCTGACTGAAAATAGTGCCCACGGGATCATTCATTCCCAATCTTTCCCTTCCTTATTTATCAATTTTCATAAAATTAGCTTCAGGGTTTTATTGAATCTTTCTACTAAGCCATCAGTTTGGGGATGGTACACAGAAGTTCGGAAGGTGGTAATGTGGAGTAGCTCTTTGACTTCGGCCATATGCTTACTCATAAAATTCAAACCCTGGTCTGTTAGTATTTCCTTGGGAAAGCCAACCCGGGAGAAATACGGTAGAAGGTGTTTAAGGATTTTCCGTGTGGTATTATTTCACATTGTGAATGCTACGGGATATTGGGTCGCATAATCCATAATCGCAAGGACACATTTATTGCCTAGTCTGGATGTCTCTAGAGGTCCAATTATGTCTATACCGATTCTGGAAAAGGGGACTTCTATGATCAGCAAAGGTTCAGAGGGGCAGGTAATGGGTTGTGCGTGCTGGTCTTTTGACATATTTCGCATGTCTGGATGAAGGTTTTTATATCGGAGTCGATACCTGGCCAGTAAAACTTCCCATTAATATGCGCCTGCATTTTCAATTGTCCTAAATGCCCCCCGGTAAGAAGGGAATGTGTGATCTCTACCTCAACATTCCGGTAGAGCGTGGGTATTACCAACTGTGTTATTACCAGACCTTCTGTAGACGTCTCTCATCTATAAAGCAATTCTTGTTTTAAGAAGAAAAAGAGACTTCCCTTCTCTAAGCCTTCTCCTTCTGGAATTGCTTGTACAAAAGCTTCAGTGAGAGCTGGATCATTTCAATGGGTGAAGGCTATGTCGGGATAGATGGTAGGTTCTTCTCCCTTCCTTTGTTCGATGTTAAGAGATTTATCAGCTTTCCAAAAGCCTGTTACCTCTTTCTGTTTTTATCTGGTTCACTTTCTTTAAACTGAGGAAATATAGATCTTTCAAAAATTCCCAGGGCTATTTGATCTCCATGACATACCTCAAAAGGGATCTCACCATAATTCTTTAGGAGAACCTTCACATCTCCCCGGAAGTCGGGATCAATAATGCCTGGTAAGACATCTATCCCAAACTTTCATGGTAGGCCAGATTTCGGAGCCAATCCTATGTAGCACTATTGAAAGGGGTATCAAAACCAAGTCTGCGGAATCATTCCTCTTTTCCCAGGGGGAATAGTTTCCCTTCTGCTATAGATAGCAAACCCTATTGATTCCTTGGTGGAGATGGAAGGGTTAGAAGCTCTCTGACTTCATTTTTGAAATTGTAGGGTTCCCCAATTAGTTTCAATTGAGCCACATCCCACTCTGACACCATATGCAAGGAACTCATGGTGGCAAGAGTAAAGACAGACACAAGTGATCACATTTCAAGCTTGTTTATTAAACCGTATGGGTAGGTTGGAAAATTGTCTAATCTAAACCTAAATCTAAGATGGGAGCAAGCTACAGCCATCAAATAATAATAAGGCAGTCCTAGTGGCGTCTTGCCAAATAAAAGGGCCCATGCTAACAAAAGAATATTGCCAATCCTTACACCTAAATACAAAAAGAGTGTGGGATAGGTTTCACAAGAAAGAAAGAAGTCTTCACAAATGATAAGTCAAGATGTGGTAGCCTGAGGTCTCCCTTCCCCACGATTTGAGCACGGGACAAGGCGGGACTGCGGAGCACAGCACAAGCTCGATCTTTCCCAGCCTGAGACTACAGTTCCGTTCTCGGATACCAGGACCTACGGTGGTAAAGTCTCTTTTCTACAAAAAGTCTCTTGCCTCCGAGGACCTGATGTGTTCTAAATCACAAACAAAATGTCCTTTCCGCATGCATGTTGGGTGATGTCTTTTCACCCCTGGATTCCCCTCTTCAGGGCTCAGACCCTCCTCGAATCTTAGCCTCCTTCCATCAGGTTCAATACGGCTTTTATTCCAATATATTTTTCCTTTTGCATTCACAAGTCTTAATGTCTTTTTAAACAATCCACTGTGGACATCCCTCCGTCGGGTTCACTCTTGTCAACACAATGTTCATTGGGGCATCATGCTTCGCCCCTTTTTGTTGGCATCCCTCAGTTTGGTTCACTATTGCCAACCACACAATTCCTTCTACTTTCTCACATACAGGATTTGTCTCCCTTAGCTTCCCTTTGGTTTTCCTGTCAAAGACTTTGAACTGTACAGGGGATTTTGCTAGACCCCTGAATAACCACTTTGATCTTTTCCTTGCGGCTCTCCTAAGGCCTTCTGGTACCAGTAGTTTCAACAAATGGGGAATCAACCAGAGTGTCTCAAATGAGCACCCACTTGATGCCAGACCCCACTACAACTGGTTTACCCCTAAAATGTTAACAGTTCTTTGAAATTCCCTTAAGGTGCCATTTGCTACATTTGTTCAACACAGTTCGGTTTCTTATCGGTTCTCCTCTCGACTCACCGGCTGTGGTGGGCTGCTTGGCTTTCTTTGTCTCTGGAGTCAAGGACAATATCACAGTAGCAAACATCTTTCCCTGTCCTGATTATAAGTGTAGGCGTACTCGGTGTACCGTTGACATCTGCTGCAACACAAGCTGGCTATTGTCCACGGTCTTATGATTCCTTCCACGGAGGCTTCACTGGTCTGGGTCAGAAAGGGCAAGGTTGCTTCTCTGCTTGTCACCCCTCCGGTTCTCACTGCCTTTCTCCTCCTCTTGAATTGCCACCCTGAAATAGCTGTCTGTCGTGCGGTCTGCCTTGCTCATAGTGTGCTCTCGTGCTCCACTTTTTATCACTGTGGGGAAGGGAAAGGGCTGTCAGATGTGTGTGATTTTGGTCAATTGCCTGACTTTGCCTGACTCTTGTGTTGGGACATGACAGGTTAATGGCTCTGGTGTTAGTCCGTTGTCTTCCATGGTGTGTGAAAGTGTTTGTGTCGGAAAAGGGGGGATAGAGTTTCTCAGTATCTTTCATGGTAGAATGGGGAAGAGGTGTTATAAGAAGGGGGATACTGCATCTCACCCATTGGTGTCCCACTTCCACCCCGTGAGGACCTCCCATCTAGGTGATCCTTCCTCACTGGTCCACCCCCAGGAACTGGATCCAATAGAGATGGCATTGTCCTGGCCACATGGATGACAGATCCCTGGGGACTAGTAAGGGAGACACCTTCAGGTTTCTCACATGATCATTAAAGATGTACTTTATTAAGAACTGAAAGAAACAGCCCTGCACTTTCAGTTGTCATCTTTAAAAAAAAACCAATGCTGTGTGAAAAGAAAGAAGAAAGCCTTTGATGCAAAAGCAAAGTGAACCCTGATGAGTAAAACACATAGGCCCTCATTACGACCCTGGCGGAAAGGGGTTTACGCCGGCGTAAAGCATGGCGTACCTTTCCGCCCGACTACGAGTTCCCGTAGCGCCATGGTGATTTTTACGCCTGCTTTTTGCAGGTGGAAAAATCCATGGCACTACGGGACTTGTCGTTAATTACGCCACCGTAATTTACGGTGGCGTAATTAACGCCTTCCCCACTCCCATTATACCCTATGGGGCAAAAATGGGAATGGGGAAGGGTAAATGGGGATTGGGGACTTACCGCCCCGCCAAGGTCGGAATGGGGCGGTAAGTCCGCCAACCCCCATGGCGGAGTTGGCAGCTTTGCGCCATGGACCATGGTGCAAATTGCACCATGGTTCTCCGCCAGGGTCGTAATGAGGCCCATAGTATATAAAAGAGTAAAGGCTGATGTTAGAAAGTGTAATTGTGAGTTCCTCTCAGCCAAGGACAAATGTTGGGGCTCTGGGCAAACTTCACAAAGGACTTCCCACCACTGAAAGCCTGGTTTGTGCATCCCAACTGTTTACAACTGCAATAAAGTGTATCCGTTAAGTGTGTACAAAACCAAGTGTCCCCAAGACTTGCTGTGTCTGAAAGCCCAGCACTGGGCAGGACAAATGGCACTAGCCGTTGCATAACAGGAATGTGGGGAGGTGGATCTCTGTGTTGCCAAGGCCCCTGGTTTTTCGACTGGCAGCTACCAACTTCAAACAACAAAGAGGATAATAAAATAAAAAAGAACCTGGTCACAGGCTGGCTAACGGTGGCAAATGCCATGGAGGAAGGAAAGCTCATATTTGCACATATGAAGACTCCCTTTAGTTTAAACGGACTGCCACAATTGTTGCTGTTTCTCTGCAACTACAAATCACACTGTATCCATATAAGTTTTATTTTTTTGATAATTTCAAGGTGATTTTGGTGATATAAAATACCTCCACCTGCGAGTTAGGGAATTGTAATGACCAGCTAAAAAGTGTCCCTGGCTGCTCTGAACATGTTCCAAATTTGAGAGTTGTTGAACAGGTGGAGGGTAAAATTAGGAATACAGAGAATACATTGCATGTTCCAAATGATTATGTGTTATGTAAAAATGGCAGAAAATTGCCAAACGGCCGTGCAACATGGTGCAGACCCGGCTGTTGTTTTATTAAATTCCAATGATTAGCTGAAGTGGAATATATATATATATATATATATATATATATATATATATATATATATATATATATATATATATATACAATGGAAGTTACTAGTAAAATTATGAAGTTTGCCCACATAACTAGTTTTTGCTAAAAAGGTGACATGTGAACAAATGGGGATTGCACATGGAAGCCACCATATGGCTGCTCCAGACTCCTAAGCCAATCCTTACAGAGAGGCTGGACTTGGGAGGATAGAGAAGGGTAACTGTCCATCCTATTTGTGAGAACGCTTGAGGGTACTCCCCAAGATTGTTAACTTGATGGTGTTGTCACTGCTATAGAAAGTGGATGCACTATGAGAGAAAGGAAGAGCTCCTAAAATTATCATCGGGAAGAGAGCTGCTGTAAATTGCCATCTGAAGGCTGCCAAAAAACACCAAAAGGAGATTTTGCTGCAATTGCATCTGGGTTTAGCTGTCTATTGCTGCTGTCTCTTACTGGGGATGTCTAAAAATCTGTCTAGACTCTATGGTTTGAGAATGGAGTGACCACACCCCTGAGGGTCCTGCAATGTAGCTGGCTTTCCTGTACTTTAAACAGAGGTTTTCAATGTAAGTAGATTTTGGCCCTTTGAAACCAAAAGGTGGGGGGATCTGCTGGCCTTAAATACTTTCCCTTTATTGTGGGTGGGCGGGTGGACATGTAGATGCTTAACCTATTTAATTAAAATTTAAATTTTATTGGCATGGGTAGTATTGCTCAGTGGCAATGCACTCATCTTGGAAGCAAGACAACACAGAGTAACTCAAGTTCAAATCCTGTGTCCGCGCTTAGAAACCCCTTCGGTATTAAGCGTGTTATAAAAAATGATTATAATTAATTAATTCCCCTTGTCAAAACACCAAAGGGCGATATTTGTTAAAATTCAATATTACCAAAGCTCATTCCTGTTACGCTCACCTGGTATCCACAGGGACGCCACCCAGCTGGGTTACTCGCTGGTATGCTTCTCAGCTTTGCCCTGATGTGGTCTGCGGGGAAGGTTCTGCCTTGTGGTAGAATTAGGTGTGCTCTCCGTTCTGCCTTCTTTGCAGGGGCACGTTGTCTTTCATGGGCGAGTGTGGTCCAGTTACTTCACTGACACTGGCCCGTTTGATATTGTTCAGGTAGGTCTTATTGCTGTTCTTTAGTTTTGTTGCTATCCTGCATGCCTTTCTTTGTTTAAAATGTCTCTTTTTTCTCACTTAGGTATGCGGAGCTTCAGCGCAGCGAACTGGCTTGGTTGAGCCCCGCTGGTAAATGATGGCGCATTAAGAGTGCTATAATGCGGTAAGTAAGCGCTATGCGCAGCGCTGCAAAGTCTTGCCTTTGCTAACCTGTGTTTTCCTTCCTTGTAGGTCGCAGTGTTCTTCAGCGCGAGTGGAATGTCCGGAGTGGTGCCAGCCGAGAGGCGACCAGCCAGGCAAGCCTTTTGAGCAGTTCGTAATTTGTAAATGTCTGTACAGCTTTCTTTAATGTTGCCTCTATCTTCCTCTTTCAGGTCATTCTGTCCGGGAGGTGTGCAGATTCGGGGAAGCTGTTCTCAGTAGCTGCGAGTGTTTAAAGATGAAGACTGCAGGTAAGATGCTGCTGCTAATGATGTTCCTTTTGTCTCCTTGCAGGTTCTGCTTCTCCGAGGTTCGAGGGAATAGCTGGACACTTTGAGGGTCACGTTGCAAGCTGCAAAGTAACACGAAGCATGTTCTGCAGTCAGGGTGTGGTTTATATAGCCCAGGTAAAGTAGTACCAGGGAAAGTAGTTCCAGGCCTGCCACACCCAAAACACTAGACCGCATAGCTTGGTTCTTAGGAAACAAGCTATGTGGATGCCTCCATGTTGGCTTACAATACAATAAAGTAGTTCCCAAGCACATTGTTGTTCATGGTGTATGAGCCTGGCACCATAGGCGCCAGGACTGGCCCCATGAGGGCTTTTGAAGAGGATTCCAGGCTCCAGAGGCCCGAGTCCTGACTCCACCTGGCCAATGGGTTTGCCAGAGGGGGTTTTGGGCGAGGGTTGTGACAATTCCCTATAAAACCTATGGACTGTAAAGTAATTGGGTAATCCTATTTTGCCTGTTGACCTTGACTTCTTTTTGGAAGAGGTGTGCCTTTTGTTCCTAAAGCAAAACTAAAAACAAATCCTCCCAATTGTTACCATCCAGCTTCCCCAACACAGGCCTTTAAGTGGAGGGGGGGTCTGAAATCCCAAATTTGTAAATCATCCCACTTTTCTGTCTGACTTCTCCAACTCAGGCTAAAGTTGGGCGGTGGTCTGAAAACCTCACTGCTAAAGAACTCTGTGTTTATTTACTGCTAGTCTTTTAAGTTTGCAGGACCATCTAAATTGCACAGCACTACATGTGTAATTGATTTTGTTCATTGACCAGAGAATATTATTTCTTGAATTGAAATTGAGATACAGTACTGTGATTTTTGTTTTTCCCTTTTCATTTGTGTGATTTATTTATGTAACAAGAAGTTAATTGAGAGCCACAAAGAAGGTGGCTTGTGTCATTTAGTGTGATTTCTATTACCTTCTAATTCAAATAAATACACATGTTTCCTGTACACTGGCCTGGTTTTTGGCTCATTGATACCTCAGGGGGAGGGATCTAAGGGGCATGATATGAGGCTCAAATGGGGCTGAAATAAAAGAACTGACATTAACCGTTTATTGTGTGACACTTGGAGGGGTCCACACATATTGGAATAAGCTATGCATTTTGAATATACTATGCTTCATTGTCATGTGAGGACCATAAACAATCAGACATCTCAGATAATAGTTCAGTGAATTCTAGGAACAGGTGGACATCTTTGGGGTCTATGGGTGGGGTGGAACCTCCTGCCTGTTTAAGGTGGATGGCCCAAAACGGAGGAGAGTGTTTGCAGGTAAAAGTCTTGTCCTTTGTTCGGAGACTCTGTTGAAATTCCCCACCTAGGAAGCTTCTTTCTTGGAGAATCTGGGCCTTTCTTCACTGGCGGAAGCTGTAAGGCAGATTGCACCTTCAGCCAGGGTCCAAATAAGTCCTTCTTGTTACTCCTTTCAAAGTCATCAGATGATCTGCCAAAAGAGGGCTCAACCATCTTTTAAAGCCAAATGGGCCCCAGTGATTGGTGCAGGATAAGCCTACCTTAATGAACCAATCCTTGGTCCTCACCAGCAATCTTCTGTTATGCTTGTGGTCATAACCAGGGTGCTTTGCAACAAGAAAGGTAAGGGATAACAACATGTACTACTAAGTTCCACCCATCTTCCTGTCTGTTGTGGATCAAAGTGTCTCTCTGTTTAATTGAGCTCTCTGTGGCTTCTGATCAAAGCGCAGATCTCCCTTGAAGTTTGTGGCAAGAACAGACTTTCTGTCTCCATTAAATCACATGTGTCTTCCCTCTGAAAAGAAGTCCCCTTGCAGGGTTTGCCTAAGGTAAACAGTTGTCCCAGACATGACATTCACTGCCCCTCATTGTGGGATGTTTTGACCCACTTTTGCTCTGTTATGCTGCATCACTTTGTTATGATGAGATCAGAAACAGCAAAATGGCCGCAAAACCCTTGTGCTCCCCAAAACCTTTGAAAATCGTGCTTCTCAATGCGCAGAAAGATGGCTGCCCAATCTGCCAAGCACGTTGTTAGTGGTGGAACAGAGCTCTCACTCCTGGAATATGTCACTGGGCTCCACAACGATTGAAAATGGAGTACAGAAGGAAAAAGCAGTGCTTTGCTAAATGAAACTCACAATCTTGCTTTAAATCCTTTTTTCTTTTTTGCTGAAGCTTCAGAATGCCGGTACAGAACACCCTTAAAAATCCTAAATTCTTGCTGGGTGCTACAATTCACTTAGTTTAAGAAATCATTGTTAACTTACAAAGTCCTGAAAAGCTGAGAGCATAAAGAAATTTTCACAGCAAAAGGGCCTGTCTGTGGATCTGTCAAAAAAAAATCTCTGGGTGCAGTACCCTGGGCCGCCTGAATGACAGCTGTCAGGAGCCTGCCTGATTAAACTTTAAACATGTATAAACTGAAATCAAATGTTTGCAATCTAACAGGCCTATTAGTGAGAGTAACCCATCTTGTAATTGTTTTGATCCCATGGTTTAAAATCTTGAATGAGGATTTAGCTGTGATTTGATACAACAAGTTTGTTTTAAGCTAAGGAAAAATTCAACAGAGTTAACAATTAAAATTAAACCTGACTGAAGCTACCAAACTGGAATAACAGGTTTTCTCACAGAAGGAAGGTCTTTCCCCCCAGCAGGAAATCACACAAAAACGTTAATTATGGGGCAGGAAAGAACCTGGGCTACATAGGCATGAGGAACAATGGCCAGCTGCAGCTAAGGAAATGCAAGGTGTGAGGACAGTTTTAAATGGCCTCTGCCAAGAGCAAGCGGGGAGGAGACTGCTCCTGAACTGCAGGGAGACAAAAAGAGGCAGACCCAAACAACTATCTGTGGCTGGCTGAACATTAACAAAGAACACATTTTAAAAAGACGGATAACTTGCCAGTCAAAATTGTGAAAAATATAAAAGTAACAGATGTGTGAATCTAAATTTTGGCTGCACGTTTCAAGAGGCGGCAAAATTGTGTGACATGTTCTGGAAAGAAATGGCAAGAAATGTGATTTTACGTAAAATGTATTCCTGCTAGAAGTATGAAACTTTATACACTTATGCCCATGTTAAACACGCACACTTGTAGAAATGTGCTTAAAAATTGGACATTGTGTTCCAGATGAAAAGGGCAAAATTCGGTAAAAAGCGGGGACAATATCCCACAGCTACAGGGTTTTGAGGAGTAGCTTCTATGGAAAATATGTTATCTGTATATGTGATTGTTATAGAGGTTGCACATGTGTAAATATGTATTGTGCCAAAAGCAGATTTTGTGTTACAGGGGCTAGGGGTGGATTCTCAACCTCATAGAATCACACCATAAAGGTGACACTCTGTTTCTCTCCTCCTATCAAGGCAGAGAGTAGACGCCGACCCAATCACCTGTCAAAAGGGGCAAGCTTAGGTTAAACTGGCCCACACACCCCCTTTATCATAGCATAAATAGAGACAGCTCACCACTCAAAAAGATAAAAACATTCACTCACTATCCTGATGCTGGCAGAGCACCCTGCTGCTGAACTCTACATCTTTCTTGCTCCAGACTCCAGAAACTTGGCAAAGCAGAAACCCAATGCATAGCTGAACCAATTTCAGCTAGGCCTCAAATTCCAGAACCAGAAGCCCACAAACCTAAGGGGAAGCATCAAAAGACAGCCGGGCTGCGCTGTACTGCTTGCCTGCTGAAAATAATATCCTCATAACCAAGAAGGGCAGATCCAGTCCAGTCCTGTGCCATGCTGTGACTAGAGGGCCTTGCAGATCCAATCCAGTCCTGTGGCGTGCCATGACCAGAGGGCCTTGCTGACGCTGTCCAGTCCGATGAGCCCAGCCGTCTGTCCTAAACCAGATTCTATTCCCTGACTAGAATTGACAGTTCCAATTAAAAACATATCCAGTGAGTATCTATAGAAAGAATTGTGCCACTGGCATATGTATTTTGCATAGTTTAATCCCTATCTTAAACCCATCCTATCTTGTATTCAGAACCTGTATTGTTAGGAGTATTTTTGAATTATCTGAACTCTCTATCCAAACCATCCTATCTTCCTCCTGTACTAGTTTTGCTAAAACTATCTTTGCACTGATCTTTCTCATCTGAAGAAGGCGAGTTTGCTCCGCAGGCAGTCATTCTGATCAAGTGACTGTGTTCCTGTGTGGTATTCATTTCGTTCATAGTCATCCTCTAGTGTAAGTACCCCTTTTGTCATTTTAAAAATGCATTCCTGTTTTGCTTTCCTATCTCGAAAAAACAACCTCTACCAAAACGCCTATAATTCTTCAGTGTTTGTGCTATAAACAAAATGTCAACATCTGCTTGTAGCTAAATCACATCTAAAACCTCATTCTATATCAATATGGTTTTCCCGTTATCGCGAATATTGCACAGTGAAAAGCTTGCCGTGAATTTTCGTTTTGGGAAATTCTTATACGTGTAAAACAGCTTTTAATTGCGTCCGACTTGAGTTTTAAGATTTCAAATTGTTTCTTGGTATTAAATCATTGCTTGTGTTTGTGTGCAACTATTTAAAGCGGCCCCAATAAGAATTCATAGCAATTTCGGCAATTTTGACCATATTTAGTGTTTTTACCCAGTCCATTCTAAAGATAACTTTAAAAGCCATTTTAACAGCTTGACAGTCAATCCCGTTTTTCTCTTGTGTTTGCTGGGGGAAATTCTGCTTGTTGCAGAATGCCTTTCCTGAACACCTGCTCTCTCCTCCTATCTCTTTACATTGCCGATTGAGGGGTTGAGGAGTGTGCAGGGGGAACCTTTAACCACAGTGCTAGTGCTTTCCGATCTGAAACCACACACAAGTATTTTCTGTGCTGAATTGTTTGCTCACTGTTACTCCTTGTGTATTAAAGAAATTATTCTGTGTTACCTCACCCCCATTGGTGAGTGTGGTGTACCTATTCAAACCTATTGTGATAACATTTTAAATACATAAATAAATCTTTACCTTTGCAAACCAGCCTGATTCCTTGTTCAGTGTGACCAGGGGGGTTTCAGGAGAAGGACGTGATATGAGTGGTATATTGTTCAGAATAAAGAACTTTTAAACAAAAATAAATAAGGATTTCGGTTGTGCACTACATGCTAGGCGTTGACTTAGGTTTATGCCGGATTGAAATCACTTACATCATACAAAGGGGTGGGAGCTAGCTTCAAGCTGGCACATTGCATATCAAAAAGGTGTTTGGGTTTCCTGCCCTTTGTTAGTTCTGTGACCAGGCCTCTTGGCAGGCCTGTTTCAATTAACTCATCAGTATGCACTCCCACCACACAGAACTTCAATTGGCAGGCTGGATCCATGGAGCCGTTGATATTTAATTAGGCTGGCCATGGCAGGAGGAAGGTGTTGCCTTCCCCCTTCCTGAGATGCTTTCATGTACTCCTGGCTGTCACATTCCAGCTAAATGTGACAGGGAGGATTCTGTACACTTGACTATGTGTTTGTTGTGCACTGAGCATAGGAAAATGTGTGTGGATTAGCCCCACATATTTTCCGAAGTTGATCTCCCATCATTCCATTTCTTTCAAAATGTCAACAAAAAGCCCAGGCGAGCACACAATCCCTGTGCGGATAGTCAAATTCCATGTGAACCACCACTCTACTGAGGGTCTGGTTCATCATCAAGGTGAAAGTACCGGCTGAGGTCATCTGCATTTCCATGCTGGGAGCCTGGCTTGTGCTGGATGTCCATATCTAATCCCTGTAGGGATATGGCCCAACACAGAAGCTTAGGGTTCTCCTCTTGCATGGCCATTAACCATCGCAGAGGCCTGTGGTCTCTCTGGATCGTAAAGGGGGAGAAAAGATGCAGGGTTTCACCTTTTTTACAGCCCACAGGACCACATATGCCTCTTTTTCTACCACAGCCCAGTTCCTTTCCCTTTTTGTCAACCGCCTGCTAATGTAGGCAGCAGGTTGCTCTATCCCTTCAGAGTTCAGCTACGCTAACACTGCTCTAATCCCAAAATCACAGGCATCTGTCTGGATAATGAACTCCTGACCATAGTCTGGCACTTTCAGAACTGGGGCCCTGCACAATCCATTCTTTAAATCCTGAAACAATGTTTCGACAGGCGGGGGTCCAAGTTACCTTCTTCCGCATCTTCTTGGAAGTTATGTCATTCAGGAACATGGCAATGCTCCCATACCATCTGATGAATGGCCGTTAGTATCCGGTGAGACCTAAAAAGGCTCTCACTTTTGTCTGTATGGTGGGGATGTCCCAATCCTTCACAGCCTGTACCTTTGCTTTGAGAGGTTGTTTCTTACCTCCACCGACCAGGTGGCTTAGGTAAGTCACTGTGCACTGCGCTATCTGGCACTTTGTGGCCTTGATAGTCAGACCTGGATTCTGCACCGCCTGAAGCATTTGTTTCAGGTAGGATAAGTGATCCTCCCAGGTGTGGTTTAAGATTGCAATGTGGTCTAATTAGGCGAGACTGATGTTTTCCAGACACGTCAAAACCTGGTTTAACATCCCCTCAAAAGTGGCCGGGGGATTCTTCAATCCGAAGGGCATCACAGTGAACTGGGTTGAGAATGCTGACCTTTCTTCTGCTCCATCTGTCAAGCCAACCTGCCTATACCCCACTATGAGGTCAAAGGTACTCATGTACTTGGCAGCGCTGATATTGTCAATGAACTCATCTGCCTTCGTGACAGAATTGAGCCCCCTGCAGTCCACACAAAAGCGAACTTCAGTCTTCCCACCACCTGTCTTTTTAGGGACCAGTTGCGCTGGGCAAGCTCATGGACTGTGGGATGGCTCTATCACTCAAAGGGACAGCATCTTGGAAACGTCCACTTGATGGTGTCCCTGACCTTTTCCAGACATCCAGTGAATCCTACTCTTCACCGGCTTTCTGTCTCCAGTGTCCACTTCATGGTTGCACCAATCTGCACTACCTGGAGTCAGAGAAAACAGACCGGCAACAGTCTGTGAGGTGCTGGTCTGACAGGTTTGTTGCAAGGATGACACCTTCAACTGACCCATCTGTGGCTTCAGTGTGCAAGAGGTCTGAGAGGGGATCGGTCTCCTCCTCAGTCTCTCCGTCAGTCACTGACGTAATGACCAAGTCATCCCGGGTATAATGCGGTTTTAGTTTGCAAAGGTAGCGGGCGCCCCTCTCTCGACAGAACAAGGCCTGATAACCTGTTCAGTGGTTATTAACCACTTGAGAGTTCGCAGCCACTGCTTTTACTCACTGTGCCTTTCACAGATGGGAAATATCCATTTGCATATCAGTCTTTGTCCTGCCCAGGGGCAGTCCAGCACCGAAATGCAATGGCAATTCCAACCTGAACGAGAGTACCACCAGCAACCCCATACACGTGTTTCACCCTTGTTGGGGATCATCAGTGAGGTGAAGCTGATGCCTCTCTAAGCACAGTGAGAGGGAGACCACGTCTGGTTGCCCCCAGGAGACCTAGGGTTACCAATCCCAGGTTCCTTGAAATTTAGTTTGCAAAGGTAGCGGGCGCCCCTCTCTCGACAGAACAAGGCCTGATAACCTGTTCAGTGGTTATTAACCACTTGAGAGTTCGCAGCCACTGCTTTTACTCACTGTGCCTTTCACAGATGGGAAATATCCATTTGCATATCAGTCTTTGTCCTGCCCAGGGGCAGTCCAGCACCGAAATGCAATGGCAATTCCAACCTGAACGAGAGTACCACCAGCAACCCCATACACGTGTTTCACCCTTGTTGGGGATCATCAGTGAGGTGAAGCTGATGCCTCTCTAAGCACAGTGAGAGGGAGACCACGTCTGGTTGCCCCCAGGAGACCTAGGGTTACCAATCCCAGGTTCCTTGAAATTTAGTTTGCAAAGGTAGCGGGCGCCCCTCTCTCGACAGAACAAGGCCTGATAACCTGTTCAGTGGTTATTAACCACTTGAGAGTTCGCAGCCACTGCTTTTACTCACTGTGCCTTTCACAGATGGGAAATATCCATTTGCATATCAGTCTTTGTCCTGCCCAGGGGCAGTCCAGCACCGAAATGCAATGGCAATTCCAACCTGAACGAGAGTACCACCAGCAACCCCATACACGTGTTTCACCCTTGTTGGGGATCATCAGTGAGGTGAAGCTGATGCCTCTCTAAGCACAGTGAGAGGGAGACCACGTCTGGTTGCCCCCAGGAGACCTAGGGTTACCAATCCCAGGTTCCTTGAAATTTAGTTTGCAAAGGTAGCGGGCGCCCCTCTCTCGACAGAACAAGGCCTGATAACCTGTTCAGTGGTTATTAACCACTTGAGAGTTCGCAGCCACTGGGCAGGACAAAGACTGATATGCAAATGGATATTTCCCATCTGTGAAAGGCACAGTGAGTAAAAGCAGTGGCTGCGAACTCTCAAGTGGTTAATAACCACTGAACAGGTTATCAGGCCTTGTTCTGTCGAGAGAGGGGCGCCCGCTACCTTTGCAAACTATAATGCGGTTTTAGTCGCTTGACGTGAAAGATCCTGTACATCTGTTTAGGTCCTTTCACTTCAATGAGGTTATTCACCTCATTGACATTTTCCAGTACAGTAAGGCCCAGTCATCTTGTCCTGAAGGGCACTGGGTTTGACAGGCTCCATAATCCACACCCACTGGCCGGAGAATAGACTGTCACTGTGGCCTTCTGGTCATGCCAGTGCTTCATCAGCTCCTGACTGGCCTTTAGGTTTCTCGTTGACTGTTCCATGTACTCCGGCATTCTAGACCGAAGGCCAAGTACATAGTCCACCACACCTCGTGTAGGGGATGAGGGTTTGCTTTCCCATCCCTCTTTCACTAGACTGAGCAGACCCCATACAGGGTGTCCAAACAGAGGCTCAAAGGGGCTAAACCCTTCTCCATTCTATGGCACCTCCCGGCAGGCAAACAGAAGGCATGGTAGGAGAATATCCCATTTTCTCCTTAGGTGCTCTTCCAAGTCACCTATCATGCCTTTCAGGGTCTTGTTGAACTTCTCAATAAGCTCATTGGTTTGTGCATGGATGGATGCAGAGAACCGGTAGGTGACTCCACACTCTTCCCACAGAGCCTTCATATACGCCGATATGAAATTTGATCCCGTGCCAGAAGCGTTTTACTTGGAGAATCCAACACAGGAGAATATCCCAATCAGAACCTTTGCAAACATGTGGGCTTTGATGCTCCTCAGAGACACAGCCTCAGGGAATCTTGTGGCGCTGGCTACCTCCACCAAGATATAACTGTTCCCTGAGCTGGTTTGAGGATCTAAAGGACCAATAATAACCATGCCTAGTCTCTGAAAAGGCTGCCCAATCACGGGTAATGGAATTAAGTGGGCCTTTGTGGCTCCACCTGACTTGCCAGAAGCTTGACAAGTTGGACAGTACCGGACAAATTCCATAACCTTTACTCCAAACTGTGGCCAGTAAAAGTGCACAGACAACCGGTCTGATGTCTTAGTCACTCCCAAGTGACCCGCTAAAGGAATTTGGTGAGCCAAATCCAAAAGGAACTTTTTGTGGTTTGGAGAATCATCAAGCTCCTCGTGCCCTCGCCCTCAGAGTCTTTTGGCTCACTGTACAGGAGTCCATCCTCCAGTACACTTTGAACAGGCCAAGTGCCCCCCCCCTGCCCTTCCTTAGCCTGTTCCTCTGCCTGCTTCTGCAGACCCGCTAGAGTGGGAGACTGTTTCTAGGCTCTGAAGAAGTCAACCTGATCTGGGCCCCCAGCTGATGTGAACTCATCCAGCTTGGGCATACCCTTCAGATTGCCCCCATCTGGTCCTCCACCTCAGGTTCCTGTGCTGCGCCAGGCAACTCTGAAGTCACTGAGTCCCCTGCTACCAAAGTAGGGTTCTCAGTGACTACTGGCCCCTCTCCTGCAGGAGTAGGCGATTCACTCATCTGTGGAAGTGGACAAGGGGGTACTGGCCATGCTGGGTTTTCCAGCAAGCCCTCTGGAAGCACTCCAGGCACTAAGGCATTGAAAGTGTTCAACCTGGCGATCTATTTGGCCCTCGATCGGGTAGACTCTGTGACTATTTCTGGATCAGGAAGATCATTATGCAACAGACATGCGACACGGATGAAGTCTTTCACCGCTACACGGTGCTGGGTTGTTTCAACTCACCAGTGGAACTCTTCTATCGCCAAGGGGCACTTACTCTTGCCATCAAACCCACTTATGATACAATCAGGCCAATCAATATACTTGCCCGGCTGTACGCACTGCCAGGTGACAGCAGTGACGCTAGCTGTGGTGTCTGGAACCACAGGAGGTTTGTGTCCATTGATATACACATGTCCTGGACAGATTTGAGTATTATTGGGACCTGGGATCTCTTCTGAAGACCCAGTACCATTCCCACTCAGTGTAACCAATCCACATTCGGTCTCTGCCTTGCCTTGCAGGAAGTCCTCCTCTAAGAGGCCCACACTAATGATGGCCTCTTCCACGAGTCCATTATTCACAATGGCTTGCTTGGGTAAGCCCTTGCAAGCAGTTTCCCCTTTCCTATGGCCCAGCTCCTTACACACGAAACAACCTTTGGGTGGTGAGAAAGCAGGTTTCCCAATGTTAGGGGTGCCTGCACTCTTATTTTTGATGTGCAAGGCTGAACTAGAGTTCTGGGATTTCCGTTAGCTCTTTTGGGGACGTGACTTTGAATAGGCTTGGGATGGACCTTTGTCCTTCCCATCCTAGTTTACTTTTTTGTCCGCCAATTTCTCTTCCGGTTTGGGTGTTCTTGCCTGAGCCTTTTTCTGGACTCGAGTACTCACAAACCTGTCAGCAGCCTTTGCAAGCTCCCTAGGGTCTGGGATAGCCTTGTCCACAAAGTACTGACTGATGTAGGCCAACCTCACAATTGTTCCATACATGCTCACACGCAATCAAATTGTACATCCCTTTAAATGTGTCAACTTTGTTACCAGTCACCCACCTGCTCAGATATTTCAACGACAAGTGCGTGAACGCTTCACATGTCTACCCACTTTTCTTTCCAAACTCTCTTAAGCTCATGCAATACTGTTCTGGGGTTTTACAGAACTTCCTGAGGAGGGCTGCCTTCATGCTCTCAAAAACAGGCCTTTCCTCAGGAATTAACTGAAGAATTGCATCAGTCATTGGTGTCTGTAAGAGGCTCATCAGGGCTGCACCCCACAGCACCTCATCCACCTCTTGTAGCTGGAAAGCCAGCTCAAGTGCTTCAAATCAGTCAAAAATATCTTTCCCCACTTCATAAGCCTGCATTAGGTCTTTGGGGCTGTGCCTCCGGGGCTTATTCTGGGCACTCTGGTTTGAATTACTACTGCTGCTTTCACTAGAGGTGGATCTTTTGGCATCCTTCTTCTCTTCAAGCACCAGCTTGCACAGCTCTATGGTGACCTTGTCCCGCTGTTTCTGTTCGTCTAGCACTAGTCGACTCTCCTCGAGCAGGAGCATCCTAGCTGCTACCTCATTACCAGCTGGAACAATTACTGGGCCACTTATAAACTGTGCTGAGGCCTGGGACCTGCGGTTTGCCGCATTAGCCCCTGTCCTTACTGACACTCTCAAGTGTTGAGAAACCATACTTGACCGCCACCGGATAGATTAGCAAGAAACACTGCTCATGTGGTCGTCCTAGTCATTTTCCCTCTCTAGAAGGTCTTGTTAATTCAGGCATACAGGGCCTAGACGTCCTCTGGGGTCTTCGCCCCAACCGCACTCACTTCTACCCAATCTTGGAGGTGGGTTAGCAACTCAGGTTTATTAACCTTAGAGCTGTGGTGAAGTCCCCTCTCTTGAAATAAGCCACGCAGGTCATCCTTGGTCATGCCTTTTACAGTCTCCATGCCAAAATTCATGACTATTAACAATACGTAGCAGTGACTATACGCTGCCTGCAACCATACTTTTATCGTTGGGTGACTAAGCCGTGTGCAAGGCTCCAACTGATCTAACCTCTTGCTGCCAATGTGATGAATCAACTTCCGGAGCAACATTGGTCCAGGGAAGAATATCGTTTTTTAAACCATCAATCAGACCCACACCTCTAGTACACCAGAAGGGATGTGAACAGATTGGAAACGCATGTCAATTATAAACCTCCTTGTCCAATTTTGGTAACATGGACGGAATGGCAGGCTTATCTCTGCAAGGTCATGGTTCGTTGGTTAGTTGAAAAACAGCAAAAATACAATTATTACCCAATGATAAAAGGGACTGTCCAGTCAAGGCTGTATATAAATATCTACTTTATTATTTTTACAACGTACAGTTCTTGCACACTACAAAATACAACCCACACTGTAAAGGGACACAGAGGACAGACAGTTTCATGAAGGAAAGGGATGCACTCTGGATACTGACAGCAGGGTAGTCGGTAAAGCAACCCGTCTTAACCGTTCAAGGTTTTTTGGTTTCAGCACCAGGGTAGCAGAGGGTTGTAAATGTGACTACGTGCCTTCAGAGAAGGACCAGGGGGACAGAACCACAATGTACCTGGTGCTTGAGATAATCTTGATGCTTGACAGCGTCAAGTAGGTTCTAAGACGATTTGCAGTTCCTGCGACAGAGTTCAAGACAGGACACAGCTGTGGGTATCAGGTGGCTGGCAATTCGGCAAGCAAGGCTGGATGGACGGTTGCAGGCTGGCTTAGATGGCGGTTCAGGGTCAAGAATTGCTGTCTATGTGCAGGTTGTGCAGAGAGCATGGGAAAATGTGTGCAGATTAGCCCCACACATTTTCCGAGGTTGATCTCCCATCATTCAATTTCTTACAAACAAATTTAAAAAAAAGCCCAGACAAGCGCACACTCCGGAGGATTTCCATTACTGTTGTTGGCACCCCGACAACATGCGTATGGAAATTCGTAACTCGGTTTAAACTCTAAAATTCTGCGTGCGAACCTCTGTAAACCAATCCTGCACCCTGCTACACTGTGTACCTGCACCCCTAAGTTAGATCAGAACCCTGGTTGTGTACCTCCACCCATAAATCCGACATGCAAACCCACCTCCATGCTGCGATTCCTATGCGCAAGTGTCTTTACACCTGCCTTTGTGTTATGTAGAGAACACGGGATTTGCGTGGCCATTTTTGTGCCAAGAGGCTGCACGGGTTGTTCCATGAATACGTGACATTTGGCGCAATTGTTCGCGTGCGAGAGACAGCCTGCCGCCGTGCCTCGGAACACCCTGTCATTTGTATTTTCTTCCCCATTTTTTGTGTTCCGCCCTCGTCCCAGCCCTCTGCGCAAGCCATGCCCACGCTTTGCATGGTGTCTCGCGCAAGGTGCTCGATGGCTCACAGAGACCTGCTGAGATTGCGCAAACTCTATTCATGTCCAGGAAAAGTCCTGCACATTCGATTCCATGAATCGACTAATGTGATTTTGCATGCCGTTTGGTGCGCAGGTTCCCTATTTTCAGCGCAAATAATTCCTTGAATCAGGCCTTATGTGTCTTTCAGTCTTGAAGGTTCTGTTTTAAAAACTAGAGGACATTTTTGCACCCTAATTACTTTGCATTCTGGTACATGTACTCTTCCAAATGTGATGAGAAAAACAAAGCTACAATCATAATGGTATTGCTTAACAGAAGACCTTATAATGTGAGTTCTCTACTTATGTGGTCATCACTTTAAACAAGTATTGTTTTACTGCTTTAGACCTGATTTACAAAACAAGTTAAATGGGAAATGCTTGTGTTAAACTATTTTCATAAATGAGGCCCTTTAACTTTATACATTAACGTGTGCGTATCATCCAGAGCTGTGATCAAGTTTCTAAAGTGAGGAGTTTGGTGAAATTCTAACTTGACTCCTTAATAAAACTGTGATCCTGGTGGGCTCAGCATTGAGGCAGTGCAGTCAAACCAGAGAAAGCAACACTGACACTTTCTTTTTGTTAATATATGATCAAGTTTAATCCTTTAACATTACTAAACAGAAACAACACATCCAAGTATAAACATAACCCTAAGAATACCAAACTGAATAATCATAACCAGTACATCTAAAAAATCATATACTCATATTTACAGTGGTTCCTCCTTGTGAAAGGCAGTTCAGGTGGAACCGCTACCTATGCTCCCTTTTGGCGTTGTAGAGCAGTATGTTCCCCCTGTGCTGTTAAGGACCTCCCCACCATATTGTATGTTGGAGGTGATCCCAGGAGGCACCCTTCTCTTGTCTGGCACCTTCCCATTCCTCGCCCCACCCCCCTTATCCCTCCACCTTCCCATCGGACCCCCCTGCCGGACCAAACCCATCCCAGGAAGAGGCAGACCATGCCTTTTCCACTGCACCTAACCAGCCTCAGGTTCCCCCTCGGAGAGGTGAAACACTGACCACATGGTCCACTCCCAACTGCCAAACCCATGCAGCCTCCTAACAAAAAATGGGGGGTATGATGGAAACTAGAACAGGAGCACAGCGGAGGTTCCCCAGGGCAGTGGTGGCAGGCAGAGCAGAAGGTCCAGGAGATTCTTGGCAAGGTCACGATGGCAGAGTCAAATAGCTGATGCTCTTTCCCCACTCCCCTGGCCCTTTTTAATGGCACACTTTGGTGCTGTTGCCGAGGGCCCTGTGGATCCATTGTTCTGGTCGAGGGCGTGTCACCACACCCTTGGCTAACTTCCGACGGGTGCTTACTGCAGCCACCCCATAATCAAGTCTTCCCCGGTGTTAGGTAGAATTCTCTGTAAAGGCTAATTTCCCAAACCTAGTGAGTCCCCAAGCAGCTTTGCTGGATTTTGGGGTTTATTTTTTTTCTCCTGCTAAGAGTGAGACTCTTTTACTCCCACTCTTAGACATGATTTGAGGTGTTCCTTTGTCTTTCCATGTGTTTTATGGGCTATGGGGTCTTTTACTCCATAGGGTCTCATGTGTTTTTGATGTGGGTTACACAGCACCCTCCGTGCCGTAACCCAGGGGTGTCGTAGCGACCGCCAAACATAGACTCCATACCCTGGGACTGAATACTGTCTCCCAGGGCATTTAAAGTCACCATTGGCTTTACTAGTCCCAAATTATGAACAGAAACCAGTACAAACCATCATATTGTGGACGTACTGGTCGGGGCAATTCGATTGCTCCGGGGTCTGTTTTTCGAGGGGGCACGTCTCCTTCCCCCGTGATCGAGTTTTGGCTGGTGGCAGTGGATACTACTTTTTATATTCGACCGCGAATATACCTCTATGGGATTTTCCCATTGTTCGAGGCTACCAACTTTAATTATTTAATTCCTATAGCCTCGAATATACCGCCGGTTTATTTATTTAATATTAATTCACCGGTTGGTATTTTTTGCCATTTAAATGGCGTTTGTGTTCTCTTCTGTGACTCCAACCCAAGTCGAGCCCTTTGTTCCACTTTTTGGCGGACATCTCCACAGAAGCCTCCAGAAGTGGTGCCACTTTGTCTGGGTACCACAGGGGATGTGGGAGGGGGTTTAGGCACCCTGGACTGAGTTGCCTTGGCAACTCAAGTCGCACTCTTGTGTGATTGGCCCAAGTGGTGAGCCGGCCGGCTCACCACTTAGCATGTTTGATTGACAGCTAGGCTGAATGAATGGGGGTTTGCTGCATAAAAGCAGGGATTTGGGGACTGGAACTTCAGAAGTCGCCACAGGACCTAAGAATCTGAGGAGGGAGAAGCTGAGCCAACCTGCAACAACAACACCACCGGTGGAGCCCTGCTGAACCGTCTCACCACTTTTCCCGACAACAGAGGAGATCTCCAGTCCAGAGAGTCTTCTTCCTTTGACTGGTGGGGATAACCAGTTTTGCCTTCTTTTCACCTTCCTGGAGCATCTCGTGGCCGCCTTGCCCGTGCCAAGCACCCGGCAACCTGAATACCACGGCTTACCACTACCGCGAAGAGAAGGGTAGTACCTTTTAACCAAAGGACTCCGTGGCTGGTTTCTTCCCTGGCAGTGCAACAACCTTCATCTTTTCTCCACAGCGAGACCTCCTCTTCCTCTGGACAAAACACCAACTTGCACCCGCTGCCAGGAACAACTGCCCCCGCTGGAGCTTCCTTCACACTTAAGGTACTGTGTCCCGCCTGGCTTCCCTTGCGACAGATCGTTCGGGTGACAGTAAAGCCTCGACTTTCTAACCTGGGCTGGCCTGGGACAACTTAGCTAACTTTTCCTGACTTTAATTTCATTCTTTGTGTGCGAACTATCTACAAGACTCTTTGGGCATAACCCCACTGTGTGAACCTGGACCCCTTCTGCTTGCTCTCTCCAAGAGTGGGCCTTGCAATTGACTTCCTTGCTCTCCAGTAGAACTCTGCCCTGCCTTACTGTGGTTCTTTTAAAAGTATTGAAATTTGTGTGCTTCCATAACTCTGCCTTTTTCCCTCCCTTTTTCATACCTTATTAGAGTGCCATCTTATGTTAAGCGCTCACCTCTGTCTGAAAAGAAGTGGTGTTTCTCATTAAGACTGGTCTAATAAGTAATTAGGGTTGTATATATATATAATAGTGACTGTGTGCTGAATTTACTTACCTCTTTGTTGCTAGTGTAATTTACAAGTGTGTCTTTAAATAAATAATTATATACTTTCACACCAAAGCTCTGGTCAGTGTTTGCTTGTGCTACTGTTTCTCTGTACCTATTGTGTACACTCTATATACTGCCTAACTCTTCTTGAGGGAAGTCTGACTGCTCAGCCACAGCTACCAAGTGAATCTGTGTGGTACAGACGGCTACCAAGTGGGTTTACTGCCAAACACCTGTAGTCTTAAATCTTTTGCAGTGGTCCCTAAGGGAACTGCACAGGTTTCTGCCTAACACTGGAGCACCCTGCGGCCCCTCCACTGGGGGAGGGGACCCACCTCCAGCAGCTTATTTTATTATGCTATGCTGCATCTGCCGAAATAGAGAAGCTCGCTATGTTTTTCCGGGAAAGCAAAGTGCAGGTATGAGTTCTGTGCTATTGGGTGGGCCAGCAAGACCAGTTGTGCATCTTGTGTGGTGGACAGTGGAGCATGTGGGGTGAAATATAGCTGCTGAATGCCAGAAATAATGAGGCCGAGTGATTTGGGAAGTCCTATTGAAGTATAAGGCCAGCACAGAAATGGTGATGTCAGACATGAAAAGTTTCTGAAAGGAGGCACCCAAACAAGCCTGTTGAACTGGCCAAGTCACTTAAGGAAATGTGAAGTTGACTCCTGCATGCCTTTTTGGTGCTGTGTGAATCCTGATGGCAAACTTGAATGCTGGATGGGTGAGAATGAGTGGTCACTTTTCCTCCTCTTGTCATTTATATTGTGTGCCTGGTCATCATGTAGTTTCTACCTGTATCTAATTGTACTTTTCTAGATTATTTGATGATTATCTGTTCATCTAATACATTTTTATCAATCTAAATACAACATGTTGATATTTTTGCAATAATTATGTCCTCTGGTGCCTCCTTTCAGAATCTTTTCAATTGTTGATTCTCAACTCCAAAGACTTGAGATCCCCTGCTTTTTCAGTATAAAATATGTTAGACATGAGGCCTAATGACCCAAAAACAGGCCTAAATCTCAAAGGAAAGAAAGTGGCTGTAAATCTGAGAAGAGCAAAGATATGCGCAATGATTTCAGCAAGGAAAAGAAAGACTTCTAGCTGAAAATGCTGTTTTACTAAATCCATGGAGAGCTGCACCTTTACTTAAAGAGACAGACAGCACTGTACACATTATCTTCAATGTAATACCATATTGTGATCCAGTCATCTCAAGTGAAACCAAGCTTATTGCAATTATAAGAAACGAAAGAACTGATTTTTCCCTCATCCAAATGGCAGTATACAGAGGGAAGAGCCTATTAGACTTTCTGGGTTTGAATATGGTTTTCTAATATAACTGCCCTATGCATACGGACAATCCACAAGTGATATTCATGTATTTTGCAACAGTGAGATTAAAGAAGTACATTACACACGGATAAAAGGCCCAGGTGCCTTATAAAATAATGCATGTGTGTGAGTTTAAATGCCATTGCTTACATAATTTTACATGCAGCTGGTCATTTCTCCTGAAGATTACATTTAACCTCCAAGACCTTTCCTCTGCTGGTCCTGAAGAGGGAAGTCTGGTTGTCTACTATCAATCAGGGCCACTGCTTAAAAATATAGAAAGAAATGCATTGCCTAGATGTAAACCACGGTGGAAACAGATAAGGCCAAGCCTGTTCTTTCAGCAGAAGTGACCTTGAGGTCACAATTCCAATAAAATGTCCATTACAGTTGCAGCGAGGGCCATTACAGGCCATGAAGGGAGAGGCTAAGATAAACATGAGCCAGCCTCTAGCTGATCACATGCTTGAGGGGAAATGAAACTTAAAGCGAATAAAGAAACAACGAGTTTAGTTAATAGAAAAATACATAATATTGCATAAAATGGGCAGCATATATGCCAGAACAGTAATTCCAGACTTTTATTAAAGGTGACAGAACCCCCCTTTAAACCATGCCAAACAGATTTTTGGGTGATAAACTATGAAGTGGCATATTTTTCACTGATACGGCTCCAGAGTGAACGAAGACAAAATGTATCTCTGCATAGGAAGGGTGTGCTGACTTCAGGTTAGCATCATATGATTTGCCTTAAAATGTAGTTGCAAAATAAGGGTACTTGCCATGTTGATAGATTTTCAGAGTTTTGAACATGCCAATCCCACATGTCAGTTTGGGATGACAAAGCTTTCTCCTCCTACAGTTTTCCTAATTCACACCACTCATTTCCCTGTCCTATTAGCACACAGGTGGGAGGTGGTTTAGAGAAAACCAACCAATGACTTTTGCAGGAATCATGACAAGTTTGTGATGTCATTTGCCCTGTAGGTAAACCAGTTTGCATCAGAACTGGGCTTTTTCCACTTATTCCAGGAGGAAACCTGCTGTTGAACTCTTGCGAGAAACACCCAAGCAGAGAAGCCCCCAATCTTCCATTGGAGACAGGGACCAGGAAACATAAAGGCTGGCTGGGACCTGTTGGAGGAGCCAGAGGGGGCTATCCTGGACTGACATCCTTGCTGTACCAGAGGTGCCCTGCTGTTCCCTGATGCCCATGACAAGGCCTCAAATATAAATAAAACTATCTCGAAAGCCACAGATTGTGTAGGCCCTGCCTTTGTTAAGTATTGTTCTAATTATTTCCCCATAGCAAAATATTCTGTTTGTCTATTTAGATCCTTAGCACATTTAATTAAAGTAAATCAATTAATTCCCCTATAGAGATCACGGGATGTGTTTTGTTAGCATTCAAAACTAACAATCTCTTCCCAGTGTGTTTTGAACTGGTATAGACATAAAGATTTGCCAAAAGAATTAATCCCAAAACCCTGTTTCCATGTGAGTGTGCAGGGTGCAAAAATAATTCCACATTGATCCCCTTCATTTTAGATCAGAAGTGTGAAACCTTGTATTTTCCTCATATTGCATCTTTGGTAATAAGTAAAAAAAAAAAAAATGCCCTTTTGTTCCCATTGTGCTCTGACCCAAACCACAAAGCTCTGCCTGTTCTTTTTAGGTGTGGCAAAATACATTTTCTCTTTGCTTTTCTTTCCCTCATATTGCATCTGTGGTAATAAGTAAAAAAAGGATTTTGCCCCTTGAATCCCTTTTTCCAAAGAGTGCATTTTATTAGAATCCCGAAATGATTTTCCCATTGTGTTCCCACTCTCTGCCACTGGCCTTCCATTCAGAGGGGTCACGTCTAATTGATGTTTGGAGGGTAGGGGTTGCTGGGAGAAGAATATTATAACCAAATCAGCAATCACTGCGTGTTTTGAATTGTTCTTATCGGCATTGCTGAGGGATTTGAAAAGAACGCTGCGGGAAATTGTGGTTGCATATCTCAGTATTATCTCTGTGTTGGTGCCATTTTTGTTCTTGTGTTGCCACAGAATTGGTGGCTGAGGTTAGTCTGTTTGTCAAATGTGGTTTAAATAAATTAATAAATCTATATTTTTACTACGCACCGGCCTGGTTCCTAGCCTATTGTGGCCCGGGTATTTGTTGGGGTTGGGTGCGAGACTGGTTGGAGGCCTTACCAAAGTGAGCCTTAACAAACAATAGTGATGTGTTGTGTGGCACCTGGATTGGGGATAGGAACTCCCTGAGTTGAGGGTGACCACATAATAAGTCGCAACAAAACTGGGGCCACTTCCGGGTTTGGTAGAGACTTTCCACTCATGACAGTGCAGTAGCAGCAGACTATTAATTCAGGTGTATTTGCATCTCAGTGGATGGAAAGTTTTGTTGCATTGTGAAGGCACCGTTCAGACCTGTTACCCTGGGTTTAAGGGCAGAGTATAGATAAAACAGTGTTGATTTGAGTTGTCATTGTGAGTACAAACTAAGCAGGAACAGGGTTGAGATTTTGCCCTTGCATAGAGAGCATATTTTGTGCAGAACACTTTTCAGAATGAGCACCATAGAAATCAATATGGCCAGGAAGCACCGTTTATCCAAATTGTTTATTAAAGGTCAATGGGTAGAACATGGGAATGAAATATGGCAAGCTAGAATGATGCAGGAAGTTACCTCTGCCAATGTTGATAAGTGGCAGCATACTAGGCTGTTACACCAGGCCCTGACAGACTTGTATATGATACAGACCAGCAGAGACGAGCAAATTAAAATGGCTCAGCTCACAGCATATATCTACTTCCATGTGTTGATCATGGAATAAAGATACCAGGATAGTTTAGCCTCTGTGCAAAACCATTCTGAGCTTTTGGACCAAGCACATAGAGGGTTAAAACAATTAGAGGAAAAATCGCAACAGAGCCAAAATTTAGAATTAAAATTAGGAGACATTATTCAGCAGCTAAAATATGAGATAGTGAAACAACAGCATGCAAATTTAGAGCGAGATGCTCATTTTTCTACACAGAAAGAGGAGTATCAAGAAGGTGTTTAAAACCTGAGAGCGAGTCAACACAAATTAAGTGAGCAGGTTGTTCACAATAGAGCCTACTTAGATGACATTTTCACATTTTAAACGCAGATAAAACAACTGAAAGATGAAAATAGCCAGTTGATCATTAGGCATGTCAATTTCCAGGGTGAATTCAATCAGATGTGCCAAAATCTGAACACTCTGAAACAACAGAGAAAGCAGCTCAGAGAAGAGAATACTAAATTGTGTCAGGGGAAAAGTGCCCTGTTTCAGTAAGTGCGTCAGTTAAGGCAACAGACATGGAGAAAAGTGAGTTGTGTTCTTAGGAACTGATTGACATTCGGATAGAAAATGAAAAATTAATGAAACATGTGAGGCAAGAGTAGTTGGACATAGAGCAGGTGACACAGTTCAAAAGTGCACAAAGGGAGGAGATTAGTTTCCTGCAAAAGAAGAGGTCTGAATATGCCCAGACAATACAAACCTCACAGAAGGAAAATAGTCCCTTTATGAGGAGAACAAGGGACTCAGTGACCAAGTATTGGCACAAAGTAAAGTGCTAGAAGCTACTCAAGCAGTGGTATTAGAGTTGAAATCTCAGGCTTCTATATATCACCGAGAGATAGAGGCTGCGAAAAACAAATCTGAGAGATTGGAAACGGAAATGGCCAAATACAAACAGGCTTTGAAGCACCCCCATCAGTTAGAGTATGGAAAGGCAGGCTCTGATCACAGAGTGATGACCTCTTTACCAGGGACCTCAAGCCAACTCACCACCTTATTTGCACAGGGTGCTGCTAACTTCATGCCTGCCAGTTTTCAGGAACAGGGAAACCTGAGGCAGCTGCACTCAACCAGGCCTAGTTCAACTGAGCCAGAAAGGCCAGTCCTTATCAGATATTGACAGGCATTTACCTCTACCCAGATTTAAGAATACCCTAGCATGTACTTCTGACCCGGAGGGCTCCTATGATGAAAAGATCAGCAAGTTAGACTGGCAGAAACTAAAGTTGTAAAGGGACCACCTGGTCCGCATTGCAGACAGAGAAGAATCAGAGTCCAGGCCTCAAAAGAGTATTTTAAAAACCTTCACACATTCAGGAAGGTGTGGGAATTCTCCGCCATACCCGGAAGAATGGATTAGGAAGATGGGTACTCCCCTGTGTGAAAAGGGGAGTACAAGGGAAGTGACCATGAGAGCCCACAGCAGAGACCATACCCCATAATTCTGGGAAGGTTTCCCAGTCTCAAGGTGGTAGGGAGCACCTAGAGGACAGGGAGTGAACCACCAATAGTAGTTGCTCTGAGTCAGAGAGCGAGTGGAAAAGGAACTCTGCCAAACAGAAGACAGGTCATGTGAAAGACCCAATTCGACAGATAAAGGCCTCACAGAGCTTTTTGTCTCCCTACCGCAAGAATGCCAAATACTCTGTATGAGAGCATCTAGAACCGTATGACCAAATGATGACTTAATTTGGTATCAAGAATGATCAAAATTCCATGGAGTTCATCAAATTGACATGGTCGGTGGAATACACCAGCTTCTTAGCAGGGCTGGAGGATCAAGAACACTAAAGATGGTCCACCTATAAGGCGGCTATCTTAAAGCATTTCTCCGTTTACAGGAACCCTCACGAGGCCCACAAGATGGCCTACAACCTGCAGTGTGGGGAAGACCAAGCACCTAGAGAATTTGTGCAAGAGCTGAAACAGGCATTTGCCTAGACCGCAAGGCGGGTGAACACAAATAGCCGGGAGATAATTAACACTTACTTCCATGCGCTCTCAAAATACATTATGACCCAACTGGTAAGGGACTTCCATGAGCGTAGGACCCTGGATTGGGTGATAGAACAGGCCACCCAGATTTATGAAGTACAAAAGCCCTCTGAAAACAAAGATAATCCTAAAACCCGCAAACCGTCAACCACACCCGCTGCTGAAAAGGTGACAGAGGTGAAAAATACCCTCATATTGGACTTGGAAATGGGGGTTCTAAAAATACTCCTCCCGCTAATACTAATAAGCAGAAATAGAGGCGGAGGAGACTCTCTGAACCAACCCAATCAGATGGTGGTAGCCAGGCAGTTTATCCAACCAACGCTACATCTGTCCCTGCCACCTATATCAGCCCTAGATACAAGGGTAACAGACCCATCTTGGGGTATGAATGGACAAGGAGGGAAGAAGTACTCCACCCCCAACCGAAGTTTCTTTCCCAGATAACCTTCAAACCCCAATTTCCAGGACAATCCTCCTCTTTGAGGACAATAGATTCTCAAATCAGGGAGAAGGGAGACCAAGGATGGAGGGTTATCAGGGAAACTCTCAATACACAAGCTACTCTGGGAGAAGAGACAGCTACCCTTTCCGGGAGCAGCAAAGGTAGAATCCAGACCCCCCTACCAACCAGAAACGATGTCTCAACTGGAGCGCCAGGTCCAACAATTAACACAAGACCTGGGTCACATGTTAAGGGCTCAGCAAAACCCTCAAATGGAAATTGCTGCCCAGAACAGCTCAACACTGGGTCTGGTGCCCCGGAGCAATGACAGGAAGAAACCTCCAACAACCATCACATTCCAGATGAGGGAGCCTGGGGGGGGAAGGGAGATGCAAAGCCCTAGAGGAAGCTTCCTTTCTCACCAGAACAAAACCCCTGGAAACCTCTGAACCTGAATACAAATCTTCTACCCCTGAAAAGCTGTCACCTAGGGAACAGAGGGTAAGTAGGAGAAACCCTGAGCCAAAGATTACCCATTTCATGGAGAAAGTCTGCATCATCCTGTTAGAAGGGGAAGTATTCCTGGAGGATTCCGAGAAAAAATCTTCTCTTTGAGGTATGGAGGGATCCCTCCCAAGGAAAGATGGGTCCCAAAAGGCCCTGGTTTAGACTGGGTAAGTATGGAGACTAACCCAGAGCAACACATTTTTAAGCCCGAACAATGTCACCCAGATGGCCCTGAAACCAATGAGGGATCTTTCTCACAGATGGGTTCGGGCAGCTGTCTCCAGGAAAAGGGGGACAGCAAAGAATCAGGGGAAACATTGGACTTCCCCAGCCCATTAGTTGCTGGGTGCAAAACCTTCTTTACAGATTCCCGGACTCCGACAAAGAAAACTGCCCAAGATCACACAGTGTTGGAGTTCAATATAACAAATATAACAAAGTTAAATGTGAAGCTGGCGCAAAATATACATTTATTTTCTTTGTCCCCTTTAAGAGAGAGAGGGAAGATGTTATGCCTCCATCAAGGTACAGGGTCAATGTGCATTATCAGTGCTGGTGGATACTGAATCCCAAGCCACCCTCCTGTCCAAAAAGGCCTTTGACCAACTAAATTCCGGAAGAAGGGGAGAAACACCAAATTCCCCTCACATCTCTTCTTGGACAACTCCAAAAATGTGATGGAAATGATATATCCATCGAAGGGACTGCAGATCTGGAGATCAAAATTGGGCGACTTAGGGTGAAACACCCTGTGATAGTCAGCACTCCACAGGGCACACCTTGTCTACTGGGGAATGACCTCCTTCAGAGGATATTACCCCTAATTGACTGCGTGGACAATGTCCTCTGGACTCAGACTAACCGGCCAATAAAATTAAAACAAAGTACAAATTATGTGAGTTTAAATGGCACGTGCCACATGATTGAACAACAGTCCGACCAAATAGAATTCCACTTTAGGAACAATTAAGTCCCAGAGATCACAGTCATCTCTGTAGGAGATCAAACTGGTGATGGGAACCCTTCTCCATTTTTTAATATTAACCTGCCTCCCAGTTTTAGGTGGCATTCCACACTGGAAAGAAATACTCTGAAATGTTATACCAATCCAAAATCAGAAGAAAACCCAAATCCCATGATAAAAGATGATGTAAATCCAGCTCAAAGTTTGACCGACATCCAGAGAAAGGTGGAATAGCTGTTTTCTCCATTCAGGTAAATGCATTTAAATCTACCATACAACCTTTATTACCACCTTTGTGTAATAAACTACCTCTGGAAGAATATACCACTGCTTTTAGGAACGCTACAAACAAAGCTTTTGATATCCTTGCTCCCCTCCGACAGGAGAAAAATAAGAAACAGAAAGGATTCAAACTTCGTATTTCTCCTGATATAATCTCCGCTCACAAAAATAAAAGGAAATATGAACGACAGTGGCAAAACCATCCCTCTCACTCTACCTTACTGACCTATAAAACAGCTGTCAAAGAGTATAAACAGCTCACCCTTGAGGTAAAACAATTGTCATTTAATGACAGAATTGAAAAGGCCTCAAAAAAATCTAAAGAGCTTTTCTCAGTTCTTAATGAACTTAAAGGGCCCATCAATGAACATAGGTTCACTATAAATGACGACTGGTGTCAGAACATACTTGACAGTTTTTGTCAGAAGACTCAACTTCACCAAAATCGCATTAGGGAAAATATTGAGTCCCAATGTTTAACCGAAGCATCATTACCCCCTCTTCTGGAGATACCAGATCAAGGGATAAAACCTTTTTCTTTCACTAAAATGACAGAGGAAGAGGTGTTGGTGATCATTGAAGGGCTTAAACATACATCATGTAAAGGGGATATCTTTCCCACCACACTTTTTAAGGATTTTGCAAGCACTCACACCATGGGCAACAGAATGTGTCAATCGTTCCTTTGAGGAGGCAACTGTTCCTATCGGAATAAAGAGGCCTGGATCACTGCATTGTTAAAAAAGGATAATCTTGACCCCCTGATGCCTGAAAATTACCGCCCCATTACCAACGTTCCTTTTATGCTTTATGTTTTGGACAAAATAGCATATATACAGCTACAAAACTTTGTTGAAACCAGTAACATTTTGGCTAAGGAACAGTCTGGTTTTAGAGCTAACCATGGTACAGAGACGGCACTTTTAGATCTGAAGGCCAGTATAACAGATATCACTGAGGAAGGAAAGTCTGCTCTTCTGCTTTTGTTGGATCTTTCCTCTGCGTTCGACCTGGTCGACCATGAACTTTTAGCAGAAAGAATTCAGAAGATAGGCCAATGCTCCCAGAAGCAGTTCTCTGTCTTAAATAATTTCCTGGTCCTAGGAGTGCCTGCATTGCTAAGGGACTGTCAAAATCCCTGAAAGTTCCTGTAACATGTGGTGTCCCTCAGGGATCATGCCTATCCCCACTACTCTTCAATATCTATATCAAATGTTTATGCGACCTATTAAAATCTATGGGCATAGAATTTGCAAATTATGCCGATGACACCCAGATAGTTGTTAAACTATTTGGGATCTACAAAGATGATCTGGTTACTATAAATGAAATATGTGATGCAATCCAGAAGTGGATGGTTCTAAATTCTCTTGTCCTTAATGACAAAAAAATGGAACTGCTGGTTATCAGCACACCTTATAGGATATAGGATACAAAACATGGGTGCCTGTTATAAGGCCTTTAAAATAGGTGGCAGCAATAACCTAGTATCTGAATATGTGAAGACCCTGGGAGTTTTCTTTGATGCCTCTCTGACATTTCAGAAACATGTGTCCTATCTTAAATCATCATGCAGCTTCTTTACCCATCTTTTATGGCAGATACGTCTGTATCTGTCAGAGGTCAATAGAGCATCTATTGCAGCAGCGATAGTTAACACCAAATTGGACTACTGCAATAGTCTTTTGATAGGAACCTCCAAAAGGAAAATCAGGTGTCTCCAAACCATTCAGAATGGAGCAGTAGGGGCTTTTTTTTGGTTTGAACCGCCAAACTCACATTACAAAACATCGAAAAAAATAAAATTGGCTCCCCGTTGAGCAGCGGCAGAAATTCAAAGGACTAGTAATAGTCTTTAAATGCCTCTTAGGCAAGGCCCCAAAATACCTGAGGTCTAGGATCTACGTGATTACATCAAAGCGTGCATTACAATCTAACAGTCTGATGCTATTGGCCCAACCATGTATTGTTCTTAGGTAACTAGGTGGAGCGAGGTTTATGCCTGGGCTCCGGAAAGCTGGAATAAAATACCACTCTACCTCAAACAAAGTACCATGTTACAGCAGTTTAGAAAAGTCTTAAGACATTTCTTTTCGATGCCTAAATTTACTTTGACTTATTAGTACAAGACTATCTGCTACCCTGAGGACTCTGCTATTCGCTATGTCTAGTGACTTTCTTCTCTCCCAAACTCTGAGACTATTTGTTTTTTGTCTTGTTTCTGTCCCTGTAAGTGCCCTGAGATGTTAGGGTTAGTGGTGTGCTATATAAAAACGTATTTAGTTAGTTAGTTAGTATGAGGGGGGCAGGAGCCTGTTCTCGCTAGAATATGCCTGAATAACAGAAGAAGCTTAATCAGCAAACCATTATTCAGGAGACTCCCAAAAGATCAGGCCATTCCCACGTTTAAGTTATTTGATAAGTGGGAAATGGGCTTGGAAACTCCAAATTTCAATCATCTCCTGTCTAGCAGGTGCATGCTAAAAACTTCCATTGGCGACAAAAGCATAGAACTTAATTGTTGGGTTGTGAGAGATGTCCCCTTTGGCTTTTACTTACACAGTGACATTCTCAGTCAATTCGCAATTAATTTGGACCTAAATAATTACAAAGCCTGGTCCTGACGTGGGGTTAAAAATATTAGAAAACCACAAGAGAGAAGCAGCACACCCTTTCTTTTTCCAATCAAATTCTTTCCCATAGATTTGAATAATTTCGAGCTACTAATGGCTCTTCAGACCTTATCACTTTTTTACGGGTGCCGGGGAGAAAGAAGATGACTCTGGTATCAATAAGTCATACATATAATGACTTGGGGTTAACCCATGGGCTTTGACAACACTGAGAAAGCATTTTGATCAGCCCAATAGCTGCTGTATGTGGTTGAAGTTCAAATGGGAGAAGAGGTCACCAATCCAGGTCAGATACAACAATTTACAATTCCCTTACAAATTAAGCAAGGGCAGAACCTCAAAAACAAGGATGCTTATATACATTTGAATTATCACCTTCAACAGCAAGGTTTGTATTTACATCAGACGACCCTAGTTGACCTAGAAAATGACACTATTTGAATATTGGTGGATAACAGTGACCCTATAAGTATTACTTTGGGTGCAGACACCTTAATTGAAGTGGCGGTTGATGCCCACCATTATTCTATTCACTTAGGTAATGAGATCATCAGACCAATTCCAAATGACTATTACAATTCTGATGATGATACAGTCCTCCGGAAAAGATTTTCACCCAGCAAGGGGTAATTTCTTGGTGTACTCCTCCTGCCCTTATGGTGGGCGAGAGGTGACCTGTCAAATCAGGAAGGATGAGATGGTATTTCAAATCAACAGTGACCACCTCCCATCCTTGAAACTTCATGTCCAGGCCAATACCATAACAAGATACCTCTTCACCCAACTGGAGGATACCACCGAAATTGTCCAACCCAAGGTATTTCCAGGCTTTAAGCAGATGGTCGAAGAACAAATTAATCTTGCTGATGCCTGTGAGACCTGAGATGGCTCCAGTGTTTGTGAAGCAATACAGGTTGCCTCTCACGTCCATGAAATCACTCACATAGATTATTAAGAACTTAGAATCCTGTGGGATCATTTGTCCAGTCCACAGTACCTTTAACAACCCGGTACTGGGGATACTCAAACCCAATGGCCAATGGAGACTTTGCACAGACCTTAGGGAGTTAAATAAATGGGCCCACATGTCAAGATGGCCCCTTGCCTACATCAATCAGGGACTGGCCCAGATGCAAGAGTCAAAGGTGTATACCGCCATTGACCTGACCAACGGTTACTGGACCGTACCCGTGAGTAGGGAAGACCAGTACAAGCTTGCCTTTACCTTTATGGGCTGCAGTACACGTGGACCCGAAACCCCTTTGGATACATAAACTCTGGCAACTAATTTAACATCTTCCTACATGAGGCAGTGCCGACTTGGGCGAAAGTGTAAACCTAGCCTATGGTGATGATGTCCTAATCAAGAGCTCAGCTGTGGCGGAACACATAGCTGAAATACACTATGTTCTGACCCAGTTGCAGAAAGCTGGGGCAAAATTGTCCTTTCAGAAGGCACAGTGGTGTAAGACCCGCGTGCACTTCTTAGGGCATGAAATCACCCCTGAGGGTCTCAGTCACCAGGCGAAAATGGTGGAAGCATTATTGAAATTGATGAACTAAGAAGCCTTCTTGGACTCACTAATTATAGCAGAAGGTTAATTGAAGACTACACAGAGGTAATGCGACCCTTGTTCCATTTATTAAAGGCTGTGGTCAAGTGGGAGGGGGGTTCAGAACAATACGAGGCAGTAAAACAACTAAAGAGAAGCCTTTCCCAAGCGCCTTGTTGGCATACCCTATAAAGAGCAAGGAGTTGTTCTTGAAGACAGCGTTCTCAAATACTTGCTTAACAGCAGTAATATACCAAAAGCACAACAAGTTCTACAAAGTGATCTAGTACGCAAGCAAGACTTTGTCCTGTGTGGAAGAAAATATTCAACGATTGCAGAAAGGCACTCCTGGCAATGGTGTGGGCTTTGAAGAATTACCGCCCGTTCATCCAGGGGGAGCACTCCTCACCAGCCCTTGCAATATCTCCAAAGTGGCCGAATCCAAACACGGAACGTGAGTAATTCCAGAATTACTTCCTGGATTCTGTCCATGCAAAGCTTTCCTGTGGAATCATATATGGCCAAAACAAGTAGAGTCCCATAGTGCAAGGTTTGGCTGACTAGCATGACTGTGCTCAAGAAAACTGTCTCGAGGATGAAAGCCTAAAGACCAAAGACAATATCGAGGTGTACCTTACTTCTCTCCACAAAGTCTATAAGGAAGGCCCGTTCCAGGGGATACCCACAGTTTATGTCGATGGGTGCTCCTACCATGTTGATAATCATGGGGGGGAAAAACTAGTGGTTGGAATTGAGAATGCCTGGGTGAATGATGCTCCAGAGCCCTCTGCTGGTTTCAAAATAGGTCCCCAAAGTAGTCAGGTGGCAGGGTTGATGGCAGTACATCAAGCCATCCTCAAAGAACTGGTCATAATCACTGATTCAGATTTTGTCAGGAATGGGTTCGTGGAGCATCTGATTAATTGGAAAAATCGAGGCATGCTGTGTGCGAATAACAAATTGCTCAAGCACGGGAAATTAATCCAAGCAATTGGTGATCTGGTCACCTCTAATGAGATGACCATCTTTTGGAAAAAGATCAGTGGTCACTCCAAAATAGAGGGACCAGACAAAACTTGAAATGACCCGAGCCATCCACAGGGATCTCCTAGAAACCAAATCCCTGTTGGGGGAAATCCAGGTCATTGTTGTCATCAGGTCCCAAGCATCTGCCCAAAATGAACTCTCAACTGCCCAGTGGAGTAAAGAAACTCCAGATGCTGATTTGATAACGGCACAAAAAGAGGTCCCGATTATTGGGAAACGTTATCAACATATTGAAGACCCCGTGAATTTTCCTCTGACAGAATCCAATTATAACAGGAAAAAGGATCTACAGGTGTTGAAGTTTTCCAAAATGTTCCGAATCCAAGACGGTTTGTTGGTACAGAGATCCATATGTGGAACTGACCAGTCGGTGGTACCTACCTCATTCTGAAGCTTTATGTTAAGTCACGCACATGACATGGCCACTGCCAGTCATAGGGGGTTTCATATAACCTTAGAACTCTTGTGTGAGGTCACATACTGGCTACACATGGGTCAGGACCTCGAGATATACTTAAAGGGATGTCTTGTGTGTGCTCAGTTTCAGCCACGTTCTCTCACTCACAGAGCCCCCCTACAGAAAAGGGGAATGACACTGCCTTGGTAGGATTTGCAAGTCGATTTCATCGGGCCATTGATTCACTGCTCTAGAGGAAACAAGTACATATTGACCGTGACATGCTTGTTTACCAAGTGGGTAAGTGGGCTGCCGCCATAATGATCAATAACATCTTCTCTCATTTCGGCCTTCCCCAAAGGATTGAGTTGGACAGAGGAAGTCATTTTACCAGTGAGGTGATGACAAAGATGTGGGAGATACCAGGGGTAAAGAGGAAACTCCACATTGCCTACTGTCTTGCCTCGAGCCGGGGAGTTGGGAGATACAATAAAACAATTGTGGGCCTCTTGAAAAAGTTTGTGGTGGACCCTGGACCTAGTTGGTACATCTGAATACCGCTTGTCCTGATGACCATCAGATCTACACCATCTTCTGCGACAAAAATTTCTCCATTTGAGCTCATGACAGGATGAAAAATTGTGCTACCTCAGCATCTGCTTTACAGAACTCAAGAGCCAACCTTGATCAACATGACCACGACTCACTTTTGCTTATGCTCAGCAAAACTAAGAAAAGTTGGCAGAGGGGATGAAAGCCCACTACAACTTAAAGACTACAAAGAAAGAGTATAAAGTAGGAGAGAGGGTCTAGCTGTACAATTTCCAAAGGAACCAGACCAAAGAGCAGACGTTCCTCCCCTCTTGGCGTGGTGCTTTTGAAATTGTCGACAAAATCTCACATATCGCTTGTTAGATCTGCATCGCTAAAGGAGAACAGACGGAAGAGAAATGGGTCCATATCAATCAGTTGAAAAGCTGTCATCCCAGACAGAACTTGCGACTGATTGAAGAACCCAGTGAGAGTAGAGCCCAGGAACCATCTGAAGAATAAAAGTAAAGAATGTGAACTGGGATGGAGAAAATCCCTCATTTACAGGGAGTAAAACAACTTATACTTATCAGGAATGTACCAAAAGCAATGATTATGTCTGAATTGTATATGTCAAGTGAAAAGTAATGTGTATCTTGTTGTTTTGTTGTCAATTCGCACATCGATCATATCGGGGAAATTAGTACTGTATGAAATACTTAACCTCTCTTTTATTCTCTGCAGATTAAATAACTCCTTGCCTCTAAATGCCAGAGGTGGAGCTACCGGAAAGGGAGGGGTCCAGGATCAAAACCAAAAATCCAAAAAGAGAGGAGTGCAGACCAGAGCATCACTCCTCCAGGACGGGGAAAGGACTGGACGTGCTCTCATGGAGATTCCAAGGATGAACAAAGGCCACAAGGAAACAGACCCCCACTCTCTCCTTGCTCTTCTCTTTGTCTCACTGGAATCAAAGAGGCTAGGGGGATGTGTGGGGTAAAATATAGCCTCTGAGTACCAGAAATAAATATGCCAGACTGATTTGGGAAGGCCCATTGAAGTATAAGGCCAGCACAGAAATGGTGATGTCAGACGGAGGCCTATTGAACCAAAAACAGGCCTAAATCTTAAAGGAAGGAAAGCGGGCATAAATCTCAAAAGTACAAAGATATGCACAATGCATTTCAGCAAGGAAACGAAAGACATGTGCCTTAAAAGATGTTTTACCAAATCCATGGAGAGTTCCACTTTTACTTAAAGAGACAGATAGCACTGTGTACATTATCTTCAATGTAATACCAGATTATTTCAGAAGAAGTGACCTTGAGGTCATAATTCTGATAAAATGTCCATTAGAGTTGCAGCCATGGCCATTACAGGCCATGAAGGGAGAGGTGAAGATAAACATGAACCAGCCTCTGGCTAGCTGATCACATTCTTAAGGGGAAATGGAACGTAAAGCAAATAAAGAAAAGACGAGTTTAGTTAATAGAAAAATACATATTATTGCATACAAAGGGCAGCTTATATGCCACAACGGTCATCCACACTTTATTAAAGGTGACAGTAACCCCCTTTAAACCATGCCAAAACGGATTTTGGTGGGATAAACATAAGAAAAGTTATTAGTGAAAATGTGATTTGGGCATTGCCTTGATTCTGAGAGATTTGGAAGTTGCTGTGAGGTGAAGGATACAATTAACATGGGAACTATGAAGTGGCATATTTTTCACTGATCCGGCTCCTGAGTAAATTAATAAAAGAAGTATCTCTGAATAGGAATGGCATGCCGACTTCAGGTTAGCATCATCTGATTTGCCTTAAAATTAAAATGTAGTTCTTCAAATATATCATGTAAAGATTTGAAAAATGAGGGTACTTGCCATGTTGATAGATTTTCAGAGTTTTGAACATGCCAAGGCTACATGTCAGTTTGGGATGACAAAGTTTTCTCCTCCCACAGATTTCCTAACTCACACCCCTCATCTCCTTGTCCTATTAAGACACAGTTTGGAGGTGGGTAGAAAACACCAACCAATCCCTTTTCGTGGGAATCATGACAAGTTTGTGATGTCATTTGTCCTATAAGTAAACCAGTTTGCATCGGAACTGGGATTTTCCACTTATTCTGGGAAGTAACCTGCTGCTGAACTCTTGCGAGAAACACCAAAGCAGAGAGGCCCCAAATCTTGCAATGGAGACAGGGAGCAGGAGACATAAAAGCTGACTGGGACCCGTTGGAGGAGCCAGAGGGGACTATCCTGGACTGACACCCTTGCTGTCCCAGACGTGCCCTGCTGTTCCCTGATGCCCATGACATGGCCTCTCCTGTAAGTAAAACTATCCCCAAAGCCATAGATTGTGTAGGCCCTGCATTTTTCAAGTATTGTTCTAGTTATTTCCCCATAGAAAAATATCCCGTTAATTAAAGAAAATCAATTAATTCCCTTATAGAGATCACGGGTGTGTTTTGTTAGCATTCGAAACTAACAAGATCTTCCCAGTGTGAGGTAGGTTGGGTCTAGAGTTTAGAGGAACGGCAGACCCTTGCGCTATAATTTTGTTTCATTAGGTGATTGGTTGTTTCCTGCAGCCTGATACATGGTTTGTTTGGGAAAAAACTCCAAAGTTCCCAACGTTAGAAAAGTAATCTGGTGGGTGGGAAACCCATGTTGGTAGTGGCGCTGGATTATGGTGGTAACCATTGATGGGATTGTTTGTTGATGAATGTCAAGAGACCTTGTTCGTGATTCACACTTTCATTCTTTATTTGTTGGTTTTGGTAACCATTGACCTGGCACAGAGCGTGCTAGGTACATGTGAGAAAAGCAAACACGTGTTTCGACTGAAGTCTTTGTCAAGGCTGTGCATGTTCAGTGATTTGTGTGTGTGTCTGTGACAAGATCAGTGCAATTCAGTGCAACAAGATCGGATCATATACACATGAAAAGAATATACATTGTTCATAGTGAAGTGTGAAGTGCCATTGCAGTGACAGTGTGATTATGCATTTGTAGTACACATACATGTTTAATATCATACATTTGTTCATAGTATGTACCAAGGAGGAGAGAAAAGAGGGGTTGGTGGAGGGAGAAGAGGAGGTGAGAGGTGAGTTTAAAAGATGTAGCTTTTACGAGCTTAGTACCTCTGGCTGAAATACAGAGGATCTTACCAGAGGATGTAGGCGGCCTGGAGATTGATGGAAGTACTGGATCCACATAGGATCAGCTGCATAGCCACTGTAACAAGGGGAAACAATCATTATTACTAGTAGATACCCAAGTAACATGCATGGTATGATTACGATTATGCAGATGTTTTTGTGTAGTGTGTGCGTGTCAATGCTACTATGTTGAGCTTGTGAGTGGGGCCCAAGTGTGGGATTTTTACATGTGGAAGTGCAGGCTGGAGGGGTCTGTTCCTAATGAGATGGTCGAGTTACTCTTGTTTTGTGCAAGAGCACGTACGAGTGCATAAGGCAAGGTGGTATCTCATGCCAGGATTGAAGGTCAGGGGATCCCTTTCTGGTCACTTTGTTCAGTGCCAGGTATCTGGGTAGGACACAGGTTTCAGGTGCGTGGTTGCACCGGGGATGCTGAGGTTAAGTGCCTGATGGGAGGCCATATCAAAGTCACTCTGGATGGGGGCAACCAATGGCTTTCAGAGGTATATAGTCAGTCGCTTGGTTGCTACAGCGGGTCACTCGTGATTGCCATGGGCGCTTGTCTGCATGGAGCAGGAGAAGGCTCAGGCAGGGCCTCTGGGGTCTCATGGTTGTGTGGGTCTCATGTTTGGTCATGCTGCGTTGGAAAGATCGCAGGGGGCTGTCAGCGAGGAGTAAGCAGGATTTGTTGATCCTGCCTGTAAACAGTTGTGTTGCCCTTTTGCATAATTTGGCACTGTGATATTGTCAAGGGGCTACTCACGTAGTGATTATCAGAGTGGTGTGGTGCGGCAGCCGGCGTCAGCCTGTCTCACACAGTGGTCATGTGCTTCTAAGTTGAATGGAAACAGTGTCTTTATTTAGGTACCTTGGTCGTGCCGGGGGGAGCATTGAGGGGACTGGCTGCACGCGCAGTCCATGCAAAGTCTTAGAGGGCTCTTCCATCCCAGAGTGTGTGACTGCGGGTACCAGCATTGTGCGCTCTCTTACCTGTAGGTCCATATAACTGCGAGTGGTGTGCCCGATGGCGGTGATCAGGATGATCCTGTTTGCCGGGTTGCCGTACCATATATAGGAAGTGTGCCCTAATAGGCTAATAGAGGGCGGCTGTCGATTGGTCCTAGGTTTAGGTTGTGACCCATGTTTATTGGCTGTTTTCAAGGCGACGGGTCATGCCGGGGTGGACCGGATGCAGGATAGGCTGGAAGTATGTGTTTACAGTCATGACGTGACTGAGCTCACAGACCGGTATTGGCTGTGTCTTCTGTCATGACGTGACTGAACTCACAGACCGGTATTGACTGTGTCTTGTGTCCAGCCATTGTGCTGATGTCAGGCGAATACTGTGAGTGGAGGATCAGCTGGCTAAAGTGTAGTCAGACCAAGGCATGAGAACCTGTGTCGAACTATACGAACACGCATGGCACGATCGTGCCAAGTTTCTGAGCGATCAGTTGGCTGAAGTTACAGCCGGATACCGTATAGTCTGACCAGGCAAGATATCTTGTGTCACACTAAAAATAGAGACATTGAGTGATCATGCCAATTAGGCCAAGTGCACAGGTGCCTGTGGATTTGTGGTAGGCCCATGCCAGGCAGCCCAACTGGGTTTTGAGAATTTAGGAGAGTACTGAGAGCTTGGGCTCATGTGCTGGATGGTCTGAGGTGAGCCCTTGGCCTGAAAAGGCACTGGAGGCGGAGTTGGTCAGCTCTACTTGATTGGTGCGACCGGGTGTAATAGTCATTAATAGTTTGAGTGCCCTTATGGTTGAGGCTTGCTCTAATAGTGGCTTGGCGGTCACTATTGGTTGGCATACTTGTTGGGTTAAGTGCGTTTGCTGAGCAATGTCTTTGATATGATATGATATGATATAGCATTTATAACGCACCTATAAACAAGTGTTTCAAGGCGCGATGAGTGTCAGGGGTTTTGACCCATGTTCGAGTTATTATGCTGCAACATTTGGTGCTGTGGGCTTAGGAAATCCAAGATGGCGGAAAAGCCCACATTTGCGCCAGGATCCAGGAAAACCATGCAGTTTTTGCGCACACCAAAATGGTCGCCTGACCTACCACCCACCAGTGCGAGCGTGATGGGCCAGGAGTGCCATGAGTGGAATGCGTGCCAAAGGAAAAACAGCAGTGCCGGTTGGCTCAAAAAGCACTTTGAAATCACCTTTGTTTCTCTGAAATGCAAGCTAAAAATGCCTATTTTAAACATTGCAAGATATTCAAAAATCTCACTGAACACCAGCAGACATTTGGCAGAATGTATTCTTGTGTGCATACAAAATCTGGAAAGATGAAGAGCCCAAAACAATGTTTATAACAAAACTAGCTGAGCTGTGGATGTCAGCAGCTGAAGTGAAATTGGACTGAAAGACACTAAAATCTAAATGTTTAAAATAAATGAGTGACCTACTGTTGAGTGTCACATAGTTTGCAACTGTTAAATGTCATAGTTTTGAACTTAGAATCAGCGTTCTAGTTGCATGTGTAAAAATTGTAAGTTTGATTTGGATGAAGAAAAACTGGGAACAAAACTGACATTTGGCTGAAGCCTGGCTTGAAGAGAGTGAATTCTGCCCGGCAACTACCCCTGACAGGAGTTGAAACTTGCTCAGCCACTCTCCCCATGTCTGGCTGCATTCTGCTACCCCCACCAAAAGGAGATGACACCTCCCTGATTGGATTAGGGGAGGAGCAGCTGGGGACTGCAGGAAACTGAACAATAAGCCTTACTTGGCTCAGGCAAATGTTAAATTAGGGGGGGTCGTAAATGGCTTCCTCTTGAGAGAAACGGGGAGGGGCAGTGCCTCTGTGAGCAACTTGAGTTGGAGGAAGTGGACAAACCAGAAATTCCACCATGTGCTTTGGGAAACCACACCCCTCTGGGCCAGAGCATAATTTTAAAAAGATGGATAATTCATAGTACGGACTTGTCAAAATTATATAATTAATATCATTATCCTTGTGATTTTTCTGTGCACATTTTAAGAGGTGTTAGAACTCTGTACCATGTTCTGAGGCAAAACCCCATGAATTATGGAGATTGCAGACACGGGGTTCACGCTAGAAAAATGAAAATTTACTGGAATATGTGTAGAAAGGCGGTGTACATCTGTGTCATTTTTGGTAAAAATCCAATATTGGTAAACCAACCAAAAAGCGCAAAATGTTGTCATTTCTTAATCCAAGCTCTTAGAAACATCAGAGTTGGAACAGAAACTACCTTATGGGATATATGATGTGTATATGTAATGTCAACCACTTGTGTATCTGGGAAATGTGTTTAGTTATGAAAATAATTTTCTAAGGTAAAAGCAAAGGGGAGTGTTCTTTTTGTATGCCATAAAGATGACACCTGATGACTCACTGCTCCCTTCTCAAATCAGGTCAAAGAGAAATCTTTGACCTATCAAATCGTGAGTGGGTTGGGCATAGAAAGATAGCCTTCACACCCACTTCCCAAAAGACATAAAAAGAGCCACTGGAAGCCAGACAGGGACATTCATTTTCCAACCTTCAACTGAATTCCTGCGCAGCACGCTGACGGAGAACTCCAGAAGCCAGAACTCCAGAGATCCAGACTAACTCCAGAACAAAAACTCCAAAGAGCTGAACTCTTCAGCAGGCCTCTAAATCTTTTGCAAACTATTCAGCCGCCGGGCTGTGCGGTTTGCTGCTTGCTAAGAGTCCTGTGTATCCAGAACAGAACTAGTACCCAGAAAGCAGTGCGGTATCTAGAATCCTCTTGGACCAGACAAGCAGAACCAGAGACCCAGACCAGACCACTGTGCGCAGAACTGGTGCCTGATTGACCCGCCAAGCAGAGAGAACCGCAGCTAAACTTGTTGACCAGATCCGTGACAAGGCCATTCCTGTCAAATTTATAATGTGAGTACCCAGCTAGAACTGTGCAGAACCCATCTCTTAGCTTAAAATAATCTGATTCAAAACATTTAACCTGTCCAAAACTTCATCATAGAGCCGTGTGTCCCTTCTCCGATTTTAAACCTGTAAAAGTGTAATTTGCCATTTTGAATCATTATTTCATTTCTGAAAAACCATCTTCATAAAATCGTCCGTATCTCTTGAACCGTTTGTGCTAGAAGCGAGATTTAACTTTCATTTTAAAGCTAAGAACCGACTTTCTATTCATCATACTTTTTCCGTAGTCGCGCTCGACGCACTCGGGAAAAGTGCCGCGATTTGCGATTTGGCTCAAATGTCTTCACTTGTCAAAATAGCAACTTCTTGCTTTCCTCTGCTGAAATTCGTTTGCAACCTGACAATAATTCATAGAGCATTGCTAAAGTGATCCTGAACTAATTTAAAGTAGCTATCACCCACCCTGAATCTCTTATAGGTAATTAAAATCATTTCTAGCATATTTTTCCCTTCTTTGCAAACTACATTTAAAGTATTTTGCTTGTGTTTTAAAATCATCCCTGTGACCTAAGCTTGCTAGGGGGGAACTGAACTACAGTTGATTGTATTCCTGAGAACTGTGTGCTCTCCTTTCCATCTTTTTATATTGCATGAGGGGGGGGGGTGAATTGCCAAAAGGGGAAAAGTGATTATATTATCTTTTGCTGAAATCATATCAAGTTTATTCCTGTGTTGCTTCTTGTCCACCTTGCATTTCCTTGTACCATATAAAGCATTCTCAGCTACCTTATCCTCTATACTACTCCTAAGTAATAAAATAAGTGTGCTAGTGTAAGATTATCCATTGTTGATCAACATCATATTCTTAAGTGTGATATCAAATATTAATTTATTATAAAAGTGTGATATGTATATATATTGTTAAATTTTCAATAAATCTTTTAATTTGCAAAACAAACCTACTTCTTGGCTCAGTGGGGTCAGGGGGATTCTAGGAGAGTGGCGTTATACAAGGGTTCATCATCCAGATTATAACTTGTCATACAAATATATAAATAAGAGCTTCCCTTGAGCAATACCAGACAAGGCACTGACTTAGTGGGAATGCTTGATTTGAGTCATTAACAGAGTGGGGGCTCGTAGCCGGGGATTCTGGATTAGATCTATCACTTGTGCAGATTAATACAGTGTGCTAACTGACAGGATATATAAATTCTGTTGGATCACCACGCTGTGTTACACTGTAAAAACACCCCTCAAAGGAACGCTCTAAGGAAAAGGTCTGTTTTGCAAAATAAAATACAAACTTCTGTAAATCAGGAAGGAAATCAAGTTCCAGAATGACGACCTTGGTAGATATCAAAATAGCCAGAGAACACCTCTTACATAAGCTATTTGTGAGAGGTGAGTGGGCTCATCAGGACCAGGCGGTCTGGTTGCAGGCAATCGCACCCCAGATCACTGAAACAGGGTCAGATATATGAAGAGATCAGGGTCCCTTACATGTGGCCCTGAGTGAACTATATATGGCCCCTAAAGCCAAGGATGAGCACAACAAGATTGCCAGGGTAGCGGCATATTTATATTTACATATGAGAGCCATACAGGACAAATGTGCTGAAGGCCAAGATCTGGCAAATAGGCAACTGATGGCATTAGAGAAGGCCCAATCTGACCTGGTCCCTTCTGAGCAGAGGCTGCAGAGGAGCCAGGATTCAGAAAATGATAGTAGGCAGTATATTATTAAAATAAAGGAGGATATGGATATCCTGCAACAGGAAAAGTATGACCAGGATAACAGATTTCTGGCCTTGCAGAAGGAGTACCAAGAAGGTTTGGACGCCCTACTGCAGATCCAGAAAAAGCTGGAGCAACAACTGGACTTCAATAAGGCATGCGCAGAGCAGGTAGTCACCCTGCAAAGCCACCTAGATAGGGAGAAGACAGAGAGCAATAAACTGATTTTGAAAGACCTGGATACCCAGGCAGAGTTTGAACAAGAACGCCAGAAAGCTGGTGCCTTTCAAAGGCAGAGGAACGACCTGGCAGCACAGATGCAGGCTCTTAGTCAGGAAAGGGACACCTTAGGCCAGGAAGTCTGCCAATTAAAAGAAGAAATTGAAGAAAATCACTTGGCCCTCCAGGGACTGGGTGACCTCCAAAAAGAGCATCAGAACTTGTTAAAGCACACCAGGAAGGTAGAAGATGCTCTGGCAAGAAAGGAACAGGCCAGTAGGGATGGGACTCAGGAGGTAACCCTCCTGCAGCAAAGACTGGCCCAGTATTCCATGACCAATCAGGAGGCACAGAGAGAGAATGAGGCTCTCTGTCAGCACAATGATAGGCTCCAGCAACAGGTAGCCATGCAGGAGAGACTGATAGAGTCTAGTAAGGCCTTAACTGAGGAACTGAAAGCGCAGGCTCTTGCATTGCAACAGGGAGCAGGGGCTGATAGAGATGAAGTTCGCTGGGAAAGGGAAACACCTGAGCATAGCCTCAGGAGCCCTAGTACCAGAGGCCTTCATCTCTCCCAGTCCTTGGACTCTGCCACCCCCATGTCCCCTGGTGCACATGAGCACAGGGCCACAGGGAGGGCAGATTACTATCCGGCCAAAAGTATGGGGTTCATAGGCCAGTACCTCCCAGGAATGGATGGGTGGGCATCTGGGTATGGGCACCTAAGCACAGTGCAATTTAGTGGAGAACCCCAGGAGAGTTAGCCCACTAAGGGCATCCTGAAAACCTCTGCTCAGTTAGGTCAGTTGGGGGGGGTACCCATCAAATCCTGGCAGCAAGGAGGGATCTGAAGACTCCTCTGAGCGTTGCAGGACACGGGAGACCAGGTCCCCACATTCTGCCAGCCATTCCCAGGCTCGCAGAATCCGGGAGAGTCTGGAAGATCAGACGGGCACCTCTGGGACCAGTGCTTCTGAGTCAGAGGATGAATGGACCAGGGTTACTCGAACCAAAAAGGCCAATAAGGCAAAAAGGGCCTTGCTTAAGGACCCCTTAAAGCAGATCAAGGCAATCAGGAGTGTCATCACACCTTATCACAAGAACGCCAAGTATTCTGTTTGGGAACACTTGGAGCTCTATGAGCAAATGATGGAGACTTTCCATTTGAAGTACAGCAGTAGCTGCATTCAATATGTCAAATGGACATTCTCCCCAGAATACTCCAGTTTCTTTGCGGGGATGGAGGACCAAAACCATTCAAGATGGTCCACAGATAGGGCGGCCATCTTCAAACATTTTTCTGTTCACCGGAATCCCCAAGAGGCTCGCAAGGCAGCCTACAATTTGCAATGTGGGGAGGATCAGGCCCCACAAGAATTCGTGCAAGAATTGAAGCGTGTCTTTGCGCAGACCACCAGAAGGGTGCGCACGGACAGCAGAGAATTCATCAACACATTTTTCCATGCTCTCCCCAAATTCATAATGACCCAGCTCGTGAGAGATTTTCACGAGAAAAGATCTTTAGACTGGGTCATTGAGCAAGCCACCCGCATCTGTGAGGTGCAGAAACCAGTGGAAAATAAGAATCAGCCCAAAAACCCCAAAACCAACAGCACCCCTGCTGCTGCCAAGGTGGCAGAGGTAAAGGTTGCCCCTGTTTTAGATTTGGAGATGGGGGGGGCCTAAAAACCTGCCTGCACCGAATAATTCACAGCCTAGAAGGCCCTCGGGCCAGTCACAGACAGGGAGTCAAGGAGGTAATCCCACAAATGGGGTCCCTCGATCTCCTGACTATTTAAGTCCCCGCTACAAGGCAAACAGACCCATCCTGGGTTATGTGTGGACTCCTCCAGCCCAAGGGGGGGGATCCAGCCAAGCACCTGACCCAGGGAACTTCCCTCCTAACTTCCCACAGGAGGGCAGGAATTCCCCAAATCCTGGGCAGAACTTGTTCCCCAGGTATCCACCCAACTTCCAGCTCCAAAATCATCCATCCTTCTTTCCCCACTTCCCTGAGCCCAGACAACCTAAACCGGGAGAGGGGAGGCCAAGGGTGGAGGGGTACCCAAATCTTCCCAACCCGGGGCACTACCAGCGAAGGGATAGCTACCCTTCCCGGGATCAGCCCAGGGGAGAAAATAGAACGCCGTATCAGCCTGAGCGGTTTTCACAGTTAGAGCGCCAAGTCCAAAATATGGCACGGGATCTGGGTCACATACTGAGGGCTCAACAGAACCCTCAGATGAGCATGCCACCACAGAATTCCCCAAACTCTGGGCCTGGTGCTCCAGAACAATGACGGGGGCAGCACCCCGATAACCCACCGGTTCCCAGGGAGGAGGCACAAGGGGAAGGGGGGTGTAAAGCCTTGGAGGAAGCTTCCTTCCCAACTTGTAAACAGCCCCTGGAATCCCAGGAACCGGAAACAAAATCTCCTACCCCTGAAAGTCTGCCACCCAAGGAGCAGAGAGGAGGTAGGAGAAACAAAGGACCCAAACAGACCCATTTTGTGGAGGAGCTACAGGTCTTCCAATTTGAGGGAGGGGGATCCTCAGAGGATCCTGGGAAAAGGATCTTCTCCTTCAGAGATGGGGGAACTCCTCCCAAGGAAAAATGGGTCCCAAGGGATTCCAACCCAGACTGGGTAGGTGTGGGGATTGAGCTGTCGCCGCCCATCATTCTATCCCAGAACCAACAAGACCGAAAACCCCTGGTTCAAACCCATCCTGGTGACTGCCTCCAAAAAGGGGGGGGCGGCCCAGAACCGGAACCAGGGGAACCTAAAACCGAATCAATAGACTGGGTAGATGTGGGGAACGAGCTGTCGCCGCCCATCATCCTATCCCAGAACCAACCATACCAAAAACCCCTGGTCCAAACCCATCCTGGTGACTGCCTCCAAAAAGGGGGGGGCTGCCCAGAACCGGAAGCAGGGGAACCCAAAACCGCATCAATAGACTGGGTAGATGTGGGGATTGAGCTGTCGCCGCACATCATCCTATCCCAGAACCAACAGCATCAAAATCCCCGGGTTCAAACCCATTCTGGTGACTGCCTCCAAATAGGGGGGCGCGGCCCAGGGCCGGAACCAGGGGAACTCGAATATCCTCTTTCAAGTTGCCAACTTTATCTTGCAGATTCCCATGACTCTCCACAGAATTCTGCCCAAATCTCTTCTCTCGCAATGTCCAAAACCAGAAAATTAGCCCACCAGTTATCCAAAAATGTGCATTATCTGTGCCCCCTTGAGGAGAAGGAGGGAAGATACTATGCCCCGGTACAAGTACAGGGGCAGGGTACAATTTTGGCACTGGTGGACACTGGATCCCAAGCTACCCTTCTGTCCAAAAGGGCCTTTGATGAACTAAATGCAGGAAGGGGGGAGAATTACTGTATTCCTCTCACCTCTCTTCCTGGACAACTGCAGAACTTTGACGGGAAGGAAATTCCAGTCGAGGGGACTGCAGATTTGGACATCAAAATTGGGCGACACAAGGTGAAACACCCGGTCATAGTAGTGACTCCAGAGGGCACCCCTTGTTTACTAGGGAATGACCTCCTGAGAAGGTTGTCACCCCTAATAGATTGTGTAAACAAGGTCCTCTGGACCCAGACTAGCTGACCAATAAAATTAAAGCAGAGTGTCAACCATGTTAGTTTAAACGGCACGTGCCACATGGTTGAACAAAAATCTGACCAAGTAGATTTTCACTTCCAGAACAACCAAATTCCAGATGTGACAGTAATAGCAGTAGGACAACAGGCTAGTGATGGGGGGTCCTCTCTATTTCTGAAAATCAACCTTCCTTCCAGTTTAAGGTGGTATTCCACACTGGAAGGAAACTCATCCACAATCAGACATTCCCACTCCGATAGTCCAGAAAGATGTGAAATCAGCTCAGAGCCTGGCTGATATTCGGCAAATTGGAGAGCAGTTGTTCATCCCTGTTCAGTTAAATGATGGGAAGGACTCTGTTCTCGCCCGAGTGTGCGTGAACAACGTTAAGAGCTTCATCAGCGAAGCCATGTTCCGCCAACTCCCAAAAGATCCAGCCATTCCCACATTCAAACTGATAGATAAATGGGAAATGGAGTTGGAAACACCCAATTCGAAACATCTCCTGCGGAGCAGGTGTATGCTCAAAATCTCCATTGGCAACAAGAGCATAGTCCATAATTGTTGGGTCGTGCGAGACGTCACTGCCGCCTCTTACTTAGGCAGTGACATTCTCAGTCGCTTTGCCATTAGTTTGGACCTAATAAACTTCAAAGCTTGGTCCCGATTAGCAGATAATCCCATGGGCTTTGATGATCCAGAAAAAGCATTTAGGTAAGCTCAATTGCTACCTTATGCAGTTGAGATTCAGATTAAGGAGGAAGTCACCATCCCAGATTTCTCCCTGGAAGTGAAAGTTAAAAGAGGACAAACATTGAAAAACCCTGATGCTTATATTCATCTAAATGCTTCTCTCCAACAGCAAGGGTTGTGGGTAAACCGAACACCATTAGTCAACATAGAAAATGACACCATTACAATCGAGGTGGATAACAGCGACTTAAAGAGTATCACTCTAGCCGCGGGCACCATTATTGGAATGGCGGTTGATGACCGACATTTCTCCATGGATTTAGGAAATTAACTGTTAGGACCAATCCCCAAGGACTGTTTTGACAGTGACAGTGATGGCAATACAACACCAGACAGGATATTTACCCGGCATGGGGGGAACTTCCTGGTGTACACTTCCTGCCCTTATGGCAAGGAAGACGTGACTTGTGACTTCAGAAGGGATGAGGTGATTTTCCAGGTCCATGAGGGCTGCCTTTCCCACCTGAAGCCTCCAGTCCAAATCAGCACTCTGACCAGGGACTTCTCCACCCAGCTGGAGGAGGCTGCTGAGAGAGCAAAGCCAGAAGTCTTTCCAGGCTTCAGGCAGATGGTGGAAGTGAGAGTCAACCTAGCTGATGCCTGCGTGACTCTGGAACAGAAGCAAAAGTTGAAACAAGTTTTCTTGGATTTCCAAGATCTCTTTGCGGTAGACTCATATGACTGTGGTCGCACCGACATCCACACAACAACAATTCCCACGGACCCTGGCATGACTCCAGTGTTTGTGAAGCAATATCGTTTGCCTCTCGCATCCATGGAGTCCCTTACTAAAATAATTAAGAACCTTGAGTCCCGGGGAATAATCCGTCCAGTACACAGCACCTTCAATAATCCGGTGCTGGGAATATTGAAGCCAAACGGCCAGTGGAGACTCTGCGCCGACCTTAGGGAGCTCAACAAACGGGTCCATACTTCCCGATGGCCTCTGCCCTACATCGACCAAGGGCTGGCCCAGATCCAGGGGTCACATGTATTCACAGCAATAGACCTGACCAATGGATACTGTACCGTGCCTGTCAGTAGGGAGGACCATTACAAACTGGCTTTTACCTTTGGGGGCCAGCAGTACACATGGACCCGGACTCCCTTCGGATACCTCATCTCCGGCAATGAATTCAACATTTTCCTACATAAGGCCATGCCCGACCTGGGTGCGAGGGGTAACCTGGCTTATGTAGATGATGTCCTCATCAAAAGTTCATCTGTGGAAGAACACATAGCAGAGATCCGTTATGTTCTGACACAGTTGAGGGCCGCCGGAGCAAAACTTTCCTTTCAGAAAGCACAGTGGTGTACAACCCGTGTTAATTTCTTGGGGCATGAGATTACTCCTCAGGGTCTCTGTCCCCAAGAAAAGAAAGTGGAAGCACTCCAGAAACTGAAGGATCCCACAACTCTGCGGGAACTAAGGAGCCTCCTTGGACTGACTAATTACAGCAGGAAGTTCATTGAGGGCTACGCAGGGATCACCAGACCCCTGATTCATCTCTTGAAGGGGGGGGTCAAGTGGGAATGGGGTCTAGAACAATCCGAGGCAGTAAGACAACTCAAAAGAAGCCTCTCACAAGCGCCTTGCCTAGCTTACCCTGTCAGAAACAAGGAGTTCTTCCTGGAGACAGGGTTCTCTAATACGTGCTTGACGGCAGTATTATACCAAAAACATGACAAGGTCAATAAAGTAATCTCCTATGCGAGCAAAACTTTATCCTCTGTGGAGGAAAAATTCAACGATTGTGAGAAGGCACTCTTGGCAACGGTGTGGGCATTGAAGAACTACCGCCCATTTATCCAGGGGGAACACATCATAGTGGAGACTCCACACCAGCCTCTGAAATACCTCCAAAGTGACAGAATCCGGGCCGGAAATGTGAGTAATTCCCGAATTACTTCCTGGATTCTGTCAATGCAAGGCTTTCCTGTGGAGGTCAGATATGGCCAAAACAAGAAGAGTCCCCTATCGCAAGGTCTGGCTGACTTGGATGATTGTGCCAGAGAAAACTGTCTCGAGGACGAAAGTCTAAAAATCAAGGACAACATGGAGGCATACCTTAATTCCCCACACAAAGTCTTTGAAGAAGACAAGTGTGAGGGAATGCCCACTGTCTATGTGGATGGATGCTCTTACCATGTTGACAACAACGGGGAGAAAGAACTGGTGGCCGGCGTAGGGGATGCATGGGTGAAGGAGTCCCCAGAACCCTCCACTGGGTACAAAATTGGTCCCCGAAGTAGTCATGTGGCAGAATTGATGGCTGTGTATCAAGCCATCCTCACTGCTGTCCAACATCAACTCCACGAACTGGTCATAATCACAGATTCGGATTATGTACGGAACGGGTTCATGGAGCACCTGGTTAATTGGAAAACCAGAGGCATGTTATGTGCTAATCACAAACCCCTGAAACATGGGAAGTTAATCCAAAATATTGATGATCTGGCCACAACGAATGGGATGACCATCTACTGGAAAAAGATCAAGGGTCATTCCAAAGTAGAGGGACCAGACAAAACTGGAAACTACTTAGCTGATCAGCTGGCCAAAACCGGGGCCATCCAAGGGGATCTAATAGAGATTGAGTCCCTGTTGGGGGAAATCCAGGTCACTGCTATCACTAGGTCCCAGACAAATGCTCACAATGATCTTTCAACTGCACAATGGAGTAAGGAGACCCCAGATGCTGATTTGATTACGGCTCAAAAGGGGGATCCAATAATTGGTAAGTTTTACCAACACATTGAGGACCCTGAGAACTTTCCCCTGATGGATACCGATTACATTGGGAAAGAGGACCTTAGAGTGTTGATGAAATGTCCAAAGATGTTCCGAATCCAAGACGGTTTGTTGGTAAGGAAATCCCAAGCTGGCCATGATCAGTGGGTGGTCCCTACCTCATTCCGAAGCCTGATGTTAAGTCACGCCCATGATGCGGCCACCACCGGTCATAGGGGGTTTCATACAACACTTGAGATCTTAAGAGAGATTGCATACTGGCCACACATGGGGCAGGACCTCGACCAATACTTGAAGGGGTGTCTTGTGTGTGCACAATTTCAGCCAACATCCCTCACACACCGGGCGCCTCTCCAAAAGAGGGGGATGACACTGCCATGGTCAGATTTGCAAATCGACTTCGTAGGCCCTGTGATTCGCTCGTCTAGGGGAAACAAATACATGTTGACGGTCACATGCTTGTTTACCAAGTGGGTGGAATGTCTCCCGGCCCCAAACTGCAAGGCAGAAACAGCAGCTGCCCTGATGATTAACCACATCTTTTCCCGTTTTGGTCTACCTCAAAGGATTGAGTCGGACAGAGGTAGCCATTTTACCTGCGGAGTAATGACTAAGATGTGGGAGATACTGGGGGTCAAAAGGAAGCTACATATTGCTTACCGGCCAGCTTCTTCTGGGGCAGTAGAACGCTACAACCAGACCATTGTGAGCATATTAAAAATGTTTGTGGCAGATTCTGGGCCAAGTTGGGATATCCGATTACCTCTGGTCCTAATGGCCATCAGATCTACCCCTTCATCTGCAACCAAAATGTCACCATTTGAGTTGATGACTGGACGCAAGATGGTGCTTCCCCAGCATTTGCTCCACAGGACCCAAGAGCAGACGTTGATCAATGCCTCCACAACTCATGAGTATGTGGAGAATTTGAGGAAACACCTCCAACATGCTTTTGCCTATGCTCAGCGGAATCTAGAAAGATCAGCTGATAGCATGAAAACTCACTATGATTTGAAAACCACCAGGAAGGAATATATGGTGGGGGACCGGGTCTATCTATACAATTTCCAAAGGAACCAGGCCAAACAGCGAAAATGTTTACCTACATGGAAGGGACCCTTTGAAATTATAGACAAGATCTCCCCAATTGCATACAAGATCGGCCTCCCCAAAGGCAGTTTGACAGAGGGGGAAGACAAGTGGGTCCACATCAAACAGCTAAAGTGTTGCCATCCCAGGCACACTCTGCAGCAACTGGAGGAGTCCTCTGCTATACCAGAGGGGGCCGACCCAGAGTAATTCAGTTCCAACCCTAAAATATTCCACATATAGCCTATAAAATTCTATGATTCTTGAAAGCAAATTGTCTCCTGAAAAAAAAAATGTATATGTTCTTGTCTACTGATTTTAAAATAAATGTAGATGTTCATGTCTTTTGATTTATAAAATGTATATACCGCCCCACTAAATCGATAGTGGGGGAGAAATGTCTACTTATAGGTATTGCCGCTTTGCTTTGTCATCCTAGGAGAAGGAAAACCTGGATACTGACCACAGAAGATGACCTGGGGACCGGGAGCAAAGATCTGAGGGGCCTGGGGTACTGCCCAATACTCCCATCAGGACTGGCAAGGAGAACTGATCGATCGACCCTGATGAAGGAAAAATGCTGAACTGTGCCATCTGCGGAATTGAAAGAAGATGATACGGACATCCCAGCGCGTGGATCAAAACATCCTTTGTACCCGACTTCCCCTCGACTCGTAATCAAAGCGCAGTTGGGCGGGGGGGCTTGTCAGGGGTTTTGACCCATGTTCGAGTTATTATGCTGCAACATTTCGTGCTGTGGGCTTAGGAAATCCAAGAAGTTTTTGCGCACACCAAAATGGTCGCCTGACCTACCACCCACCATTGCGAGCGTGATGGGCCAGGAGTGCCATGAGTGGAATGCGTGCCAAAGGAAAAACAGCAGTGCCGGTTGGCTCAACAAGCGCTTTGAAATCACCTTTGTTTCTCTGAAATGCAAGCTAAAAATGCCTATTTTAAACATTGCAAGATATTCAAAAATCTCACTGAACACCAGCAGACATTTGGCAGAATGTATTCTTGTGTGCATACAAAATCTGGAAAGATGAAGAGCCCAAAACAATGTTTAGAACAAAACTGGCTGAGCTGTGGATGTCAGCAGCTGAAGTGAAATTGGACTGAAAGACACTAAAATCTAAATGTGTAAATTAAATGAGTGACCTACTGTTGAGTGTCACATAGTTTGCAACTGTTAAATGTCATAGTTTTGAACTTAGAATCAGCGTTCTAGCTGCATGTGTGAAAATTGTAAGTTTGATTTGGATGAAGAAAAACTGGGAACAAAACTGACATTTGGCTAAAGCCTGGCTTGAAGAGAGTGAATTCTGCCCGGCAACTACCCCCGACAGGAGTTGAAACTTGCTCAACCACACTTCCCAGGCCTGGCTGCATTCTGCTGCCCCCACCAAAAGGAGATGACACCTCCCTGATTGGATTAGGGGAGGAGCAGCTGGGGACTGCAGGAAACTGAACAATGAGCCTTCCTTGGCTCAGGCAAATGTTAAATTAGGGAGGGTCGTAACTGGCTTCCTCTTGAGAGAAATGGGCAGGGGCAGTGCCTCTGTGAGCAACTTGAGTTGGAGGAAGTGGACAAACCAGAAATTCCACCATGTGCCTTGGGAAACCACACTGGGCCAGAGAATAATTTTAAAAACATGGATAATTCATAGTACGGACTTGTCAAAATTATATAATTAATATCATTATCCTTGTGATTTTTCTGTGCACATTTTAAGAGGTGTTAGAACTCTGTACCATGTTCTGAGGCAAAACCCCATGAATTATGGAGATTGCAGACACGGGGTTCACACTAGAAAAATGAAAATTTACTGGAATATGTGTAGAAAGGCGGTGTACATCTGTGTCATTTTTGGTAAAAATGCAATATTGGTAAACCAACCAAAAAGCGCAAAATGTTGTCATTTCTTAATCCAAGCTCTTAGAAACATCAGAGTTGGAACAAAAACTACCTTATGGGATATATGATGTGTATATGTAATGTCAACCACTTGTGTATCTGGGAAATGTGTTTAGTTATGAAAATGATTTTCTAAGGTAAAAGCAAAGGGGGAGTGTTATTTCTGTATGCCATAAAGATGACACCTGATGACTCACTGCTCCCTTCTCAAATCAGGTCAAAGAGAAATCCTTGACCTATCAAATTGTGAGTGGGTTGGGCATAGAAAGATAGCCTTCACACCCACTTCCCAAAAGACATAAAAAGAGCCACTGGAAGCCAGACAGGGACATTCATTTTCCAACCTTCAACTGAATTCCTGCGCAACACGCTGACGGAGAACTCCAGAATCCAGAACTCCAGAGATCCAGACTAACTCCAGAACAAAAACTCCAAAGAGCTGAACTCTTCAGCAGGCCTCAAAATCTTTTGCAAACTATTCAGCTGCCGGGCTGTGCGGTTTTCTGCTTGCTAAGAGTCCTGTGTATCCAGAACAGAACCAGTACCCAGAAAGGAGTGTGGTATCTAGAATCCACTTGATCCAGACCAGCAGAACCAGAGACCCAGACCAGAGCACTATGAGCAGAACCGGTGCCTGATTGACCCGCCGAGCAGAGAGAACCGCAGCTAAACTTGTTGACCAGATCCGTGACAAGGCCATTCCTTTCAAATTTATAGTGTGAGTACCCAGCTAGAATTGTGCAGAACCCATCTCTTAGCTTAAAATAATCTTATTCAAAACATTTAACCTGTCCAAAACTGCATCATAGAATCGTGTGTCCCTTCTCTGATTTTAAACCTGTAAAAGTGTAATTTGCCATTTTGAATCATTATTTCATTTCTGAAAAACCACCTTCATAAAATCATCCGTATCTCTTGAACCGTTTGTGCTAGAAGCGAGATTTAACTTTCATTTTAAAGCTAAGAACTGACTTTCTATTCATCATACTTTTTCCGTAGTCACGCACGACGCACTCGGAAAAAGTGCCGCAATTTGTGATTTGGCTCAAATTTCTTCACTTGTCAAAATAGTGCTTCTTGCTTTCCTTTGCTGAAATTCATTTGCAACCTGACAATCATTCATAGAGCATTGCTAAAGTGATCCTGAACTAATTTAAAGTAGCTATCACCCACCCTGAATCTCTTATAGGGAATTAAAATCATTTTTAGCATATTTTTCCCTTCTTTGCAAACCACATTTAAAGTATTTTGCCCGTGTTTTAAAATCATCCCTGTGATCTAATCTTGCTAGGGTAGAACTGAACTACATTTGATTGTATTCCTGAGAACTGTGTGCTCTCCTTTCCATCTTTTCATATTGCATAAGGGGGGGGGGGGCTGAATTGCCAAAAGGGGAAAAGTGATTATATTATCTTTTGCTGAAATCATATCAAGTTTATTCCTGTGTTGCTTCTTGCCCACCTTGCATTTCCTTGTACCATATAAAGCATTCTCAGCTACCTTATCCTCTATACTACTCCTAAGTAATAAAAGAAGTGTGCTAGTGTAAGATTATCCATTGTTGATCAACATCATATTCTTAAGTGTGATATCAAATATTAATTTATTATAAAAGTGTGATATATATATATATATATTGTTAAATTTTCAATAAATCTTTTAATTTGCAAAACAAACCTACTTCTTGGCTCAGTGGGGTCAGGGGGATTCTAGGAGAGGGGCATTATACAAGGGTTCATCATCCAGATTATAACTTGTCATAAAAATATATAAATAAGGGCTTCCCTTGAGAAATCCCAGACAAGGCACTGACTTAGTGGGAATGCTTGATTGGAGTCATTAACATGAGGCAAGAGAGGGGGAACAGAGGGAAGACAGAGACAGCGATCTTACTGTGCCAAGTAACATTGAGATTGTGCAAGTGCAGGGGAGGGGCGAAGGGGAGAAGTGCAGGGGGAGGGGGAAAGGGCAGTGCAGCACAAACGATAACTGTGCAAAATAAATAAATATAAATAAATAAAAGAAGGGCCCCTGGGCCCGAGATCAGAGGGTAGCCAGGTAAACCAGAGCAGTTTCAGTTTCAACCAGGAGATCAGCAAGGGAGCAGAGGAGAGAAAGCAGAAACAAAGAGGAAGGTCTTGAGGTGCTTCCAGAACCAGAGATGGTTCTCCTCAAGTTTCAGAGAGGTAGGGAGGCTGTTCCAGCGGGAGGACCCAGCAGAAGAAAGAGATCTACCACCGACTCTTTGCTTGGAGAAGCGACTGACCCTGGGGGAATTGGAGGTGGATGAACGAAGAGCTCGCGAAGGAAGATATTCTGGAAGCAAGAGTTGAAGGTATAGAGGCCCCATGCCCCAGAAGGCCTCATGGACAATGCAGAGGGTTTTGAACTTAATCCTCACTGCCACAGGGAGCCAATGCAGTGATTTCAGTCCTGGAGAGATACGATCCCTGGGCTTCAGGCCTAGGACAAGTCTTGCAGTCCTGTTTTAGATGTGTTGCAGAGGGCAGAGAGTAGAGGCAGGCAGGTTTAGAAAGAGGCTGTTTCAGTACTCCAGCCTAGAGAGAACCAGAGCTCTGGGGACAGTGAGCTTCTGGGGGAAGGGGATGAAAGGAAGAATACCTCTGAGGAGGTGCAACTGGCAGTTTGACTTCTTAGAGATGTCAGAGATGTGAGGAGAGAAGGAGAGTGTGGAGTCGAAGATGACCCAGAGGGTTTTAGCCTCACAGGCGGGAACAGGAAGAGGGCCAAGAGAGGCCGACTAGAGAGTAACAGGAAAGGATGGAGCAGGTGGGCTGATAAGGAGAATCACGGTTTTACTGGCAGGCAGAGATCATTGGCGGCACATCACTCCTGGATAGCAGACAGAGAGTCAGAGATGAGAGAAGGAGAAGAGGTGGCGGAAGGGAGCCTGAAAATGAGTTGAGTGTCATCCGCATTACACTGAATGATGGGGCAGAGAGCGGCAAGAAGAGCCAGGAATTGGTTAAACAGCCAGTGAGACAGGTTAGACCCCCTGGGGAACACCACAGGTAGAGATAGAGAGAGAGGAAAGGAAGGACCCAAGTTGGACCTGGGAGGGTTGATCAGAGAGAAAGGAAGTCAGCCAAGCCAGGGCCTGATCAGTGATACCCAGGTTATCACGGAGACGGTTGAGCAGAATGGTTTGGTTGACCATGTCAAAGGCAGATGAGAGATCAAGTAAGATGAGGACACTTTGAGTTGTGACTGCGAAGTCAGAGTGTTTGTGATGCTATCTTGATCAGTAGCTGACCCTGGAAGGCGGAGTTTGCGCCGTGGGTCCAATCTCCTGGGATGTGCGGCAGAGTGGTTCATGGATTTTGGAACACACTCGTAAAGAGGTTGGTGGGGTCTGGAGGAGCTTGCCCTCAAATGTGAATTTGCTCTAAATTTGCTAGCGGGGTGCTCATATTTAGCAAGCTGGTTTGGATGGGTGTGTTAGCCAAACAGATGCAAGGTCAATGGTTGGTTACTCTGGTGTGGCCATCTTGAAACTATAGCTGAGGGACCGAATGGTCTATAGTTAGACACTGTGTGGGAGCTGGCTATGTGTAGAAAGGCGGTGTACATCTGTGTCATTTTTGGTAAAAATCCAATATTGGTAAACCAACCAAAAAGCGCAAAATGTTGTCATTTCTTAATCCAAGCTCTTAGAAACATCAGAGTTGGAACAGAAACTACCTTATGGGATATAT